>NW_020825194.1:21357500-21872500 GCF_003286155.1 Drosophila erecta | reverse complement strand
GTCTTTCTGGCTCTTCCCCGTCCTCGATATCTAACAAATGGCTCTAGGTTGGGGTCTGGAACATAGCTTTTCTCCACAACCAGGTTTCATGTGCCAGGTGCAGCGGCAGGTGTAACAAGTTCTCGCCGCATTCGCGTTGACCGCAAAGTGTCAGGCCAAAAGAAATGGGTCTCTGGTCCGGCAGTCTGCCAGTTTCACCATTTGGTTCTTTCCTCCGGCCAACTATCCACCATCAAGATGTGGTTACCTCATTGGCTCGGCCTGGCTTATTTTCGTTTCGATTTTTTCTGCTTTACTGGCCCGCTCATCTGGCAAACTATTTTGCTCTCTGGCTTGGCCACTTAACCCAGTTCGAGCCGGCTCATCACACTCGTTTGGATGCGGCGGATATGGTCATAAGTGGCGTACCTGTATCCGTACTACGCAGAGTGTATTTGTTTGTTCACCCGTTATATTGATTAAAATTCGTAACTTGTTCTGCGTTTGGGTTTCGGGTTCTACTTTCGGAGGAGCTGCTGGCACAGCTTTTACCATTTACGGCAATTTTATTCGTGTTCTGGTTTTTCGACTCTCGCGTTTCGTGTTTGTGACTGCAATTGAAGTCAACAAGTTGGCTTAAAGAAGTGGGTGAAGTGGCCGAAGCCCTTCAGACCCACATATACATACGATACGATACCATTCCATACATGAGCTGGCTGTTTTGAAGGTCGCCAATTTCTGGGCGCTGTCAGTGAACGTGATTTGCTTACGCTTTCCTTTGGAATGCGATCACAATGGTCGGGAGAAATGGATGCGGGAAAAGGGGACACATATGTCGCCCACAGCTCATGGAATCGGGTCAATGGGAACGAGATTGAAATTGACTTCATGAGTGGCGGAATTTCGCTTGCTCATTATGCAGGAATCTCAGTGGCCTAAAACCAAAAAAGTGTGCGAATAAAAGGCTTATTTGCTCCACATTTGGCCTAATAGGGAAGGCTGGCCGAATAGTTTTGGGTTCCTTATTTAAAGTTATTTAAGTTTCATAGCCGTCATATTAGCCAGGGTGAATAAAGATAGTTAAACTAGTCTGCATATAATTAGTAGATTATATCTTAGTCCTTTAGTATTCCTTTTTTTGGTTCTGAACTTTGAAAAAATGTTTTGAAAACTTTAGGGATAAGTAAAATCAATCTTGAGACATATTTAAAGGATTAGAACATTTTCTGATCAAAATGTATTTTACGTTATGTAGAAAATCTTTTCAACTGAATTCAACGAATGTACTTCAATTGATATTTGGTTGAAAGAGAGCTTTAAACAGATTTTTCTACTCACCCAAATTGGCGTAGACGTTGTCGGCCTTCAGCTTTACGGATCCGGTGCCGGATGCCAGTGGCAGGACACTGGAGTCCACGCTGCTGGCGCTGAGCGTGGCGGTCAGCTCGGTTTTCTGCTTCCGCCGGAGCTCGGCGCTCTTGGGCGGCGGGGGTCGGGCCGGCTTGTTGGCCTCATGGGCGCGTTGCCCCTCACTGGCGCTCGATCGAAGGGGCGGAGCAGGTGGCTTTGTCGTCACCACGGCCACTGTCTGGGCCGCAACGGAGTCACTGGTCTTCGTGATATCCTTCACTACCTCCACGGCCGTGGGATTGATGTCAATGGGATGGATAATCACGAGACGGGGCTTCCCAGAGGCATTGCCGTCCTCCGTTCCGGTGCATATTTCCGTATACACGCTGGTATCCCTCTTGGCCAGAGACTCACCCGACTTGCCTCCATTGCTGCCCATGCGCAGGAACTTCTTGATGGAGAACTTGGACTTTTGTTTCTGTGGCGGCGAAGCGGACGGCGACTTCTTATCCAAGCCAGCCGCGGCCAAACATTCCTCCGACATGGATAGATGACGTTGATTCCGGGGCGTTGGCTCGGGCGTCATTGGTTGCTTCAGGCTCAGAACCGAGCTGGCCGATTGCAGCTGCATCTGCTTGGCCGCATTGGCGCGCTGCATCACGAAGGTGTTGAGACTACGGAACTTGGGATTGATCACGGCCCGCTCGCGTTTGTCCTTCTCTCGAATCACAGGAGCTGCGGCCGCCGCCGGAAGAGCTGGCTTCCTGGTGTAAAGGCTGCTGTTGTTGGTTGCTGATGCAGCTGCAACGGTTGCTGCTCCTGCGGTTGCTGCGGGAGCACCTGTTACTACCGTGTGGCTGTCGGTAGATGATGACGGTGATGATGTCTCACCTGGACCAGATGACGTGGCCTTTTCCGCTGGCTTTGCTGCCGCCTTTGTCGCCTGCTCGAACTCAACTACCAGACTGTAATCTCGTTCCGGCGTGGGCGGAGCGCTAAGCTTCGGCTCTGGCGGTGGATTCGGGGCTTTGCCCTTTTTCAGCTTGGCTTCGTCAGCGGCTAGATTCTCTTTGGCCAACTGGAGACACTCGCTGGACTTGGAAATGGCCGACTGCAGCTGGCTGATGAACTGCTGTTCGGCACAGCTGGGCTGTCGTTTGCCCAGGAAGCTTTTCAGCTGGCTGCCATTGCTGGTACCATTGCTGCTGGGATGGCTATTGACAAGTGGTTTCACCGGAAGTTCTGGTTTTTTGAGACCATGTAGGAACGAGGGCCTGGCATCGATCTTCATGGGTGGCGGCGGCGACTTTGGCAGCGCGGGAAGCTGCTGTTCCGCCTCCTTTTCAGGCGTCTGCTTCTGTTTTTGCTCCAGACTGTTGTCCGGATCGGCACTGCCATCGGGTTCGCCATGTAGCTCCCTGCTCTTAACAGCTGGCTTGGGCACCGCTTGATCTCCTATCTGAATATCCTCGTAATCTGAGTTATTTGTACTGGCGCTCAGCTTCTTCTCCGCCGGAAGTTGCCGCTTCTCCCCGTTGACCGCCGTGCCCTTGGCCAATCCCAAGTTCTTGTACTCGCTACCCAAGCTTATCCCGATTCCCGAATCCGATTCACTGCGGATCATGTTGTAGGCATTCTCCTCATCCGAACTGCCATCAAAACTGCTGCCGGTGGAGTCCAGGGCGTCGTCCGAACTGCACTTGGTGACGATCAGACCATCGGACGTAATCTTGCTGGTCATAAAGTTGCCCTCGTGAAGATTGTAGCTAGCCGCTCGGGTTTTGGAGCTGAGCAGCATATCGGTGATGTACTGCGAGCTGGAGTAGTGCGAATTGCCGGAGCTATCTGTCTGGGCGGCAGTGGCCACGCCCACCTGTTCCGAGTACTTGCCATCGGGCAGATTCTCGTAGCTCAACTGGGTCTCCACGACATCATAGTAGGCGGACACGCCGTTTTCCGTATCCGAGCAATTGCTGTCTGTGTCCGAGTACTTGTGGCACACGTTCACCTTGGGCTTGGCCTGGTCCCTGGTGATGGGCGCATTCCGTGCGATGGGCTTCTTGAGGTCGAGAAATGGCTTCGGGGAGTCACTCAGTGCACTCAGCTCGAATTTGATCTTGCCGCTGTGGTGGCTATTGCTGCTGCTGGCGGAAGTGGAGATGTTGCTGCCGCTTCCGCCTGAAGAGGCGTCCGATGCATTCGTCTCACTCAGCTTCTGCTTCTGCTCCAATGTCTCTGAGATCTCGTCCAGCAGTGACTTCTCCATCGCCCGTTCTATGGGCGGACTATCTTTGCCATCTCGCGATGGAGTTGCCGATGCGGCAGCTGCCCCTGTTGCGCTGGGCGTTGTGCTTTTGGCCATGGTTAGCGTGGGCGTTAGGGTGGTGGTCACCTTTTTGGTAACACTGGTAATGGCGGTAGTTGTACTACTGCTCTTGATGGCTGTGGCTGTGGTTATGGTGGCTGGTTTGAGTTTTGCCGGTGTTGCTCCAGCCAATGATGATGCAACTGATGTTGCTGCTGTGCTTTTGCTTTCCGCGGGCGCAGTTTTCGCTGGAGCTGGTGCGGATTTGCCCAGGGGCTGGCCAAAGGGCATCACATTGATCGTTAGCGTCTGCTTCTTGCCCTCCTTGTCCACCTGAGGGGCTCCCAGTTTCAGAGCCGCAAAGGATTTCTTGATATTCTCCTCGGCATCGCCCAGCAGATTGCCATTGTTCATGTTGAAGTCGGTGTTGGCCCTGGTAATCCTCTTCAGCTCTTTGGTCTCCTCGTCATCCGTTTCGGTAATGGCCATGTCATCGTGCTCATTGCCAAGGTTCATAAAATCGTGATCGTCATCGTCATCATCGTCCTCCGACCACTCGCCCCCATAGCCGATGATTTCGTGCAGCTGCTTGGGAAAGCACACCTTGCCGCCCTTTGAACCAACGGATTTTCCAGAGCTACTTCCCGAGGTGCTGGAACTCGAGCTGGACCCGGTCAGTCTGACACCGAAAGCCTTCTTGATGATGCTTTTCGCCGGGGTCTTGTGCTTGTTGGGGTAATCCGTTTTAACCTCTTTGTCTGGCTTATGGCCGCCACCCAGTTTGGAGGCGGCTGCTGCAGCGGCTGCCTTGTGCTCGTCCTTGGACTTGAAGCAGTTGGAGCACAAATCCTTCTTCCAGGCATTCTGGGTGAAGTGCGAACATATGGAGGACGACATCGCTGAGACTTTTCCTTTTGCTATTGCTCCCGCCGACGAACAACCTTAGGCCATATTCTGCAAGGGAAATGAAAATGGGAAAATATTATATCAGGTAAGTGGTCGTGAGTTATGGTTTGATGACGATGATGAGGTTGTTAGTTCGTAAGCCTAAACTTTCTTTGCAAAATATTGCGCAAGCTCACAATTAACTTTCACTGCCGCCTGCAACGCAATCTCAACTTCTGCCGCATGACTCAATATTGATTGAGTGGAGAAGTTGAGCCCAGCAATTGTGACTGTGCCAAGTGGCCATGTGGTCATCATCCAGCCCCGAAATCATGGCCACAAATTGCCATTTGGCCGGCCAGCTTATCAATCAATCTTCATCTTGATAATGGAATTATTGAAATTTTGCTGATGATGATGTGGCTGCTGCTGCTGACTTCGTGGACTGCCAGAATTGGTAGTTGGAGAAATGTGGAAAAAGTATGGGATGGATGGATAGATGGGCTGACAACCACATAATTTACTGTGATTGTCACATCTCTCTCCCTGGAAAAACCATCGATTGCGGTTGGGTAATCGCCAGTGGCAGCTGCATTTTGTTAAGTGCAGTAGCATGGCGCTTATTTTTGCCGTTTATTTTGTCGCCTATTGCAAATGACTTCCTAAACGCGGCCGAAACTGCATGTGCAACACTTTACCCAGAGCAGCAATGCCTAACAAAAAACAAACCTAGGAAGTGCCACACAAATTAAACAGACAGACAACTCATTTATAGCTTTGAAATTTGCGTCTTTATTTGGTCAGAGCTTCTAGAAGTGATTCAAAGGCAAACTGGTTTCTATTTAAGGAGTTAACCATTCATTTTGATAATTTCCCAAACAAAGACAGAATGTTTCCTGTAGAACATTATAGGTCTAATTTAATGAGTAATTTGTGAGAACTCGAATGGGAAACTGGTATTCTCTAAGCCAATGGAACTACTTATTTTGTGTACCTATTTATGACGCTTTCAAGTTTCCCAACTTCTTGTTATTTGAATTCTGGTAGGCATATCATTGGTAGATCAAATTACTTGGTAACAAATTATGCGATTTATCTGGAAGATCTGCTTAGAATTCCTCCGACAATTTTCGGGCGTTTCTACTGAACCACTTTACACTACTCCCAGCGGCAACATCACCATCCCGCCGCTAACAATGTAACTATTTTGAGGTCTTTAAGCCATTAACTTCTTCGTATGGCTGTGAGCATCCACGCAAGTGTGTCACTTGAACCAAAACACCAAGTTTGGGCGCTCGAATTTGAGAGTGTTGCTGGTGTTTCTGATGTTTGTGGCCATATTGCTGCTATCGCGGCGACAACAATGAAGATGACAGCAACAGCAACACCACAGTTTCTGGCTTGTTTCGGCCACATTTATCAATGCCAGCGCTAAGGAAAGTTGACCCATTGTTAAATGTGGCCGGAGTGCTCGACTTCTGTTGCTGCCACGCTTGATTTCTGCTGCAGATGCAGATGTTGCTGCTGGATACACCACATCCCCAGATCTGCGTTTTTGGGTCAGCATTTTGACTTGACGTTAATATGCATAAATCTCGACTTTGTGCATTGCAGTCGGGGAAACAATTGGCAACAAATGATGATTGGGGAGGGAGGGCAAAAGGGTTGTTTGGCAAATTGCATAACTGAGCCAGCTAAATGTTGCTGCCGTATTTTTGTTTTTGGTTGTGCTCGCATTGTTGCCCATAAATTTTAGACTCCGCTCGCGGTTTTCGTTACCGTTTGTTTTTATGTCTATTTCTGCCACGGATTTTTTTGTTTTCATGTTAATTGTTTGCATTTTTTCTTTCACTCATTTGCATTCGGTTGCGGAATCGATTGGCCATTTATTTATGGCCACACACAAAGTCAGCGAACATAAAAAAACGGGCAAAAGGCGATGAGAGTTGTGCCCATTCTCATGGAAAGCAAGTGGATCGCCAGATCGCATATATGTTGTCCAACTATTGAGCGAAAAACATTGAAATAACCGGGCCTTTGGAAAACTGTCAAAGGCTGCAAAAGAAATGCAGAAAATGCACAACAAATTGTGGGGCCCATTTGACCATATAAAAGCCGTTTGCCCAAGTTCCAGCAGCCTCCAATCGAATTGAAGATGGTGTGGCAGCCGCAACTCGAAATGGAATGCTGCAGCAGCATCGACGACATCTTTAAGCTATTTTTCAAGTTTGGCAGTTGGCCTGGCAGCAGGAATGCTGTTTCCCCCCGATAAGATTGCTGGCCAGAAAAGAGATATCAAGGCAAAAGTGTTACACAAATAAATCTACATAAATCTATCTTTCAGGCCAGCGCTAAACTCCCGACCAAAGATGGCTAATTTATGCTTGGCCAGGACGTACGCTCGTTAGCCAAGTTTGCTATCTAAGGTGAGTGGCTCACTTGGACTGATGGATTCCGGTGGGGAAAACTGTTTGTGGGCGTTACAAGCTAATCGATGCACCGTCTGATCTGAATTTGCATTTTCTCATTTTTGCATTTTTCTGCATGTACTGCAATTGGACAGACACTCACGAAACTGGCGTTAACGAAACCCGTTCCCGATTTCGATCCGGCGGCAACCCATTTCGATATTTTGCATTCTGGCATTCTGGCGTTCTGGCATTTTGTATTTGCTTTAATCTGATCGGGCAAAACAGTTAGCTTGACCGCAGCCCGCAGCCAATTGAGGCCAACAGGTTTTTTTTGGCCAGAAGCAGGAGGGTTCTGGAGGCCATTCTTAACAGCACATCCTAGTCTTTGTTTGGGTTAGCTGATGTCTTTTCTCTTTGACAAGGAAAGTGGGTTAAAGCCGCTTGAATCAGCCGCAACCGCAGCACAGCAGAGCTGGGCAGAAGCGGGCGGAATTTCCAGAACCGAATTTTTAATTTAATCACCACCGAGTGTTGATTCCCATTAAAGCCAAACAGGAAAGCGAAACGCGCCAAAGCACGAAATTGAAACGAAATGAAGCGCGAGATGAGATGAACGCAGATAGGTGCTATATGGATATGGATATCGTTCCAACTGAAAATCGGGACGCGGGCCATTCGGGAGCTTTGTTCCACATTTGCACGTGAGATTTATGCGTGGCTGTGGCCCCCCAACTTCTGGTGTTTATTTATACATTTTTCGTTATGTATACGCACGTTTTAATGGATCCGTATGCACGGCAGCAATATCCACCTGCGTTATACTCGCTCCGCTCGGGATTATGCAAAGCAGCGATGGAGGAATGCTCTCCGCCTTGTTTACATTGGCTAAGTTATGCAGAGGCACTCGACGAAGTTTTTGGCCAAAAAGAATTCCTAGCTGGGTTGGGCTTCTTGCCACGAAACGGATGTTGTGGGCGATCCGCCGCCAGCCAAATGTCAACTATTTGCTCTGGGCCCGATTGGCTGCCTTAAAAGGTAAGTCGCCAATTGAGTCGCGGCGAGGAATCAAAAAGCCAAAGATCAAGAAGCCAATCTAAGTCACTAAGACGCCTCTATGCGAATGGCCTAAAGTTCAAAGTTCAAGTTCAAGCGTGTGCCCTGCACTTCAGCTTTATTGCATTGCTCTCACATGCTTTGGGCCTAATTAGGCTTTCAAATTAAATCAGCGGCTTATTGAGAGCTCTGCAAGTGTGGGAAAGTTTTGGCGAAAAGTCTGGGAAAACATTATGCGGATTGATATATTTATTAATATACTTTGTGCACCAAGAAAAAAGATCCCATAATTTAATAAATATAACATATTATATATTATTTAGGTTTTTGAAACTTTTGGTTTTGTGGCTCCACTTAAAAGTGGCGGAGAGATAAATCTTTAGACCATACCAAATTTATACCAGAAATCACGCGTACTTGATTTTGAAAGGGTATTCAGTTAGTTACCTTAGTTAGCTGCCTTTGTGAAATATATCTTTCTTGTTTGTCTGTGCAGTTTTCAATGCCATGTCGGAATCAAAGACAACTGATATATGCCAAAAATTGCTTCGTTTCCCTGTTCACACGCTCAACCAAACACTAGAAATTTGGCTGGCAGATTGTTTAATTAAAGCCAAGTCAAAGTTGCCATTAGCTTTTGTTGTGCCTCTCGAGAACTTGCCGGATGTTGGTGCAGGCAGCAGGGCAATTTTGTCAACAGGTAATACAACAAACTTGTGCGACCACAATAATGACAACAAAAAGGCAGCAGCCACACAGCTGCAGCAGCAACACAGCAGCACAGCAGCAGCAGCAACAGCAACAGCAACATCCAGCAGCAGCAATTAAATTGTGAAGAAGTTGTTTGTGGAGGGGGAGTGGAAATTACTGTAGTGCCGCTGGCTGTTTGAAGCCTTTTAAGCATAAACATAGCTGACGACTACTAACTGCTTTAAGAAGAAGTCAAGGCAGCGTGATTAAAACGGAAAGATTGGATTGGGAAAAGTTGTTAGATGGTTTTGGCCCAGCACGATTTGGATTCAACTGGAACCTAAGTGCCAGAACATATTTATTTTGACCACCCAAGATCCCAGCGACATGATTTCTTGATCGCTTGTCACATACTGCAAATGGTTTGGGCCAAAAGTTACTTGTCCGCCTGTCAATTATCCCGAATAACGAGCCCGACTCACAGCTTCGCGTCCAGCTGCCAATATTGCCAGTCATTCAATGCCCGCCGGCATATCATGTTGGGTTAATTGAAGTTGCCATACTTGCTAAGCCGCTAAACCAAAAGGCCTCTTAGCATTAGCCCAAGGCCCCAGGCCAAGTTTGGGTTTATTTTTAGCAGCCCAGTTGATTACGGAGAAATGTTTTATGTTCATTTTCGCCAAGGATATTCCAGGAAAATGCGGAGGAGGAGCAGCCAGAGCTGCGCGAGCTGCGGGAGCTGCCTTAATCAAGCAAAGCCTGTAAATTTATGCCTGTGAGCGCGCCCACATCTTCCTGCCTCTCAGTGTTGCAAGAAGGGGGAAACTGGGTGGCGGTGGTTGGGGGCTGAACGAAACACATATATTTCAAGGTTAAGTTCCCATGTCGTCTTCGTTTTCATTTGCTGTTGCGTGACGCAGACAAAGAGTATACAAAGATGGGGTAAAGATGAAAAGGAAGCTGAAGAAGGCACACCGACAACGTGGCGCAGAAGAACGACAGCAGTAGCAACAGCAACAGCAACACAAGTTGCAACATCAGCAGCTGCAACAACAGCGAAACAAGACAGTGCAATTAATAAATGAAAACGCATCCATTGACGCAACTGTTGCCAAGGGTCCAAAAAGCTGCTGGCCTGTTGCTGCTGTCTTGTCCTTATACCCATTGCTGGTAGAGAAAAGGGGTATACTGGATTCTTTAAAACATTTTGTAAGAAGTACAAGTAGAAGGTAGAATATGTCGTCGTGAACAAGAATCGCATGTCTTCGCCTCCCTCGCAGTTAGCGCGAGTAACGGGTATCCGATAGTCGATGCACTGCACTTCAGCGTTCTCACTTGTTTGTTTCTGCGAGCACGCACATGTGTTGCTGCAGCAGAGGCTTAATTAAAAAAAGAAGCCCCCTGCTCCCCTCGAATTCCCCAAGCGTACCCTTGCAACAGAATGTGTCGCTAACTAAAACGGGGATCCGATTTCCACTTTGTATTTTTGTTGCTTCCCAGCAGCAACAGCTGTTGTCGTAACTTGACTTTATGACACAGCCCACCAAACAGTGCCTACTTTTGCTTAGTTTTTAATACTTCTCCGTTAAAATATTTTACGATCACTGAGTCTTAATGAATACGAGTGTAGAAGAGAACTTTTCAGTTGGCTGCGTTTAAGGAAACCATGTCATGTAAAACTAATAATAAAAACCTGTTGCGTGGGATAATTTTTAGGCGCCACATTCTCCAATTTGCTGGACAATTTGTAAGTGCCTGTTGCCGGGACAGGCACAAATTGCAACTTTGACTGCAACGGCAAGACAACTTGTAATGGAGCAGTGAGTCATGTTTGTGGGACACACAGCTGCATAGTTTTTATGTTTTTGGTTTTTGCCGCAGGCGAATGACTGCCATTTTATCTGGCTTGCGGTTTTAAGATCTTGACCAGAACAATAAAACGCCCAAAAACATGAAATCCGGGTACCTGCACCGCTCAGAAACTCTTTTTTGGCCGCCTTATGCTCGTTGTTGGGATTCATGAATGCCTGTTTGTTTGACTTTTATTGCACAATTAGAATATGAAATACCAAATAAAAGCAAATACAAAACTTTAGCAATTCGAGCTTGAATCAAGACTTGGCAAGACGAGAACAACTTGCACATTTGGCTTGAACAATTTTCGATGTCTGCCAGCGGTCTAAGGCAATTGTCAGAAAATCGATGGTGAAGGGTCTGCGGCATGGCTACAAAAAGCCCGATGTAATTGTATGCCAAAGGTCAACAACTGTGTTGGAATTGGAAAAAGCAAATATGGCAAAAGCAAACAATATCCAGACAATGTTACAGTTAAATGTGTGTATCTTTTAACAGCAGGGCTCCTTTTTATACACAAATTTGTAAAGCTAGGAAAATTAAAACTACTTTTAATGGATGTTGATTGTGTAATTTTAAAGAAATTTGCAAGTAATAGAAAAGGAAAACATAAAAAAAATAATAACTCGGCAGTTGTTTTAATTAGTTTTGAAAAATAAAATCATTTTCAAACAAACGGTGGTCAGAAAACTAAGTAACTTAGCGGTTTAACTTCTTAGCTAACTGGGATACACTTAGTTGAAGTTCGACGAGCTCCGCTCTTAAACGGCCCAAAGATTTAGTTGCTGGTGGAGCAGCTACTGAATTTGCAACTTCGAAAGAATTTCTTGGTTTCTGGCTCGCCAAATTCTGAAACTTGGACTTCAGTCGCAGACGTTCAACCCCTGGGTCATCGGATTTCACTTTCGCAATCAAATCGGAGCGCTCATCTATTTGATGACATGGGCATGACTTGGGTGCCATCCCTTACAGAGGCATTGGGCATCTCTCCGCCAACTTCACAAGCCGATGTCTCTTCGATGACCAGTGGCTTTAGCATTGGAGCGTTGACGAAATGGGAGCACTTTGTCCTGGTTTTACCCAGACTGGTTCTGGCAGCCTTCAGTGGTGCAGATTTGCAGTGGACGCTGTCATCTCCCAAATTCACATTTTTTTGACGATTTTTCGATATACCAATAGCCACTGACAGTAAAATCTTTTGACAAACAATACAAGTATAGAGAATTTTTCCTATATTATTGTTTTGTTGAACTAAATCAAAGAAAACAATCGAACAATCATCAAACTTAAAGTCTGACCCATTTTTTTCGAACATGAAGACAGCAGTCTTTTTTCAAGCTCGGAATTCTGCAGCAACGGCGACAAAAGAAATAGCTGTGCAACAGTGTGATGGCATCTGCATCTGGATATTGGGCACAAATTGCACGCAACGTTTGTCAAACTCGGTTTGCCCGCACATATTACGTATACGCACTGGTGCAAGGCCAAACAATGGCTCGTGTGCAGACGGAGACAAAGCCTTACCAAACACACAAATGCGACATGAGTGGCAGCTGCAGCAATTGCTCTTGTAGCTGCTGCTGTTGCCGTTAGCCGTTGCAAGTTGCAACTGTCGCCGGCTGGTGCGATAAACAACAAAAGAAAGTCAGTAAACCACTGCGGGAATGGCCAAGTTCAAAGTTCAATGGAAGACAAGCAGCAAGCGGCAACATGTTGACAGCGAGAAGCAATTAGCCAAGACAGATGAAGGGTTCATTTCATGAGGGGCGTTGTGGGGGGTTGTGGGGTCGCCTTGGTTCAACTGCAGGGCAATGCGCACGAATCAATTTGCATTTGCATCTGCAGCAGCCGCATTTTGTCTTTGGGCAACGAACCTGCAGCTTAAGCACTGCATTAAATAATCATAAATAGAGTTTTTTCTTCCTAAGTTTTCCTGTGAGGCTCTTACTACATTGGCTCCATTGAAATTGAGCCACCGGCAAATGGAGCGCTTTCCTCCTTTTGTTTGATGTAGAAAGTGCATCGGACAGCGGGCTCATGGGAATTTAAATGAATTGAACCGGCTGGGCTGGTGGGCTTTGAACCTGGCTTAATTAATCTGTGCAGCCTTTCGAAAGTTTGGTCAGCAAAATTGAATTGAGTTTGCCAGCCGAACAGGGACACGCCCATCGCAAAATTATTTGTTTTGCTTTGTTGTTTGACATTTAATTGGCATTAATTACTACCCCCTCAGCTGTAAACGCACGCCCCTCTCGTTGGCCAATCACGGTCACAACTTTCACTGGTTCGCCTACACCAAAATTGGTAACCAAAAGCGGGTAATATGCGTGGGGGAGGGGAGAGGGGAGGGGCAGAGTTGGTGGCCGCTGCAATTGACAATTTCAATTGAAGCATTCGAGCGGGTCTTGGCCAGGCTTATCGCTACTCGCCATCCAGACGGCAGCTTTACCCAAAACCCATTATCATTTTGACAGGCAGCAGCCATTAGACAGAAGCCGCCTTAGTTCCACTCGGAGAAATTGTTAAAACTACCAATCGAAGCTTTGTCAGGAATAGAGGGTATTGAATAAATGATGTTATTATAATAGAAATTATGACAAAACCCCGTAAATGAAAATGTATTCTTACATTAAAAGTTAAATAGGAATCACCTCAATGCCGAAGCTAACAATTCAAGAAGGCTTTTAGTAAATGTGCATTTCTAAATATTAGAAACATTCTTCCCTCAACCATTATGCAATATGTGATACATATGAACTAATCCCTTGTCAACACCTAAAGTTAAAAGGAATAGGGCTGCTGATTGAGAACGTTGCATGCCAGCGGCTCATTTGCCTCAATTATCTTGGCCGGGCCAACAGTTTAGCACCTAATCGTTTGCTACCCACCGAAAGGCCGGGAAATGCCAACAGAATGAAGCCGAAATGCGCTCGTTAATTAATAAACAGTTCCGCCACATAAGCGGCGCCACAAATCAGCGGCAGCTTACAGATACTACACTACTATAGGAAAATATGGGCCAGACGGGAGATGGGAAATGGGAGTGGAGTGGGAGCTTGCCACACACGTGTGCAACATGTCACCTGGGGAACCGAGTGGAATTGTGCGGTGTGGCATGCAACATTTACGAGCTTGTCGCTGCAAAGATTTTCATTCCAGTTCCCCCGAGTGGGAGTCTCAGCGAAATAAAGACAAAAAGTATAATATGTATACGAGTATGAGCCAAATTCCAGAAAACAAATTCTCCCTCAAATGGATGGATGTTGGGGATTCGAGCGATGAATGCGGCAACATCAGATAACTAGACAAATTTGTCTTGCTTTGTTTTGCGTCCCGTCTCGAGTGTAATTTTGTTAGAAATGGAAAGTTTTATTGTTTGCCATCAGTCGAAAGCAAATCTCTGGGACTAAACGTTGTCGAAAGATGCAGCCGGCAGCTGTTATTTCTTCGTTTTCGTTTTCATCTACTGGCGGCTGGCTTTTTACACATTACAACTTCTTCTTTTTTGTTTCTAACTGGAAAAGTAAATCTGGAAATCTATTCAATTGTGACCGCTGACTGAACGATGTCCGACCGAAGCGAACCAAACTGAAGCGACTCCATCAACAATGGAATGGCATTTTTCCACAACTTCTTCAGCTTCTGCCGCTTTATGGGCGGGTTGTACAATAAATTTGGTATGAAATTAGATTTATCTCTTCATTAAATGAATATAGGATATATATAGCTACGTGTGTTTCAGAAGAAACTTCGCTTCCAGCACAATGGAAAGTTTCTCAAACTGGCCCAAAAAACAAAACGAAGGGGTTTTCGCAGCGAAAGCGATTTTCTGAATTTCTGAATCTGAGTCCCAGGGCGAAGAAGAGTTCGTTGGCATTTGGCATTTGGCATTCGCATAATTTCTGCGTCATTTAACACACATCTCTCTTAATAAGCGGCCAGGCCAATTAAGGCCGATAATTAAAGACACGGCTGCCAACACAGTTGCAACACTTCGAACTCGAACACTTTGGCTGCCGTTTAGGCCAACTTCCATTGTTCGACAGCTTGCCAGTTGCATTTGCAATCTGCTGCATGCCATTTGCAGTGGGTCTTCGATCTTCCTGGTCTTCGGAAAGCCTGTGACCAGGGACCCGTTCCCACTTTTGCTCCGCTCTTGCACACCTGACAACACATTGTTAGCCGCCTCGAATTACCCATGTTGTTCGTGGCCTGGGAGTGCACCTTCAACTGGCATGCCAATTGCCCTGGCAACGAAAGTGTAAATTGTGGAAAACACGCCAAGTCGAGCCTACCAAGTTACCAAGTTACATGTGCACGCTAAGCGTTACGCATTTTTGCATTCTGTGTGAATGTGAATTTGATTTCGATTGCCTTTCCCTTACCTGCTTGAACTTTTCCACCTGTCGCACGGTATCCGCAGTTTAGTTGTTGGGCTTTACAATCTGCAATAAAACAAAAGGAATTGTTATTGTATGCATCCGTAGAAGATTAAATAGTGCTAGGGATATGCAGCTATATTTACTTAGTAATGTGTTCAATTGTATAATATTTAAACTAAGTTTTTGTACGAGTATATAAACGTATAATTGTGAAATTTGACTGGGAAAATGTTCTCTTATTGGAGCTACATGCAATCCGATAAATATAAAATAAGCCCCAACTAACATACTTTTGATTGAAGTTGCCAAATATAATATATTACAAAGGCAATTTATCATATAAAATGTTGAAGTATTTATCGAGCCGGGGGTCCGAATGCCAATCATTTGCCGAGAAACATAAAAATCTGACCGCTGTCCACAAGTACTGACTGCAGTTCAATGGCCTGTGGGCGCGCATGCAAAATTAGCAAATTTCGTTTGGCGTAACTCAAAATCAGTAATCGAATTACGAAATGCAAAGGCGCCAGTTGTCCCTCGGACCCCCAAAGAGTCGGCTCTAAATCCCCTTTCTTGGCTTATAGCCATGCAATGACCCGAATTCAATGCACGTCGAGCTCATATTTTACGAGTTGCACTGCCAGCAAACTGAAAACAGTTGGCATTTGGGGGCACTTAGACGCTGGCAAAGTCTCGACTTCAGGAGCCCCCCGTTTTGAACACCCTCATCGAACGCTGTACTCGTACAGCTCGATTACAAAAGCTACAAAATATTTATTGTCATTCTCCACGTCTTGCCCATGGTTTTGGCTGGGCTTGGCCCGACTGGACTTGGCCAGAACAAGTTGCAGCCAGCTTGAAATGCACTTCAGCACTCCGGTTAACCCGAGGTGGCGATGAAGACGGGTGGGGATTGCGATAAAAGAGAACTGTTCCACCAAGGTTAACTTGGCCAAGTGGATGGCTTTTACGGCGCACTTGTCCGTTCATTCTCGTGGGGATTGGAACTGGCAGACAGTGGAAAGCCAATTCTATTGTCAATTAGCATGGTGTGATAAAAACTGACCGCGGCAAGGTCGCCTTTTGAGTCAGATCAGAACTGAATTGCGGCCACATTTATTAGCATATTTATTAGCCAGCAAAAGCAAAACAATTAAAATGATAATCGGGCGTGAGACGAGTAAAAGGCTAAAATAAATTTTTTTACTAGAACAGACAGTGGTCTTGCCAAATTATTATAAAACCGGGTCAATTTAATATGTTGTAATTTGCTTAGAAATAGGTACAAAAATAATATCTTCTAAAAGAAATTTTTTTTTTTTTGTATATTTTTAATCTTAAGCTCTAATTAAAAGATTCTTCTTAGGGTCTTAACAGTTCCAAAAAGTATCAGTTTATGGTTTTTTAGTCGCAACTTCTTTCTGCAGCCACGATACATGTGCAGGTGCAATATTGTTATTAAATTTAAACCAATACTATCCACTGTTGTGATTTATCCAAACTAATCTCAACCGCACCCATGGGAGCACTTGTTGTTTTGCTCACAGTTATTGAATGCAAATTGCACGTGTGGCTTTACTGGCATATCGATTGCGATTCGAAAGTGGCTTTTAATTAACTTTGCCCAGGCAGCTGTCAATGCTTACAGAATTGATATGCTAAACGGATTTAGTGGGAAAAATTCTGCGTTCGTAGGCTAATTAAAGTGAAATGGGCAAATCCGCACTTATCTAGACACGTTAAATTTGTTAGTTAGCCCGAAAAGGTAATTGAAGACGGCTGCGAGGAACTCAAGCAAACATAGCAAATAGACCAGGGCTTTTGTTATGCGATTCGGTGGAATTTTCACGAGTGCTCCAAACGGAGTGGGAATCTTGGGACTGGACTGGACTGGACTGGACTGGTCTAGACTGAGCACCGGGAGGAGGCGGAGGAGCAGCTGGAGCGGAAGCGGGAGTGATAATAAAACAACACCGAAGGTCATTACTGGAAAAACGGGTTTTTCCAGCCAACCTCTGTGGCTCTGCAGCAAGAAGTGAGTAAGCATTTAGCATTAAAATACCGTTGGGATTATGGCGTTTGAATATGCATGGGCGAAGCGACAGCCGCTGCCGCAGGCACTCCCCTTCCCCCCCGTTGAAATCCCCTTTTTTGGCCAACAAGTTCGCCCTAATAGACAACGCGCCAAATGCCGCCAGTTTTGCAGTGGCAGCTCCAGTTGCAGTGCAGCCGAAGCTGCTGCAGTTGCATCTGCATAAATTATGCACCCAGAGCCATTTGCAAATTGTCATTCATCGTTGGGACAACTACTGGCGTGGCGACATCGCCGTGGATGATGACGCCAAAGAGGAGATGATGGCATGAAGAGATGAAGAAACGGGCAGATGGAGATGCGGATGACATGGCTGTATGCCCACGCCGGGTTAACGCCTCGCTCACCAATCTGGTTGCTAATGGCCATGATGGAGATGGTGGCGCTGATGCCATTAAAGGTCAACGGGCGGGTGATGAAACGAGTTCCAGATGAGATTAGCGCTGAAAGTTGATTAGTAATGTAGCCTAGATTTATCCAACTGCATCACAGAGTTTTACTTTGAACATGAAATTCTCCATTTCTCATATGATAGAAAAAAGAAATAGGGAAGGCTTTTCTGAATGACCTTTTCTGAATGAACACTAGCTTTTGCGTAAACTCTGCTGAACTTCCTTTGAATTTTATAAGACGTCAACAGACTCAAAGTATCTGAATGGATACTTAAGATTTACTACAGTTCTTAAACAACTTTTTTTGGCTGACAAAAAGTTTGTCGTCAAGCAGCTGTAAGTGCAGAATATTGAATGAATTTAGCATTTTATACATTTTGCATATTTAAGGGATAAACTTTGTACGGAAATCAATAAAGTTGTTTAGATATTGGGCACTTAAACTTCTGCTCTTCTCGTCCGACAAACATGAATAATGATACTATTTTGGTTTTGGTTAGCTACTGAAGATGTTTTAATATGTTCTTAATAGGTCTTCAGATTATTTAACCGTTTTAAGCCCTGTGGAATTCCTGCATTCTTTTCCTTTACTAAACCAACATTTTTACATAAGTCAGCGAGGCCAAGAAATGCTGGCCGGCTTTTATTTGGCTATAACTGTAAGTGTCATCAGAAAGCGGTTAACCGGTTCTAAAACTCACTTCTCTGGCACCCAGAGGCGCAGCCGAAGAAGGGGTTCCAGTCTTGGTCAATGATTTAGTAGAACTTTATCTCAAATGATTACCGCTTTCAAGATTTCACATGCGCTGTGCCCCATAATCAGCCGCTTATGACACCTTTATCTAGCTTTTCAACTTTTTTTGGCCACCAAACCAGTTGGCGTTCTCTTCTAACCGTTAAGTGACCAGCCGTAGCCCCAATGCAATTCAAATGCAGATGAGTTGCTATCTCCATCTTTCTCCCGACTGCGTCATTGCCACTGCTGCAGCTTGAAATGCAACTGCAACTGCAACTTTCTACGACTCGGCGTTTCGAGTGGAGTGCAATCGAATGCTTCAATGGAGCAGAAAACTTTAGGTGGCATCTCACTCACACTCAGTTCGTTTTTCCCTCCGCGAGTCCAAATGTCGCAAATGAAGTTGAAGTCAATTTACTCAAGCATTGACATTGCAACGCAGCAGAAGGGGCAGCAGGAGCTGCGTCGGGGTTTCCAGTTGAGTGGAAGAGCTGCACTCGCAGTGTGCCACATTTATATGCATGGATTTCGGACGGCCCGGGCCAATAACCAGTGCAATTCAGTTGGCCATATTTAATGGCCGCTTAGCCGCACAATTAATTTGTCAAAAAATTGGTGGCAAGTCAAGAGCTCACGGGGAGGGTAATCTGTCAAGGCATGGTGGCTGGTAGCTGGTGGGCAGGTGGCGCAACTTTCACCTTGACCGGTTGGCCAAAATGCAAAAGTCAGAGCCGGCCAAGATTGAACTGCAGGCAATGTCTAAGCCAAAGTTATCATCATTAAATTCGGCACATTTAATTAGACACTTTGCAGATGCCTCGCATTTATTTAGCCGGAGAATCCGAGCCGGATCCGAACAAAGAACTTCCCTTCACTGCCCATCACTCACTTAGCTCTTTGTGCGAGGTTTGTTTGAATTTCTGTGTTATTTTCGCTGCTTTGGTCATTTGCATTTCTAAGCTTGGCAAATTGGACAGAGACAACTGCAAAGAAGGCATTGAAAAGTTTTTCGCATTTGTGTGCGCTGTTAATTAGCCGCGAGAAGCGTAATGCGCATAATGGCTATTAGATGGTATGGAAGATAAGCTCGTATATGAAAAGATATGCCCAGGCATATCGGAGTATAGGAATTTGTGGAAAGGTGAATTGAGAATGCTGTGCGTTTGAGAACAAAAGAAGTAAGCCAGCCGAGTGATTGATCGTAGGTTGAACGACCCCTTATATGTGGTTCGATCCAAGACGATCCCAGATCAAGTCGAATCGCGCCGAGCTGAGAAGCCAAGAGCATAATTATGAGCTTGTAAATGAAATAGAACTACACGCCGAAGGCAGAACCTAATTAACAGTTACGTGTGCCCCGGTGTGTGTGTATCTTAGCTGTATCTTAGGCCTCTATATATCTATATCTATGACGCGCACTGTGCGTGGCCAGTGGAAATCGCCACACGCCGCTGCTCAATTAAAGTCGGAAAGCAAAAGTACCGAAATACTTCAGTTTGGTTGACCAGCCGGGCATGTCGCAAAAACAAAAAGGGGCAAACGAAGATACAATCCACATTTCTTGAACACTCAAAATAGCCTCGTCTGCGGTCAAAGGTTAGCTTTCTTCTTTTGCATATCTTTATGACAATCCCCAGTTGTTATTACCGTTTTGGGGAGTGCGGTCATAAATCACATGATCATGCAGCACGTGTGTGCATCCTATATATGGGTTGTGCACTTAGAGAAAATATATTTGGAACCAGCAGCTAGTTTCTGAGACTGAGACTCGTTTTGAGCTTAGACTCGGACTCGAATTATTATTCCTTCACAAAACATTGTGAAAAACGAATTGTAACAAAGGCTAATTGCGGGCACTTATCATTTTTCTCAGTGATGAGATCCAATCTGAGAGCTTTCGCTGAGTGAGAAAACGGCCAGGGTGGAAATGCATTTCCATCCTCATCGGTTGTGGGGGAGCGCACAATATCAGGCTGATGATCGTGCCGCATTTATGCGCTTCCTAAACAACAACTTGCGGGCTATTGAGCTGGGGCTGCATTTTAAATATATAATTAGACTTACACTGCTGGCGGCGACTGTGCGTACCCCTTGTGGCTGGCTATTATTAGGGCTCCCTGTTCCGCTGCCTTAAGTGATCAGTTCCGCTTGGGCTGGATATCCCTCTTCCTATTCCAGATATTCTTCTTGCACTTTTATACATAAACATATTCCACCTAGAGTGCAGCTCGCCATCAAATGGGAGACAATTGACTAATAAAAGAGCTGCTTGCGTAAGTAGATGCATCTTTTCTGCTCGAGTGTGGAGAGCGATGTCACCTTGTGCGGGGCATTATGCAATTCACGTAATTGTAATTGACGGCATCCTGCAGATTTCCTTCTCGCCATGCATAAGTGATAACATTTCGATTAGCAGCCAGCGTTCGTTTAGCCCGAGTAAACAAGTCTATCCAGATTCATCTGGGCCTGCCATTCATAAATTCAGTTCTTTAGAGCGGAGCAACTTACCGTCAATTTCGCGTAGTTTATGGATTCTTCAAGTGTTAGAAGGGATATATATGGTACCTCGTTTATATGCACACGATATATCGTAACTGGTACACATAATATTTCAGTTCTTGAAACTACGACCAATATAAGTATTTTAAGCTTTATAGATTAGTTAATCAGTTAGTTTATGAAAGTTGAAAACAGTACCATTTATCGATGTACTATCACAATATTATTACTTTCCAAATTTAATATATAAAAAAGGAAATAATAGAGGAGCGCATGGAATAAATCTCTTCAGCTACTTATTTTACCTATTACGCCGGATGACACTTACTTATTCGGAAGTTATATTATTATTGTTTTATCTTGGGCTTCTCCACCCACTTGGATTGGCTATTTTGGTCTATGACATAAGAGTGTCTTCCATTGTCAATGTTTTCTCTTTTTTTTGCAGTGTTTACTTATTAGCACTTAACATTGGCCCAACATGCGCTTTAACATTGACTTAACAGCGCCCACGCATGCCGTCTCTTTCTCCGCGGATGGCCTTAGCCTTCGTTGTAATTGTCCAAAGTAAATAAGCCAACAAACAAAGCCACAAACCAAAATTTTGAATATTAAATGTTGGCCAACGGCAACATGAAGCATTGGCCATTTTTTTTTGTTACTACTCCGGCTACTAAGGTTAATGGGCCTCTGGCATGATAGCTCTCAAATATCTGTGCCGTGTTTTTCTCGTTTTGGTTTCGGTTTTCCAGTGGCCAGTATTCAGTAGCCAGTAGTTGGTAGCACACATTTGATTGCACCTTTATCTGGGGGCACCTTCTCGACCTCGTCGCATTGCGAAATATTCCGTTTCTTTTAGTTTCAGAGCTCTTTTCCTTGGCTTTTCTCGGCCCCTCGGCTAGCCGGCAACTTGTTGCCTCTCAGCCTTTTTTTTTTTTTTTTGCTGCTGTTCGATAGCTGTACAAACCGGTCAAGAGCCGGAGCATAAAACGTTTCGCTTTGGCAGGGAGCATAAAAAAGGCGCACAAAAGCCGTTGTTCAAAGCGGCGATAATGAAGTCCCGTCCCAGTCAAATGCAAAAAAAAGAGATACAAAATCGCTTTGCCTGAACTCTCAGTGTGTTCGGTCATTGGCTGATCATCGTAGTGATTACAATCTTCAGCACAGATCAGATGAACATATGCATATTCATGAGGGGGGTTTGAGATATTGTGAAATTCCACAAATGACCTCTAGATGGCTGCCGAAAGCCTTCCCCTTGATAATGCCAACCATTGTTTATATTTTTATTCAGTTTTTAAGTTTCCTACGCCCGTGTGTGTGTGTGCTGCCTTGGGCTTGAAAATGGGAAAATATTTTGATTGTGCGGCCTTTTGCATGTGGAAAACAAACGCCGCGAACTGCACGCATGCATGTCAGTCCAATCAATCGAGAGCAACCATCCACTGAGGAAATCTTCTGAAAGTGATATATTCCTTCTCGGATGTTCTCTACTTTGGAATGTATCGTATACACAAATAATTCCTTATGAAATGATGGTGTTTTTTGGATTATGTAGGCACCCTCGTTTTTAAATGAGCTTATTAATCGATTTTCAATGTTCGAATCCTAAAATTTTATACTTTGTGAAGCTACAAAAAACATTTAACTAATTGCAAAGTTGCTTTTAAAGTTCATTCCCAGTAGACTGATTTACCTAATATTTACCTATTACAGCCCTGTTTTCTCTGTGTACTACTGGTGAGTTAAGGGAATATCCAAGTGCATAATTGCAGTCGATGCCCTGGACTTCAGCTCCACCGAAGGGCCAAATGCATTAAGTGCGGTAAACGAGGCCCTGGATGATCCCCATTTTCATTCCCATCTCGGCTTCCAGAGCAACTCAATCCAGAAGCCGTCGCCATCGAGGTCGTTCATCTGGAGGAGAAGCTGGGGGAGAACTTGGATGCAATCTGGCGCTTACAGCTGCAAAACTGTCACTCACTCAGTCAGTCACTCACTCGTGGGCTCAGTTTTGCATCGGACTGCCAGTGATGTGGGTCTATGGGTCTAATGGATGGATGTTGTCATAATAATAAGCAGGAAGTTCGAAGAAAAGCGCCCAAATCGGCTTATGTCGTTGTTATGTGAGCAATGAAGTAAAAAAGCTCAGAAAGAGCTGCTCACACACTAAGCCCAAATCGAGATTCATGAATGCAGTAAGTATCTTTGAGATACTTGTGGTGCGTTAATTAAAACTCGAGCTGGGCGTTTTTTCTCCCATATATCACTTGCATAATTTCCAGTTGTCGCTCTCAATTACCAAGCCCCACTAATTGCAAGAAATCGAATTTGATGGCTTAAATGCTGCAAATTGGTCGCACCAAAAACATTGCAGTTGTTATTAAATTCGTTTACGTTTAATTTGATTAATTAATTACAAAATATTTGTCTTAAAGTTTCCTCCTTATTCGTTTGGCTGTCATAACCGAAACGGAAGCAAAAGTTGAACATTTCCATGCTTGCCGGGGAATTAAGGAAGTCTCCGTGGAGCTGGCAAAGTTTTGCTTTCCTACAAGCCGAAGCCTGAGCAAATAAACAAGTTTTCAATATTTAATTGCACAACTTTGTAATTGTGCCTAATTGTTGGGTAAACAAAAGTGAGCAACAGGCTGACTCAATATGTTTGGGCGTTGCATTTGGCAATGTTTCACAGCGTTGGCAGAGTGCGATCTGGAAATTGGATAATGGACTTAATAATATGGGGAGTTTGGGAGTAGCGTTTCTGATTTGGGCTAATGCTTAAGCATACACATTTGAACAAGCTTAAATTGTAATCAAAAAGCTACGGCCCTGACCCCAACCCGACTCGGTAATTATTTACACCAACTTGGGCTGCCATAAATCAACGCATTTTGCACATTTTAGAAATGGAAAATTACTCCATGTTACCAGGCACACAAGCTCACTCACACAATCATGCAGATGATTGCAGCGAGAACATGGAAAACATTTCCATGTGCCACTTAAAACGACTTTCAAAATGTTTTCACTTGCCACAATAAGCGCCCACCCACATACACGGCGAGAAATTGACAATTCAATTTTGCATATTTGTAACCTAATGGATAACCAAAAGTCATCCTATAAATGCTAAGATAGGTAATAACAAAGTAATAATAGAAAAGAACTTATCGCGACACTTTAAAAAGGTATATTTTAAATTTAAAAAGATGTGGTATAAGTACATAAAATTCATTTTAAGGTCTTCAGACCAAAAGCTCTTTCTTTCTCTCCGTGCAGCCACAGTTACGACGAGCTAGTGGCGGCCACAAAGCCAAAAAGTTTGCCCGACCAAAGTCCAAATTCCAGGCCAAGAACAGCCCACACAAATGCAACAGCAACTGGAGCGGCTTTGGCTCAAAAAAGCCGAGTGCAACTACCAACGTTCAGTTGAGGAATTATGCCAGGGAAATTCACCGCACGCCTGGCGATTCATGCCTCAATGTTGCACGTGCTGTCGAGGGACTTAAGAGGCATTCACTAAATCACGGATTTGAAGTTCGATTTGGAGCGATTTGGGAATAGCCATTAATATAACTTAGGCCGCCTGGACGTGACTTTGGAGGATATAAAACCCCATCTACCACGGACCATAAATCGTCGATCTGCGATCTGGAGCGGCAACAATTGTTGCCAATCGAAGCTGTTTTTCTTATTGATTAAGCGCGCTTTTATTGGCGTTTGCCATCGATGTCCAGTGCATCACTCTCTCCTCGGTCGGCTGTCTTTCTTTTTTGTATTTTGCGAAATCGTGGCCTGCAATTATTAGCCATTACCATGCAGTACAGTCCACCAGATAGATGGTCAAGCTAACTGATTTGTGGAGCCGGAACTGGTCCGACTTCGAATTCAACTTCGATCGGTTGGCTATAAACAACAAGGAAATCTTGCCAGCAAGCCAGCAATATTGTACACATCGAATGCCTCTGTTTGTGTTGGTGGGCCACGGCTCAATGAGTTCGTAATCGGAGGCACATAATTATGCGAATATTCATTGCATTGTGTCGGTAGCAAGTGCAACACTTAATAATTCAATTAGTACCGAGTGGCGCCGCCAGGTGGGGCGATGAAGCAAGAATGGTCTTAATGGTTAGCCAATCTAAGCGAACTGATATCGCCCAGGCAGCTGTTTTCGGTCAATTAGCAGACCAGAAGCCAATGGCAAATGGCAAACGGCAATCGGCAATCGCAGATCGGAAATTCTAACGAAAACCAACTGACAACTACGCCAGCACACAAAACCTGATTGCGTTTAGTCATCGGGCTTTGTGGCGAAAATTATAATGAGCCGCAAAAGCTGTTGACAACTTGGCGTTTCGTTTTTGTTACCTTTTTCTTCGGCAGTGCGATGAAATCACTCAGACCTCGACCCGACTTGACCACAATTCAAGGCCATAAATACCACACCGAATGCGATTTGCCAACCTGCCTCAATTGAAAGTGATTTCTGATGGATTTCTCATCCGCCTGGGGTTGCCAATGCAGCCGGAAAACGTTTCTTAACTCGGCCAGAGATACATTATGCAAGTCTGCCTCGCACAAAGATGCATTCATAGGGCATTGTTAGATTTACGACCTGGAGCCCAGGCATTGACAGCTCATTTTTTATATTTGTTTATGACAATCAGCGCTTGTCGGCTGGCGACCTGACCCACATGGCGTATACTTTTCAGCCATTAGGTGGCAATTAAAGCTGGCCAAGATTTGGATTCCGAGACAGGGATTCCGATTGAGATCGTGCTGGGCCCCAAGGGGCAGAGCTGCTGATCGTTAGGGCTAGCAGCGACTTACTGTTCTTCTTGATTGACATGCTTAGCACTCCAGATGCTATCTGTATCTGGCATCCAACTATCTGTGGCCCCAGCAACCTCATTTACAGTTTACAGCGCACTCGGCTCAACTCAATAGGCGCTTTTGTTGCTCGCTTTTCTTCCGCTTTCAACGGTTCATAATTGAAATTATAATTCAATTTGCCGCCGTGGCCACACTTTGCTTTTCAATTATTAGAAAATGTCTGGAGTGAAAGAAGAGCGCGATCGCAGTCGCAGATACAGACACAGATGCAGATGCAGATACAGATACATTTACGTATACTGCTCATGCGCATGTAGATACAATTTTGAATGGCGTGCCAGCCGCTGCGCATGCGCAAATAAAATTTTAACTTTGATGGCGAGGATCCTGGCCAGATATTTCCATTTCATGCCCATAAATATTGTAAGCGTAGGAGAAAACAACTATGTACGTAGGTAACTAAGATGAAAAAACTACTGACGTGTCGTCGCTTGCAATTAAGAACGCTTTCATTTTTCATTTTCAGCCTTCCTTCTTTCTCCGCCTTTTCCGAGTCGAAAAATAAATTACTTTTACTGAATATAATTGAATTAACATTAACAGTCAGCCCTGCGCAATCTGTGAAAAGTTCCATCCAGCTTTAATGGTTAATGGAATTCCCTTGTTGATCAATATCCATGAGATAGGAAAAACATTTATTTATTAGCTACTTGAATATCTCGCTTAATTGAAATCCCTTCTGCCTTTCTGGGACGGAGATAAATTTGAAAAACTAGGCAACGTTGCTCCCCTGGACTTTTAAAAATAGAAATGGAAAATTTGGAATTTCTCCGCCGCTGCCTGTTTTTCAGGGGTTTTTCTGGTACTTGAGAGAACTTAGTACGCATTTTCGGGGGAAAAGTGCCGGAAAAGTGCAGCTCCCCCAGCTGATAAAGCCATAATGAGGGTCAGACCTTGGCTTGGGCTGCCTCAATTACTTACGATGTGGCAGTTGGTATTGATTTGCCGGGGAGCAAAGTCCAAGAATTGAGTGGCTCGCCCAGCTTTTATCAGTTAATTTCCAGTGACCCCGTGTCACTGGGAATCTGATGTAACTATATAAGTACACAAGAGTTTGCCCTGCTTTCGCTGCACGCGTTTTGCATGCGTTTAAAGTCGCTTACGCAAGAACCGCTTTGTATTTTGTTGGGTGGTAGAAAGTGCCGCCCGCTCGACGACACATTTTGAGGCATAAATTAAGTAATTTACTTTGATGGCCATGCGTGGAATGCTTGTTGAAAACAAGCTGGTGGCCAAAACATCATTTTACCCCCATTCAAATTCAAATTTAACATGTGGGGTGTTGTTTTGTGGTTTTATCGCAAATATCCAAGAGTGTCATCTACTTTTGATTCATTTGCTGTCGCTGATTGTTTTTTCAGCAATTAATTGTTATGCTTTTTTAATGCCCCAGACAATGTCTTGTACAGCTTATATAAGTATGGATATATAATCACATGTGTGCATTGCACACTCAACAGATTTGTTGCGTTTTTTCACCTTTGTTTGTGTTTCTTATTTTGGCGTTAATTTTTTGGTTTTATTTCTCCAGTTTGGCAAAGAAAAAGAAAAACTTTCTCCCGCCGCCTGTCGTGCCAACTTGACGCACCACGAAGAAAGAAGATAGGCGAAAAAGAGATGGCCGACAGTTGCAGACAGAGAGAGGAGAGAAGCGCAAAATGAACAACAAGCCGATGATTTACTGACAAAAAAGGAGAAAAATTATCATTGGCTTGAGTTATTTATTTATTTCGCAAAAGAGATTTCGCGGCTAAAAAAGAAGGGTGTCAGAGGAAATTGAACTTTTAACTCTCGGAAGCAGACAGAAATAAGAAATAAGTTTCATCGTAGAGAAAGAATAGTTGGTAACTAATTGCTTTTATTGTAGCAAGAATCTTTACCCAGAAGGCATTTTGTTTAGATAAATAATAAGTACTATTATGGATGATATGAGCGTGTTAAAGAAAAGTAAGAATTGAGGTAAGCACAATATGAATTATTTTAACAACCCAAATTGGCTAAAATTGTATTATTTAATAAAATAAACAAATTAAAGAAAATGCACAAGCAATATTTAGATAGACCAAAAACCTGTTATGCTCGACAGATACCTGACTTGTAAACATCACGTCAAATCTCTTTTAACCCAGATTAGAAAACACGAATTCGCAAAGTTCAAGTTTGCAATTATCAGCGAGCAGAATCCGCAGCTGTTGCCTTTGCTGATCGAATGAGACCCAACACCTGTGATAAATCACCCGCAATTGAGGCAACTGATAAGGAATGAGGCCAGACCCCCAAGAGACCCAGACTCTCAGACAGAGCGAGACCCATTCGAAGTTCCCGACCTGTCATACGGCTTTTCTGCCAGCGTTTTGTATTCAATCAATCACGTTTCGCTTATCGCCCACTCAGCATGGGAAAAGCGGATGAAAAAGATGAGGCAAATATGGCAAACAAAGGGCAGTGGAGTCCATGACCACAGACGTTTAATCTGCATCGTTTCAATTATTATGCAAACGGCAATGAAAGCAAACAATTTAAGACACAGATTTGGTAAACAATGCGAGAGGCACACAGGCATATTAACTATGCTACTACTTGTATATAAAATAATAGAAACAAAACAAAAGCAAGTGCGTGCCTTGGAAATGCTGCTCAGTTTGGGGGAAAAGTGGAAAGTTGGCTTTGGATGCATAATTATTGCGGGGCTTATTTCTCTTTAAATTTACTGCGTAACGCTCCCCCTGCGAAATTCGTGCCAAAATGCAGTTTTCCCTTTACAAACTTCTTGTTTGCTCAGTTGATTTGCCTTCTGTTTGCTTGCGTTTGGCACGTTGCTAATAAAGCAACTATGCGCCGCACAAACAAACAAATGAAAAATCTCGAAAGATTGCATAAAACGAAGAAAATAAAGTGCAGCAAATAAAATGCTCATATTTGTGCCATTTGTCCATTTGTCCGAACGAGTTTTGTGAAAGTACGAGTATCTAGCTGATAGTTAATTCGAATTTACGCCCCTGTCCGCACCATCCACTTTGTATCACGATTGCACTCAATTCCATGGGATGGTGTGGTATGGTATGGTATGGTGTGGTATGGTATGGCATGGGGATGGGCCGCCAAGCCCGTGGCGGTGCAACACGTTTCTCTGTGGCAATTTCTGTATCTTTTTCGCATTTTTTGTATCTTTTGCCCTGCCCCGGGCGTCTCCTTTCGCACTTTATTGACAATTTCTTTTTGGTTTTTGCGAACGTGCGTAGCTATTGTCGTCGATTGTTGAAAACCACACAAGCAGCCACCAAACCGGCCATCGGTGTAATGAAATGCGAATTTCATTCATGGCAATTGGTTATGAGTTACGTCTCGAATGCAGTTGGCAAGCAACATCCACAAGAAGTGGCAAAGGGGCGAAAAGGACGGTCCCATGTGCTGGCCATTGAGAAAACAACTTGGACAGAACTGCCAAGTGGAATAAAATCCTACTGAAAGAACGAGACTTTTGTTTGATTATGGATTGATGCATTTCTTCCGTGGCGCTCTTGATTTTCAAAGTAGCCGCTTTGTACGGGGTAAATGCTAATGTTAAATGTAAAATAATACAAAGAACTGAAAACTGAAAGTAGCACACAGTAATACACGTAGAGCATCAGAAGTTGTCTTGTAGCAAACGAAACAACAATAAATGGAAACACCAAAAAATAAAGTATCCAAATGCTTTCACTCTTCTAAGAACATTGAGTCATTTGTAAATTCTAGTATGCGTCCTATGGCGGATTTGAGTCATCTAAGCCAGTGGCTTTGTCACTTACCAGATCGGCCAACGCTTTCGTTACCTAAAGCATCTCGAATTACCGATTTACATTCCTAAGACTTCCCAGGCAACTCGTATTTATTTTATAACTAACACCAAACCCGTTTGCAGCAGATATTGTCGAAAATCGAGTAAAGGGCATATCAAATGACATAAATATATTAGCATTATATTTGTTTTTGCTCACACATCCGTTGCACTTTTTACTTAGCGCTGCTAAAGGAGAAATTTTCTAAACTGAGCTATTTAAATTAAGAAAAATAAATATCCGTTGAGGTGTTTATGCAAACGAGCGCACAAAAAGCAACAAAATCCGAAATTGTGGCTTTAGCGCAAAAAATTTCACAGAGTCAGCGCCGGTCAAAACAGCTTTAAAATGCCAGCAAAAAAAATATGCCAGACGAGTAATAATTATCCAAAGAAATTATAGCCCCCTCGGGTGTAAAGTGTGTGTGTGTGTGTGTGTTTGTCTTTGCATCGCTGAAATGCGAAACTGCGAAGGTGCTCGAAGGTGCTAAAAGTTATGCTGCCAGACAGCGGATTATGAAATATGGAATGCATGCCCCAAAACAGAAGGACCCCAAAGAAACGACGGAGGGGCATTCAAGGGCATTCCCTACTTGGGGTATGTTGTGGAGGCCCTCCGAATTGGCAGTTATACATCCATTTGGATTACGATTTCGGCGCTTGATAAGTTCCTTTTAGGGAGCCAACCGAAATGAAACGGATCGGGCATTGATCACACTTTTTTAATCGGATTAACATTTGCTTTCAGCCTGATATAAATTTGGAATTCCTAAATATGTACTCCAATATCTTGAAACAGGTTTCGGGATTACACATTTTAAAATATTAAATGTAACTCAATTCAAAACTATTTTCGTAGTAGGAAATTATTGATTATGAACAAAGATTTGAGGCTGGATAATATTATTAATATTGTTTTATATTTTTATATAATTGTTAATATATTTTTGATCGATTTGCACGATCATTCATGGCAGGAAATGGCAAGTTTCGCGTAAGTTTCACGGCAAGAAAAGCATACACACTATCAGTACCAGGTATTGTTCGGTCGAAAGCCGCATGAAATGCATTCTAACTCGCGTCGGCAGTGCTGCACTTTTGCAGGCCTATTGATCGTTGTATTAGCCACATCTTGTTAACCCGTTTGCAGACGTTGAGGAAAAGGGAATGCAAAGGCTCCCTGCGAGCTGTGTGTGTATGGGCCCCCATTATAGTAGATTTTGTTGTTTTTGTGCGATGATGTACGATGGTGTAACTTACCCGGGTTGTTTGCAATCCGTACTTTTTGCTGTTGTTTCTGGCCGAGTAGATGAGTAGATGATGCTGCTGCAGTTGCGGTTTCAACTGACTGGCAGTCGTTGGATGGGGGCGTTCCAGGTATCGTTATCGCTTCCAGTGCGTTTTCCAGCCAGCTTTGCTTTTCAAGCTGTGCAGTATGTGTGTTTCGATTTTTACCTAAGCACTTCACTTGGAAGAAAAAAAACCATGAATCACTTGCACGTTTTTCGGTGTTATTTGCTCGGCATTATTTGCCTGTTAATTGGTTTCGTTGTTGCTGAATATCGGTCGCAGTATTATTCTTCTATTTTTTTTGTTTGGTTTGGTTTGGTTTTGGTCGTTTAGAAAGTGGGTTAACGTTAACTGACAGAAGCGCGTCTTTAGAGGCGCTTTATGCAAATGGCGCGTATATTAATTCGATTCGAGATTGGTTTCGACTGGTGGCAAATTCCAACTTGGTTCAACTTTGTATTTCAGCGATTCACAGGCATGTACACTCCGATCGGATCGCTGCGTTTGGCGCTACAACTTGAGATTCCGCTTGAGACGTTTGCACTCCAACTCGATTCGCTCGCGACTGAACCGATCGCGTCGTGCTGCGCGGCATTTGCGGCCCCGGACACGAAGGTGCACTTCGCGGACAAGTTAAGACGCGCTGCTGCGGCTTTTTCCTCGCGAAAGGTGCGAGAAAGGGGAGCGAGATGAAGAGAGATGAAGAGAGAAACGAGATTTGAGCGGCGGCTGGAGCTTTTAACGGATTTTCGTAAGCCAGGAGAGTGCACTGCTTGAACTCTCTCGGAAGAAGGCGGACAGAGTGGCAGCTTGTCAATATTTGAAATACACCAGGTGGCATTCGAAAAATATACTAAAGCGATCGGGGCGATCGGCTAAATCCAAAATATACTGCTTGTAGTGCGGACACAAGCCAGGGTACAGATTTAAATTAAATTAAAATCCAACGGTGTGGCAATATTAAGCAGTTAAATCTATACAATACATGACCGTAGAAATCAGGATGGCAGTGCTCGACATCCACAGACATCTGGATGGCAGCGCCGGCCATCCTTAGAAAATCCGATGCTACCGCCCAAAAGAGGGAGCTTTAGTTGGTATCCATTTCACTTAGTCAGTACACGATCCACGCTTAGCGGAGTCGGCCACCAATCAGCGCCGTTTCGTAATTCAAATTTTTTGACTTCGCAAGACAAAATATCTAATGAAGTTTAATTTTCAATTTTAAAACAATTTAGTTTGTAGTGATTTGTGCACTTGTCCTTTTTCTTCACCATTAAAAACTTAACTGCAAGGAACGACGATAGCACAAAGCGCATTGGGCTCGTCTCGACTTTAATTTTCTTAATTTCTTCTAAAGAATGTCCTCTATTTTGATTTTTGTGCACTATTTTCTTTAGCTATATCAACGAAAAAATTTCCTAAAACGTGATCGTGAATTCCATTTTATACTTATTGTGGAATCGTAACATTATCATGAGTATATCACTAGTCTGGAGCAAAAGTTTTTTTTTCTATATCCAGAAGATCAGACAACGTAATTCTCATTTGAAATGAATTTAATTTGGGTAATTTACTTCAACGTGGATTACATTTCGAATCGAACAGACGATCAACGAAGCCAGAGTCAGAGTGCTCCTCTTGCTCTCCGGTTTAGTGGTGTCCCTGGGCCTCGGCCTCCAACTGCTCCTTGGACTTGTAGCCAACCTGTTCTTCGGGGGTGTGGGGCCAGAAGGTGGGCTTGTTGAGGGGGTCAAGTGCGCTCTCGGGGAATGCGTCGCGGTAGTCCTCCATGGTCATCTGGTCGTAGGGCAGCAGCGACTTCAGATGGGCGATTTCCTTCTGGTAGTTTTGGATGCGCTGCTCGGAGGCCTTCTTGTAGGCGTCGATTTCGCTTTGCGAGGCCTTGATCTCGGCATCCACCTGGGAAGAAACCTTGTCCTGGGGATAAGGCACCTTCAGGGCCTCGTACTGCTTCTGGAAGCTGTCGACGAGTCCGGCCACGGGCACCAGCTTCTTGTAGTTGGCCCAATCGATCTGGGGTGGGCACTCGGGGTTGGCCAGCACGGCGCGCACATAGATGTCCGACTTGGTCTTGAAGGCGCCGAAGCTGCTCTTCTGGTTGGCGGGCACGCGCTCAGCAAGAGCGGACCAGTTGATCGAGGATTGGGCGATACGGCGGGCGGCCATTCTGCACAAATACTGCAAGACAACAACAAAAGCGGATGAGGTTAGGTTTTTGGGCTTATAAAGGTGGGAAGGGATTTTTATGTGTTCTGGAGCTGTGCCTCGATGTTCTCATTAGTTGAAATGTAATCTCTGTTTCCTTAGAAATAGAGAATCGGCATAACGCACGGCGAGTTATGCTCGCAAAAATTATGTAATTTTTTCTATCCGCAGTGGTGTCTCGATGTTCATTCAACCAAAAAACGCGTTTGCAGCCCTTTCATCAAGGCTTGCAGATTGATCACTGTTTTAGCCAAACAATGCGCCTTGTTTTATTATTTTTTCCAAGGTTTAACCCAACGTACTTATATTTTTAAGGAGAAATTAAGAATTTCTGCCTCAGCACCAACACTTACACTTTGAGTACGAGTGTGACCACAGCTGGTGGAAATACCTCGTAATGTGGAAATTGAACTAGGGCTGCACGAATTTCGATAACAACATCAGGAATATTTAATTCTAACCCCCTGTCGGTCACACTATCAGCTGCCTGGCAAAAACACGATTTAAGTGAAGCTCTTATTAAGCTAAAAACGAGTAAATATTGTTATTACCAATTAAAATGTTGCTGAAACAGTTGCCCCAGGCTGTTCAGCAGGTACGCTGCATCTCATCGGCCACAACTGCGGTGACCAGGCTGCATCGCTCGGTTTATTGCCGGCTATATCCCACTGTAGTGGTTCAGCCCGATGGATCCACGATAAACATCCGCTATCACGAGCCGAGGAAGATTATCAAGGTAATAATAGTAGCTATAAGCTTAAGTGAGCTTAACGTTAACTATTTCCATGTACTAGCTTCCCCTGGATCTGAGCACCTTAACCGATGCAGAGCGCAGATCTCGATTGGAGGCCCGCAAGCCGCGCAAGAAGGTCAAGATCATGGAGGAAGTGGAGGACAACTTCAACGCCAAGAAGTACATGAAGTACATCAAGAAGAAGTAGTCGCATTTCAAAATTGTTAAATAAAACACGAAAACCCGTTATATAATTAGTTTAAAGTAAAATTAAGACGTTCTGCTTTTTATCGATAGTAGATATCGCACATCTGGTATTTTTAATGGTCTTTGCATTGGCCTTTCACTTTTTTGCACCATCCAACAACGGTCACTCTAATCGAGTCGGAAAACAAAGTCGGACGTTTAGCTGCGCGTCGCTCCCGAAAAACTGTTAATTTGTGGACGCTTTTTCGCGAGTGCAGACATAAATGAAACCAACATATCTTTAGCTCCATTCCAGACTGGACCATCGATTATAACCCATTTAAGCAGTGACAGTGAATCGGTTAACAGTTATAATTTCGCTCTGCGTCGACGGAGTGGAAATGTTGAATGGACAGTCGCGTCTAACAAAAAAACAAGTACACACAACCAACGAATGCACATAAACAAGAAGAGACAGCAAACGCAGAATCGAGTGAAAACCTATTTTAAAACACCAGAGCTATATTTATTTTGTTGACGCTCAGGATTTTCGGTCCTCGCATTTTGGATGTCTGCGGGTGCGTGAGTGCGCGAGTGCAAGTGTGTGGGTTGCATACCACGGCGGATGCGAATAACTGCAATTGCAATAGAGAGCAGACACATACACACATGCATAATTGGATTATGGCCACACGGCAATAAGAACGGAGAGAGAGCGAGCGGGATAGAAAGCAGTCGCCAAAACCGAACGGGTAAATAAATAGTATTAGCAGGGATCGGTTAAAAGCCAGAATTAAATGGATTAGCTCTGTTATCGTTGGCATGTCCCCATCGTTGTGTGCGTGCGTGTCTGTGTGCGGAAGCAACCTAGAGATGGGCCTGACCTTAGCTTTCGCACACTGCCTGCCAAAAGTTGTCACCCGCTGCTTTTCCTGCATCTTGACACAACATGGTTTTCAAGGTTTTCTCGAGATTAAAAGACAAATAATTTTGTATCGGGAAATGTAAAATTGCTGTACTTTTGTCTACTTAGGCTTTTAGAATTGCTAACAGTAACGTAAAAGTAAACTTAAAACGAAACATAATGTTTTATAGAGCTGGTAAAGCTGTTAACTTTTTCACATCTGTTTTGAATAGCATATGATTTAATTTGAAAAGTAAATGTTTCCTCCTTTTTGAGCTCAACAGCCACCAGTACACCCTTTAGGCTCTTTTTTTTTTTGTAACATTTGCATATTCATTTGAATCGAACCTGTTGTCACCATGCGATGCACTCGGAAATCTGGCTCATCTCTAACACGTGCGTGTGTGCGAGCGTCTGGAATTTGAAATTTGAAATTCGAAATGGGGAAGGTCTGGTGCGAAGGGGAGCGTAAATATTTTCGTAAGCAGCGGAAATGTAAAAATAACACAAACACATTTGCAAGTTATGATGAAGATGCTTCCGATGTTGGTGCTGGTTTTCCCAGCACTCGCTCTCTCCAGTTTCGGTTTCTCCCTTTTTTCCGATTCAGCGGAAAGACAGTTTTCCGCGTAAAACTGCGACAGATGTTCACGGCTCATTGTCAGGAATCGAGAAGGGATATAGTTCCCAATTCGAATGCACATTCCACTTGGGTTTGCTGCCGAAATGCAGCTGCCCTATTGGGATTTTGCCGGTTTGGTGGTTGTTGTTTGTTGGCTGTTGCTACTGCTGCATTTTTGTGGTGTTTTTTTTTTTTTCCATTGTGGTCTTCGTGGTGTTTATAAAATTAACAGTAAACTCCCCCGTACTTCCGCCCTTGGCAGCCGGCCGTTAATGCTGCCTTAGCTAATTTGTTTTCATTTGTGTGCGCCCGCATAGAGGGGAAAAATAAATAAAATAAAAGGAACGATTTCTGCTCACTCCCCGCGGCCTTCTTTTTCTAGTTGTTGTTTGATTTTTGCACCTTCTTCAGCTGCATTCATCAAGTGTTTTGTTTTGTTCGATCTTCTTATAGGACTTGCACTTGAGGCTGAAAATAAACCCATTGGGTTCTTTTGTTGACGATCTAGTTGAATTTCTTCGATCCCAAAGTTCATTTGCGCCAGGCAGCGGGTTTTATTTTTAAGGCGTATAGTTTGCTGCAGATCGATGGGCGGCACGTGAGTGCCCTCCCCCCGACAGCCAAATGGCTGCCAATTAGTCGAAATGCCTAAATGGCGCAGTAATCGTTGGAAATTCAGAAATAGTTTAGAAAACGACGGTTCTGTACCGAAGGAAAGTGAAATTTTGGTTGCCCTGCTAATTAAGCTTATCTTATGCTCTCAGTCGAACATTCCATGGCCTTTGAATTTATTTGGGAGATTTGTATACATATTTCTCCCCGCTTTCCATTTCGTTGCGTGAATCACTTGTTGTAGGGTCTAGAGTCTAGACTCTAGTCTATGGAGAATACAAAACTGTACGATAACTGGCCTCACACCTTCGATAGGCTTGGAATTTATTCAAAATACACAAAATTTACATAGATTCTTTTTTATAAGTAGGCATATATGTAGGTATAGAGCGGATGCAGCCAGCTCCTCCCCGGCTGAATGAGTTGGTAGTTTTTCCGAGTGTGGGTGTATCTGTATCTCTCAGATAGCCAGCGATATATAGGCGTAGAAGAATTTATGAGCGCGACAACGACATGAATTTCATTCAGTCTTTGTTGTTTCTGTGGGCCCAAGAGTGTGCCATGTCCCATTTTCCACTTCTTTTTTTTTTTTGTTTCTCGGTTTTTGTTGTTCTTTGATAATTTTGCTCTGCCTCGGCGTTTCATCTCTTTGTTTATAGAAATTTCTTCTTCTAGAGCTGCCTTGACTTCTTTTCGCCGTCTCCTCGTCTTTGCTTTTCTTTCTACTCGGCGGTGGTAGTGGGCATGAAGTGGCATTTTTTCGGCCGCTGACCAACTTTCCTTTTCATTAACGCTTTTTTCGGGGTCCAAGCGCAAGACACTTCCTGAACGCATCAGTTCTCGGAGCGCTATGCTCCCTACTTGAAAGTGTCTGCACAGCAAATCATTTCCAATTTCATAACCAAGATTTATGCCTCTTTAATGGCTCCGCTGGAACAACGGAGTGTGCATTGCACACAATTCTCCAGGCACGCGTCTACGTAGGCGAAGATACCACGATGATGCTGATGATGATGAGTTGGTGATGATGACGGTGGTGGCCACGACGACCCTTGGCCCCATAAAAATGCAACTTGATCTCACAGCACGGCAACAAAGTCACCGCAGTCGGCAGCGGTTTATTGACTCGAACCTTGTGGCGGTTAACGGTTTAACATTCGATTTGGAAAATGCCATAAACGTCATCGAAACCAAATGGAGATAAGTGGTGTGCTGAAATTAATTTCATTGGTTTCTCTCTAACAAACATTTTAGCAAATATGTTATTAAATAGCCTCCATTTTGGGCGATTTGTAAAGTTAATATTTGGAGAAAAATTGTGCTTAAATCAGTTAGGTTCCACTATTTTCTGATATTGAAGCTCTCTATGCCTAAGAAAACTTGTTCATCTAGAAATACGTACATATCTGTTGTTAGGTGTTGCGCCACCACAAGATGTATTTTCTAAAACTGCCTAAATTTATTGCATCTTGTCTTCCCTTTTTTTAGATTTTTAAATTATATTCAGCTGCTACCTGCCATATAATCTTCGTGGAACTGCTGACTTTTTATATTGCAGCATTCCGTTGTGGGGCTCATCATCTATTTTCCATATGTTTGGCAACAACCACGGCTGCGGACTGACCTTTGTTTGGCTGCCATTCCTTTTGAAACATAAATATTTTGATGCTTTGCTGTGCTTTTCCACACGAGATACATAGTTTGAAACGTGATGAGAAAATGTATGCAAGAGTCGAATAAAAGCGACCGCTTAAGTGTTTTTCTCGTCTCGATAGATTTGCTCACCCAAATCGGTAACGAAAATCGTTGCTTGGGGCCTTGACTTAGTTTTGCGGAGCGTGCTAAACTCATTTTTGTGGGCCACGGAATGGATTTCCCTCTCCATCGATGAAGTTCACTCTCTCCCCAGCTAACTCTTCTCCATGATATCCGACTTTAATGTTTGCAATCTTTAAAAAAAAAATATTTAACTTTGCAACTCATTAGGTTTTATGGTAACTTTCACAGTTGGCTGTGAAGATAGCACGTATTCATTTCGCAGCTCAAAACGAGATAATTTGACAAAGACCTGCCTGTAATTGGACAACTGTATTCTGGGGGCGTGGTGGCCGAAAACGATCCCTGGGTAATCGGTGGGCCAGGCTGCTTTTAAATCAAAGCCACAACCCCACTTTTCGCTGCAACTCTTCGTTTGTCATGGCGCCTAATGAAGTGTAGCACTTTTTCCCCGGCCGCTTCATTTGGCCAAAAGCTTTTGTTGTCGTCGATTGGCGGCGGTTAGCCGCAATTGACCCTAATTATGGCCTGCTGCCGGCTTTAACTTTAACTGGCTATTTGGACAGATTTCGCAAGAGAAGGAAAGACACACAGAAAATGGCAAAAGCAAATAGCAAATCCCAATTCGCATAACTTCCCCGTTTATTTGACGAGTGCAAAAATGTGCTTGGTAATTTGAGTTTTATTTTGACTTTGGCCAGCAGCGGAAAAGTGAGAGCTCTGTGTTCGTTCGCCTCTATCATTATCATTATGTCGAAATTTGGTGTAATTATTTTGTTATAGTTTTAATTGTGAGCTGTGGCTTTGTACTGTTATCTCTGGGCATGATCGCCTTTTGGCCACTCGCATGATCCTTTACGAGCCAAATTCAATTTTTTGTGTCGCCCAAAAGCTATTTCTCAGTATCTTATCGCCGAATATATATGGTTATTGCGATAAGGAATGGCAAATCAAAAAATTCCAACCTGTTGCCGTTGTTCGCCGCTCTAATAGCAGAAAAATATTTGGTTATATCATTTCCGAACTTATCTCAGGAGTGCAACTGAGTGCCTCGCGGTGGGTGGTGGTGTTTTTCCGATTGTGGAACTCTTCAGCGACCTCCCTAGCCGAATGTAACTCCTTGAAGCCACTCAAAACAGACGTAGTGTTCAAGCTCGAGGCCAAGGTTTTAGTGATCGTGTTTATCTCAATTATTTGCTGATGAACTGAACTCATTTGCCCCCCCAAGTTCCCGACGAGACAACGAAGACAAACGACGACAAAAGTAAGCGAAATGATAACCAAATTGCTGGTAAATTACATTGTTTGTTCGAAAAAAAGCAAACGCAAAATGAAGTCTGCTGGCTTTGTGAAAATGATAGTTCGTGTGTTTTATCGCACCTGAAAAGGCCGCCTTATCAATCGGCAACAAATACATGTACATACATATATTAAGCGGCTATCACCACAAGAGCCCTCTGATAAGCAAATCGTGCCAATGTAGTCGACTTTGACCCTGAATATTTATTAGCAAATTCGAGCGCGGTCGATTCATACTAGTTAGCTTGCGATTTTTTTTCGCTATGTGCTAATGCAAAACGTCTACCAAAACTGGAATGATAAATAAATAAAACCGCTGTTGAAGTATTTAATAGAGCCCGATTTCATAGTACCTCAAAGGTTTAGGTTTTTTGGAAAGAACTTATCAGCTTTTTCGGAGTATTAGAATTAAATTAAATTAAAATAAACGGTTAGCTTTTAATAGGGCTTTATAAATTGCCTTGTCTTGATTTCATCCCTTTATACTTTGTAAATATCTAGCGTTCCTATTTCCTAGAATTATTGCTGGCACTGGGATATTACTTCAAGCGGCGCGTGACAAAAGAAAATAAAGAGAATTCTTTGAAGTATTTTAATTTGCACCCCATAAAAAAGGAATAAACCCAGAAATGTTGATCACGCGGCCCGCTTCGCTGGTTTTTTGAGCATATATATTCCTATCTATAGACGTATTTATTTACATTTCATTAGAACGACGAGTTTGATTGCATTTTATTAACGTTTGCCTGCATTTCTTCCAGACTTCCAACTGCGAGCGCTTCCAGTGCAGCTTCCACAACTGCAACGTGCCAAGAATCGGAGAACAATCAAATACATTCCAAAAACCCAACTAAGTACACAAGTTTCTATTACGAAGCAAGCAAACAGTGATTGATAGATAGTTCGCCCAATTTTTTTCCTGTTTCAAAATTTTTAAAGTCGTCAAACTGGGGCCTATGAGTCCGATAATTGTTTCGTGCTGCGTTCGATAAACAAACACTAAAAATATCATCCGTAAAACAAATCGTGCCCGTCTAACCGTCGCGTTAATCCGCCAACTATTGTGTTATCATGGACGACGCCATGGTGTAGCCCAAAACCCCAGAATCAGCCCAACCACACAGTTCCAAACTCGATCCCCAGAGATCACTCACCCACAACAAGCAGGCAAGGCAAGGTCGTCCAACGCCAAAAACAAACTAATACCAACTTCACATACACATCCGGATACGACAGCAACATACGTCGTAGCTGATAAACATGAGCCTGAATCAGCACAGTGGACCCGGCCCGCCGTCGGAGATCTGCGGATTATCTGTGGACCAGGTGGACTCTTCGGCCGCCTCCCCCTTCATATGGCCGAGCACAGCGGGTATGTGCGCCACGACCACCAAAACATCGACCGATGGAGACGCCACCGCAGAAGCGCCAGTGAAACATCAGCCGCTCCACAACGGCGGTTGGATCGGAAATGGTCTTCCGCCGGCGCCCGTCACGCGGACCATATCATCGGATCGCCTGGTCACCGGCAGCTCTTGTCGGGCACTGCGCACCGCCGTCTCAGCATTATACTCCGTGGATGACTTCGTCAAGGAGAAAATTGGATCGGGATTTTTTTCGGAGGTTTACAAGGTAGGTGACAATTGCGCACTTGGATAAACATAAGAATCACCTCCTTTAGTTTTTACAACTGGTTTCTCTTTTTAAATCATTGATTGTTTAGCCTACTGTTCAATGAAAAATATCTGGCTCACAATCGGGTCTTGGTGATAGGCGAATGTCTCAGATAAGAAATATTTTTGGCACAAACGAAAATGAAGTGAACAATCTGTTTGACGGTTTTCACTCCCTGCAATTACTCATAGGATCCATCCAGATACTTTGCCTCTTCATGTCGATTCATGCATTTGAAATTCATCGAGTGGCAGGCGGTGAGCTTGTCAAAAGACAGCTGCTGTTCCCACAATTGAGCATCATAATTTGATGGCACTTTCATTTTCGCAACAGTAACACCCGCCAACGGTAACAAAGCCAAACAAATGCGATTATTTACACAATTTTAATTAAACTTTAAAATTTTTGTAATTACTCAATAGGTATTGTGGCGGTTGTTCGGCTCATCATTCATTATCATCATCATACTGCCGCATCTCCCCTTCTCTATAGGCTAAATTGAAACAAAATTGCAAAACAATGGCCCAGACCAGACCACACCAGACCAGACCAAACCAAACCTGACTCAAAATCCAAAACCATTGCCACTGCAGCTTAGCTGGCTGGGAGCTATAAAATTCCGAGCCGAGCTCATGAAAAACGCATTCGAACTGCAGTGAAACCGTGTGTAAAAATTAATAGCGTTTAGTTTTAGCCTCGGCCCAACACTTAAGAGTGTAAGCTGCTTTGTGTGGGGTGCTATTTGGGTATTTCGCTTACAGCTCGGAACGGTTGTTGGCCCCAAAAATTAATAAGTTGCAACAGATGTGGTGCATGGCATATGATGCGATGCATGATGCGATGGGAGGAGGGCCCGTACGACCGGCACAAAGACTCTGACATTATGGCTTTCCAATTACGTTGGAATTAGTGACGGTCAGGTGATTATGCAATCAACAGTGACATTGGTACTGAAAGTACACGGCCATCCAGATGGATAGTTCCACCAATCGATGGGAAATGGTAGTGGAAACTGAAGTCAATGTGACACCAAGCTTTTCTGAATGATACGACAACTCTTTCTTCCGAGTTATATTGAACTTTCTCATCAATTTTTTAGATTCATATGTCTGAATGGTTGAATGAAAACGGTTTCACTTTCATTTTCGTTTATAAGTGATATTTACACATTTCTTTCGTGATTGTTTATTGTGTTTCACGGGCGTTATTCGGTTATTTGTTGCCATTATTTTCCCCAGCTTTCCCATCCGCCTCAAAGGCAACCTTACTTGCAATTATATTTCAGTTGTCTAATGAAAGTGCACAAAGTGCTGCGGTTAAATGGAAATCTCTTACATTCATTGGAGCTACACAACACAAGAGTGGCAAGGACCCTTCTGTGTCTTTCTATCTATTCATGTGCGCATATTCTAATGCCGTAAATTGCATGCGAGTTGCGCGTATCTCATGGATACTTGTGAAACTTGCGGTGAACGACCGACCTATGGGGCCGTTCCTCTAGCTTTCCGGGGAGACTACCTGCTGATTTGCATAACTGCCCGCCATTCCCAGTTCGCAGTTCCCTGTTCAATATGAACAGTTCACAATTCACTTTCTTCACCCCTCGATGAAGAATAAATTGCTGCCGTGCATCCCGAAGATAACTTGCAGACCAACCAACAACGGCCTGTTTATTTGCGTGTGAAGTGCGTTCGATTCCATTCCATTCGGATCCATTCGATTCAGCTGCATTTCCGCATTGTAATGCGCCAGCTGCCAGACAATTAATGTCTGCAGAAGCAGCAGCAGCAACAAAAACTTCACCCCTTCCTATCGATGAAAAAGGAAAATAATTGAAAGCCAGCCCCCGATCATTCGGTTAGAGTTAATTGAATTGCCAATAAATTCAAATCAATATCTGCCTAATGACACGACCAATTTGTGAGTTCAGCGGCGTCAAGTGCACGCATGGATTTTCATCTCGACTGCCACGCTTTTGGCCCCAATTTTCCCCCCAAAGATATTTCGAAATGAAGAATCTCTTCCAGATTTATTTTTGGCCCTGGGTCGGAGATGCTGATGTTGCCCATTTCAATTGCGTGTCAAGGCAGCCGCGAGAAAGATATCAAACGGAGAAGCAAGCGTTTCCACTTTGATTAAAACTTTTTCACAATTTCCCATCTATTTCCATCTATTGCGTGCAACGGATACCAACTGTAAATGACGCGATTCAGCTGCAAGATGTACAGAAGTTGGCGGATTTTAACCTCTCGCAGATGGGGTTAATCAGGCGGGAAAGCGTTCATAAGTGGGGAAATTAATAACGACCTCTGCATATTCCTGATTTTAATCGGAGTGGAACCGTTTTCATTTGTTCACGGCTCAAGTGTTAGAAATTTATATCAAAATCAAAACATAATTTACTTAAATCATGTCGCATACGAAAAACGGCAATCCAACACACAATTTGTTCGGACATAAATCAGGAAAAACTTGGTTTTTCGTTCAAGTTTTGTTTTTCTTTTTTAGTTTTCAGTTTTTGTAAGTAAGTGTTGTTAGTAAGTGGGCCAAAAGCAACGGTGAATGCATAACGCCAGTGCTAGTGCCAGTGTAGACGGCACTCAAGCAGAATGGAAGTAGAGTAGAGTTTGACTAAAGTGCTTAGTATTTATTTGATAACTACAGTAGGCACAATGCGGCAGGCACCTGTCTCTGCTGCCTCTATGTGAGCAAATTGCAGGCTGCCAGCGAAGACAAAGGGGATCGGATTGTTCGGCTTTAAATTTATTATGTAAAATGATATGTATTTTGAGTAAGGAGACCTCAAAGCCATCCTCTCGAAAGTGCAAGACAATTGTAGCTGGTTGATTCGGTGGGTGGCAGCCAAGACTGCGAGTGAAAGTTCTAAGTTGCAATTGGAGAACTGGGAAATTGGGTTAGGCGATGGCAATTAGATTAGGGCCAGGCGAAATCTTACTCCCCAGAGTCGGCTGCCTTTGCACGATTTTTTTTTTTGAAAAGTGTTCCACTAAGCGGCGGACTTGGCAAAGTGAATGTATCTGTATCTGCGATGGCGGGCATCCTGTTGAGGCGACTAGAGAGTCTAGTCGCTCTTGACCAGCTATAGTTTTGTGACCAAAACCAAAAAGCTACATCAGACAATCCAATCCGATCCGCAGCCAATTGACATTGCACCGCTGGCAGTCGCATTCGTTGCGAATTGATGAAAGTAAACATTTAAGTAGAACTAAATAAGTTGATAGTGGCATTCGATAGACGGATGGCTTGTAGTTGCCGTTGCCGTTGCTGTTGCTACAATTTCTTTTCTTTTTCGCCATCTTTGCTTTTTGCTTTTAGCTCGGCTTGGTATCTCTTTGCGTTGCAACCGTGTTGATGTTCACGCGAAATTGATTGCCATAAATTATGCAAAGTTTGCATTCTCGCTGCCTGTGCCTGCCTCACTGTCGGTGAATTGGTGCGCGGCGGCATTTAGAAACTGCAACAGCAGCAGCAGCAGTTGCTGCAACTGCAACATCTGCATTGGTTGGTTTGTTTCTTCCGCTGGCCACTCGTTGTTCCCTCCTTTTTCCCGCTGCCATGCTGCACACACATTTTCCATCTTCGATTTGGTCGTACCATTTCGCCAAACAATTTTTCAAATGATTTTGATCTTTTGTTGCTTTTGCTGTTGCTGTTGTTCTTGCCTGTCTGCTGGTTGTTTGTTACTTTTTGCTGGCCAGGAAAACATTCGGTTACAGTTACTTTTGATGTGCATGCAAATGTTTACACAAAACCGAACATATTCAGCAGAAATACCCCCTATTTGTTATAGAGGATCCCTAATGCGGCCCAATTAATTTCCCTCAGATGTTAATGCATCTTACCTCTGCGCTTGATTAACGAAAATATTTAATGTCCAAGCTAAAAATGAAGTTAGCTTAGTTAGGGCCTCGGACCTATAACACTGAGAAATTGAAAGCCCATTTACATATCAAGAGGCATTGTCTTTGGGTCGAAAAAAGTAAAAGTGCTTAACGCACTAATCAGCCGATACGAAATAGCGCCGATTTCAATAACAAAAGCTCTCCGAAGGAAACCCAAATCAATTTTGCACTCTTTGAAAGAAATTGCAAACAAAACAAGTTATGCAATGGACCAAAAATATACACAGCTAAATATTTACCGTAAACACTTAACAATGAGCAACGAAAATATTTGATTTCCATTCAGGCATCTGTGCAAATCGCTAGCCAGCTAATTAAGTTATAATACTTACCGCACCGATCGTTGCTCACTCACTTTAGGATCGCCCACGTTGAAAACTTTTGTGTAGCTCGCTTTTTTTGGTAATGGCGCCGAGAACAAGTTTTGCACTGGCTACTGCCGATTTGCCCAATTTGAATGTGATACATAATAAAACCATGTTAATGCGTTAATTGATTGGAGTCGAGCTCGTAAATATGATTTTGAAATATGCTAATATTTGGGCTTTGTTTCGGCTACGTGGGCATCCATCGTAGCGTTTCATTCATTAATAATAGATTTATGTGAAGTAGAATTCACACAGTCATTGCAGTGGTGTATTGCGAAATACGATTTCCATTGATAAGCGGAACGTATTAGGTATTTATTGTTTGCACATGCACACGATTGTCAAGGGGCCGGTAATTTATTAGATCAGCTGTCCCATTAATAGCGATACGGCCACCCAAATTTGTCATAAATTAATCTTCAAGCATTAACCAACTGTTTTCATAATTAAGCCAATTGAAGGTTCATTAGTTGTACAAACATCAGATACCCGTTTTCTTTTTTTTTTTTTTTGCTTAATACAAATGATGCTTTGATTTTGACCGCAGCTGTGTTGTGTTGTGCATTTATCTTCATAAACTGCTGAGCGGGTGGGAAAATTTAAGCAAATCCACCCAAGGGTTTGCTGAATAATCGAATTCAATTAGTTGACTCTCGTTGCAGTTGTGAATATATTCACTTCTTCAGTTCATGTGTCGGATGCGTCATGCACATTAAATTTTCATGCATTAGAAACGATTTGTTGCAGTTTTGCCATTTTCTTGTTGTCTTGTGAAGCATTTTCACGCTTGGCCATAAACAATTTGAAATTATAAATGCAAATATATACGTGTGCCGCTCGGGGCTCCATAAAGTGCCTGATAAATAATAAACTAAGAGTAAATGCCAGCTGGGCAGAGCCAGCCAGAAAGCGAAGCAAGTCAACCAAAGTCCACGAAACGACGGCGCCGAAGAAAGCAGAAAGATGGGGATCATAAATTCTAATAAGACGCGCCGCCACCACAGGTATGTGAGCTGGGAGGCAAGCAGATCCCCACTTGGCCATATGTCATCCGCAGGGAAGTGATGGCCCAGGCCCTAATGCGTCTAACGAGCTGCTGAATTTTTGAGGAGCCAAGTCGGCGAAAAATGCGGAGCGGGCGAAAAGCAATGATTTTCTTATTAGAGCCCATAAACTGCGACATTTGTGTGCGAGAAGGGGAAATCTGACTGGGTATTTCAGTGTAGTAGGCAAATAAGTTGATAGTTTTTCTAGACAAACTGAATACTATATGCAGTTTTAGGATTCCTTCCTTTATACATTTAATTTGGGAACTCATGAAGCCCCGAAAGTAACAGATTGTTACTTTTCCGAGGTGCAGTATGAAAATGTAACATATGAAAATGTTTTTCCGCTGTATCTTGCCACATTCCCTATTTAAGTGGATCCTAGTGGTCGTAAGCTGGTTCAAAGAACTAAAGCCCACCACTCCATTTAGATCCAGTTAGATACTGCTGCCAATCAGCAAGTCGAAGTAAAAGCGCTAGGAATGTGTTGCAAAGGGAAGTTTGTCTGTATGTGGGTTAAGCCGAAGATGCCGTCGCTCAGCCCACAGAGTCTGGATCCCAATCTGGCTCCCACTCCCCGGCTGCGACTAAGACTCCAAGTCTGGGGCCTGAGTGACTCCCATAACCGAGAGCGAGGTGCAGCAACGTGCAATTACGCGCACAACTTGCGTGCAGAAATATTTTCGGATTCATTCACCTCTGGAGCGGAGTGGCCAAAGATACCGAGAAGAAGATATTTTTATATCCAGCCAAACGGGGGGATTGAGATGAGGTGGTACGGGCCCCTTGGGACGTCCTTGCACTTTGTTTGCCTCTTAACTGTGGCATAGATGGCATTCCATCGGGCCATCATCCGGCGATAATGATGATTTCGATTCGGTTTCGAATACTAGAGATGATAATGATGATGCTCGCCCACGTCTTGCCGCGGATTGCGAGTGGCTATTTTTATTGATCGGGACGCAGGCCCCCGCCAAACGTCGCGTGCCCCAATCGCTTTTTTCTCCTCTTGGTTGAATGTGTGCCAAATATTTCACGTTGAATTTTCTGTGAGTCAAAAATGTAATAAATGCCCGTGCTACTTGCCCGGTGGACGGATCAGATGTGATGCTCGGAGAAGATTCTCGATATAAATATGTTTTGTTTATGAGGTGTGGGCTGGTTTCGTTTGCTCAACTTTAGCGGCGATTCGTCTCGTGAATTTATTTTGAATTTCGCCTTTTCATTTCACGCCGCTTGACGTTGCCTTAATTTGTGGGGACTCGCTTTGTTTAGCAGTGTGATCTTAATGCATATTTCCTATTTTGCAAGATCTTTTGACGGAGATGACTCAGTTCATATATATTCTGGGCATTTCCTTTGGGGCCCGCATTTTTGTTTCGGCCATAAGCTCCGAAAATGAAACCTTTGCGAAGGGTTTCAGCTCGCTGTTGTTGTGACCTTGCCGTCCATTTAGGTTTTTTCTTCTGTTTTACTCGGGGTTTTGCCTTTCTCACATACATGTGTTTAACAAACTGTTTGTCTTGTCACATTTGCGCAATAATTACAAACGATTCGAATTGAAATGTTTGCGCAGGGCCAACAAAACTCCCACATAATTCACATGGCGTGCGACGAGATGGCCAACAAAAATAAGCAAATGGCATTCGAAAACAACAACTAATGCGGGGCCAAACAAAACCGCTGATGTCTGGTAAAAAAAAAACAACGCAAACATTTAAAGAAAATAAAAACGGCGAGCTCATCGATGATCTGGCTTCTCAGGAATGAAATCGAAGTTGTAAAAGCAGCAACGAAGTTGAGTTCTCATGATTTATGTGCGCCCATGGATCAGCTCTTATTTCTTCCTCCGCCGCTGGCCGCAATTCATTAGCCAAATGGCCATATAAATCTGCCCATGACTAGCCAAAGCCGAAGCTCAGGGCCTTCAGGAGTGCACTGCAGTTTGGCAGGCTTGCCGTGTTGTCGTCTTTTGGCCAAAACTACTTAAATTAACTTTTGCAATTCGCGTGTCAATGATGACAGGCAACGCAAGAAGCAGCCAAGAAGGAGGAGTTCGGGGTCTCAGGAATACATAGATAGACGACTACAACTAACCATCCAACCAACCGACCTGGCTTTTACTTAGGCCAGCTCCTCCAGAGCTGCGCCCTATCCAAGTGTCCAATCGAGCGTGTCCAGTCCTCGAGGTTCTGGGCAATATTAGCACGACATGATAAATATTTCAATGCCAAGAGCGAAGCTATTAAACCAAGAACCCCGGCCAAAGCGAGCCAAACCGATCTGAGTCGAGCTGAATGCCGTGCCCTATTCGAATCCCTCAGTCAGGTCTGCAAATGACTTAGTTCATCGCTGGCTTCTACACTGCGGAAAACTAAATGTAAATTCCCGACCAATTATGTAGGTTCGAACGTGTTCTCTTGAATTGGCATTCGAGCTTTGTGGTAGTTATTTTAGTTCTATGTTGGATATGTTTTACTAAGCAGAAATCACATGTTTATATAATCAGATATTAACTAATCAACAATTCACTTGTGGGCTTGAGGTTTACTTATTTACTTATTGGAAAATAAGGAATGTAGAATTTTCTAGACCACTCATTGAAGTTGAGACTTTGGCAGGGCTTTAGAGCTATTTTTCCAGTACAGTCTAGTAAGACACTATTTTTTGTATTTTATCCTCTGAGAAGGGCCGGCCTCCTCTTCCTGGCCAAGCCCTTCGAAACATTTTTCGCAACTGACCAGAAGTCGCAGTTGTGCGACTCCGGCTATTGGAGTTCGTTGTGCGATGTGCTTTTTATTTGGATTTTGTTGCTGGTTGAGCCAACCCTCGCAGACTGTTTAATTAAAATTTCCTTTCCATGGGCTGCCTCTGGTGCTCTCTATTCGAGTTTGCATAGAAGTCTGGCCCGGGCGGGGCCTAATTAAAAAGTGAAACTGTAATTTAAAACGCCGCTAACAGCAAATGCCAGGACTTTGGTAATACGAACTTTAAGGGGTTGCCGTCCGTGGATTAAGGTTTATGGTTGGCGAGTTTAGATGCCCCCAAAATGCAGTCTCTGATGTGCATTAATTAAGGCAACTTTCGCTGGAAAATTAATTAACTTTCCCGGCGCCCTACAGACCCAGACCCAATGCACTGCATCGAGGAACTTGGCCCCGAAGGGAGAGCCAAAGTGAAACTGCACTCGAGCTCCCTTTTTTGGGGGCCTTTTCCACCTCAGAGCTGATCTTCTATCGCGGCTCGTCGGAAAACTGCATTTGCAACAGCTGCAACATGGTCATGGTCAGGCCACCACCACTGCCAGTGAGTCCCAATTTTGATTTTTATTTATTTGCAATGAGATAAAAATAAAATCGTTCGCTAGCCGAATCTGGGATGTTTGGAGTGTGAGAGACAATGAGCAATTCAAATATAATCATCATAAATCACGATTTAGTTTCGCTTTTTGCTTTGTTTTGCTACGTGGGTGCCAGACGTCGACGACCTATGAATGGGAGAATGGGTGTACCGTCTTGCACTGGGTATTGTTTGGTGTCTTCAAAAGTTGGTCAACGAATGTACAAGTATATGTAGCCATCGATGGCATAGGCGTTCCCACACTGCCCTGGCCCAGCGATCAAGTTCAGTGCAAAGTACTCAGTGGCAATCGCTAAAATGTTGCAAGTTGCTGCTTGCATGTTGCTTGGTCAGCTTGGCCAGCTTGGCTGACTTTGCCAGAGCAGCGCGAAATTGTAATTAACTTAATCTCCACTACTCCGCCCTGAAGATGCTCCATTCGCCATGGACTGTGCTCCCTGGCTTTGTCAGTTGTCCGATGTGTCAGACTTGGAGCATTTTTTTTATCGGCTATGCAAATATTCAGGAAAGAATGGGTGTATTTGGGGAGTACGTATCCAAACATTGAGCTTTATATATAGATTGTGGCATACTTTATTGTTCTCACTCCATATTCCAGATCGTAAACAGCGAAACAGCACAAATTTACTTATCTTTCTAGGTGTAAACAAACAGTTAAGCCAAAAGGAAAACTTTGCGCAAGGTGGGTTAATATCGGAATAATTGCAATTAACTCGGTAATTTTGCAAACAGCCAGTTGGCCACATGGGCATTAAGTCATCTAATTGCCATTTTCAGTGGGGGTGGAGAGTTAAGTAAGTCAATTAACGACATTTTCGGTCTTAAACAGCTGGCTATGCAAACAATGAAAGCCCATGAATTGCGAGCGCACAATACAGAATCGGAGTACAAAAGCACAGTAAAATGCGCACAGTAGACCGCATCCCCAGGATAAAGCAGCTTTATGCCCAACATATGCACACTATATGTACAATATACACACAATGGTTTACCCCTTCCCATGGGACTTACAAACGATCTTGGCTGACCGCGGTCATTGAACTCATGGGGCGCCTTTGTAGGCACGCATCGCTCAAAAAGAAAGCACTCTCCCCCAATGATTTCCAGCGAAAAACGCAACTACAACAACCGATCGAGGGGAAACCAACCCATGTGCGTATTTGTTTGAAAAACTATCCCTGACAGTTGGAGTTGAAACACAAATGCCCAGAATATTTCCAAAAAACTCGAGTCGAAGTCGAGATAATATCGGCCTGTGTCGGAGCCAAAATCAAAGTCGAAGACCGGGACACGGCAATCGATCGACTGTCGCTGGATCGTAATTAATTGTGGTTTATCCAGGGGTCCCTAGCCAAAGCTATCCATCAACTAAATGTAAATACAATCGCCGGCTTCACAATGTTGTTTTTTCCACCCGTTTTACAAATCACTTGAACTAAATATACCCGTCGAAGCGGTCAAGCGCGGCGAAGAGAAGCCAGAGACATATTTTCAAATTTTTCGTATTGAAGTGACCGCTCGGAGCATCTGGGTGTTTTTTTCATGGTCAGTTTGGTTTTGGCTCGCGGCATAAAACAAACAAATCGGGTTGAATGGGGAAAATATCACAGCGCCGAGCGGCAGTCGCCAAAGGAGACTTTGGCGTCTTAAATTGGCGTGACAATTGACCATTTGGTTAAATATCTAAGCGTTTCTATTTGTGCTGCAAATTTGTTGAGGCAAATTGATTGACCGAACTCTCCAAACGGGTGAAACTCAGGCAAACTCTGGCTTGCAAATGCCCGAATTGTATCTATCTATGGATCTAGGTATCCCATATCAAGTTGGAGCATCTGGGGAGGCACTTTAATAGAACTAAACACTCAGCCAGCTGTCATAACTCAATTGTCTGAGTGTCAGGCCATTTCGAAATTGAAAATTTCCTTCTTTAAAGTGTTGCTCCCCTTGAGAAACCCATCCGTGCATATATCATATGTCTATTCTTCAACCCTTTCTCCCTTTTCTCCCAATCACATTATATTTTTAGTGATTCAAGTGCGTACTGTTCGGCGCTCTCTTTTTCCGATTGCCTGGCCATAGATGAATATATTTATTGCCGGTATGGGAACTGCGTCATGCCACCAGCAGCGTTTCATCAGCGGGCTATGGCGCAAATTGGTCGAGAGAAAACGAATGAAACAACGGGTATAAGTATGCAAATAAACTATTCGACAATAGTAAAATGACAGCTATAATGCGCACACCCCCATACAGAATATAGATACTATCTTCCATCATAAATCCGTGGGACAATGAACATCTCGAATATCTCCCCTTTAAATCGAAATAAAGAGACATACTCGTAAAGAAAACAAATGAATTTCGTACAGCAACAATGTATGTGTTTATAGCTCTGACTGCGTATTCCCACGCATCCGTTGTCGTTTTCTGTTCCAGTATATCAAAATTATTATCGAAGTCTTCTAATATATTCCTTTGTTCAATTCCTCAATTGAGAGTCATCAACGGCCCTTCTACGACCGTCCTAACGAACCGATACGATTGCGAGAACGAGTCCCAGTCCGGAGTTTGTGTTTCCCGTTCTCGGACTTGGGCAGAGCTCTAATTAAATTTAAATTTCCGCCAAATGGCCTGATAGTCACAATAGGGGTCAGGGCAGCAAATGCATTTAACAGGCTGCCACCCAAGCACTGCCCCCCTTTGGCGATGGATGCTCGAAGTTAGTCGGGCTGATGTTGCTGCAGTTGCAGTTGCAGTTGAAGTTCGTGTTTTGTCTTTGTCTTGGGTGATGCTTCTCTTTGATATCACTTACTAAACCGCACTGCGGAAATAGTTAAAAAAAAGATTGCAAACAAAAGAATCTAGTAACTAAAGGCACTATTCTTAAATGTATGTATTATGGACTAGCATCACAACTCTCTCTCATTATGGCAAACATAGTAAAAATAATGATATTAATGGAATACAGCTATAAAAGTGTAAGAAATTATTTTTTCTGTGTACGATCTTCGGAGTGGATCCCGCATGTATCTGTATCTAGTCTCTGGCAGGCTCTTTTAATTAGCAGCAGCGGAGAACTTTGGAAGCGGGCACTTCTATGGCCGCCTCTTCAGTGGCAGGGAAAACCCTACATAGAAGCAGTGGTGAACGGCAAGACATGGAACCCCGGGTTCGCCAAACCCTTCTTGCCCCTTCTTTTTAAGATAAGCTGCTGTTGCGCACATTTGGGCAGGCAAGCAAAGAAAATGGAAATGGAAATGGCACAACCAAGTCGCATTGTAGGCAGCTGCAGCAGAAACATCTGAGCTGCACCATCCAGCGGAAGCGGAATCAGAATCAGAAGCTGGAGCAGAAGCAGAAGCACAACGAGCTATCGTTTGGCACTGCCACAGCAGATAAACAATGACAAGTTGCACTCGACGCTTTTTCGCAGATGCAACCAAGGAATGGGAATAGGAAATGGGAATGGGGATGGGATTCAAAATGGGAATGGGACAGAACAAACACTGGCTGGTCTGGTGCATAATCAAATTCCAGTCAACCAAACAGAATCGCAACCGAAAACCTGCGCTGCTCACCCAGGGGAGTCAGTCAGAGCCCGCAGGTCCAGGATCACATCAAATGCCATCACCGCACTCACAGTTGTGTTTTCCCAACCAGCTGCACGATTAATGAAGGGCGCAGGCAGCAACAAGTTTGGTGGTGGCTTTAATGCACTGAGCGAAAATGTGGAATTTGCGGAAGATTTACCTATGCAAATCAATATCATATTGATAATGCACACGAAGTGGTTTCGGGTCTAGGGATCCATTAAACTTACACTCCTCCACGTGAAAGTGCATTTATTTCAGTGTAGACATAGACCCAGACGGAGCTGACCGCAGAGGCTGGCTGTCTGGGTGGGTTTCTGTGTGGTTCTCGGTTGTTGGTCCCCCATCAGTGTCAACTGCAGTGGCAAATATGGTGACAAACGACACTAAAGATTGCACAGCCTGTTGTCTAATGGGGAAGACAACACCAGCAACACCAGCAACAACATGGCCACATAGATGGCCCGTCGCAATTTATCGATTTAACGCTGCAAGGCACTTTTCAGTGTGTTCGAAAATTGATTAGAAAATATACGCCATTAGCGAAGGGAGGAGGGCGCAGGTTAATCTTGGCTAGCTCATAACTTCCGCATTTCGAGAACTATATAGGCATTGCTCTGGGGAGGATGGCCAATCAAAAAACCATTTCCAGTTGATAGTTGAAACGTGACCGGCTGCTCACTCGCTTTTTGGAGGATGGGGCCGCCCAAAAACGAACCGCGGCCAACACGATATCCTACCAAATAGGCAACGGCCAAACGGGCTGGCAAAAGCCAGTTGGTAATATCTGCTTTTAGCAGATACTCGAATTGAATTGAATGGAGTCGCATGGAATTGACTGTGGAGCGTTTAAACGTTTGTTTGACTGCTCAACTGGTTGATCCATCCGATGTTGGAGTTCAATGCACCGCGCTATCTCATAACCATTGCATTGGCTTTTCAGCGAACTCTGGCGAACTTCGAAATCATCGAGGTTGCTGGCAAATAGTTTAGCTTTTGAGATCTCAGCTATCTGCTTCAGTTTTGCTCGCCGGCCATTGGCGGAGCATTTAAGCGCACTCAATACGTGTAAATTGTATGCCTTCTCGCGTTCATTCATAAAATTCTGACACAAGGCCTTGAGCATATTGCCCCACGACGACGATGATTGCCCTGCCTCCATCCGCTGTGGAACTGATTCATCGCCAGCGCTGCAGCACAGTGGGCCCGGTAATGGGTACACCTAATTAAATTATATCTAATAATTCCACAATTGATTTCCCAATACCCATTATGATAGTAGGACAATGGCAGAGCGGTTATGCAAAATGGATTCAATACGTATAAGTGTAACCCTTTGTTTACTAAGAGTTCTTTTTCGGTAAAATTGACTTCTTATGAGTCTAACAATGGCCTATCAAATGGCAAGAGATTCCCCTTAATAGTTCTTCTATTTTTACCCCGGAACTCAACTGTTTTGACCACTGTGCGCCGCGGGCAACGCTTGTCAACTGTGTAGTCACTGTTGTTGCTTTTGCAGTCCGCTGTCCGCTGCGATATGCATTTCATAGTTTTGCATTGATTCATTTTGGAGCTTCGGGCAGACGCCGGCGATCCAAACACATTAGTAATATATGACCCCAATATTATTACTATATATGCTGTTGCCCCTTTTTTTTGTTATTTCTCGCTGTTGTTGTGGTGTCACAGGGGCTGCACCCAATAGTAGAGCTCATTTAAATTTGTCACGGCGCCAGAAACCACGAAATGTTATTATTTTCTTGTGTTGCATTTTCTAAGCCCAGACTGCCTTTTTTATGAGGCAACGAAAACGCAACGCATCTGACGAATTGACGGCTGCTCCCAGCAAATGCCCCAAAAAGAGGTAAAAAATCAAATAAATTTTAAGAAATACACTCGAGATACTCGGCGTCGTCATCGCTTTGCCTTCATTCAAATTCGTACACGTACGAGTATGGGTGTCGCGCAACTTTATTATTATTATTTATTTTCGAACGCATTGGAAAAACACAGCAGAAAAACCAAGCCAAATGACTGAAAGCCCGAAAAATAATGAGCAACATTTTTTGTGGCAGTGAGGGTGCGGCGGTGTCTGTGAGTAAGCTATTTTAACGAGTCGCCAAATGGGCCTGGGAAAAACAGACCTCTGTTTGTTCTAATTGATTGCGAGTTTGCTTTTAGTTAGTCCGCTTGTACAATTTGGTTTGCATTCCATCTGGGCGTAGTTTGGAGTGCCTGAATGAAGGATATCCAAATGAAATTACTCACCGAGAGGCCCGTCCCGACTTCCTCTGCTGTTTGTTGTCACCAACTTTCAATTAACGAAATGACAGGCAAATGCATTCCGACCCGACTTGTTCCATAAATCCGAGCTGCAGTCCGGGGTTCAATGGCCCCCTTGGTTGGCGAGGGTGAAACATTGTTGACACACGACTGGCTGCTCGCTGATTTAGCCTTGAAATAGTTGACATGTCGCAGGCTTTCCTCCATCCAGACAGACACCCATCCAACTATCCAACTATCCGACCATTCAACCATCCAACCATTCATATCCCTCCGCAGCAGTGGAGTAATAAAAACAGAGAGGAGCGCGTTGTAAAAGTTGAGCGACAAGCGACATGACAAGATGCTATGCAGATGTTGCTGAGGCTGCTGTGCTGCGGATCGGCTTCATTGTCATTGTCCGGGTTTTTGACTAAGTTTTCTGATTTATTTTGCACTTATTTTCGAAACGTATTTGCCGCAATTTGCCAAAGGAGCTGAAATATTTTGAAAACCGCCAACAATGGTGTGGAAAACGAAACAAAGCAATCATAGAGCAGACTTTCTTTTTGAACTAGCTAACACGCGACATGTAGCAGGCATCTGCGTAGGTTTTTCCAATACAAAGTAATTTATTGCCCTCGTGTTTTTGAATTAAACTTCCAGGCGAGAGTCAGGAATTCATCTCAAAAATTTTCTCACATTTGAAAACCTATGAAAACGTAATGAATTTGAAGCGGGTTTTCTTGTCCGCTCTCTTGGCCAATTTCAAATGTGCAGCCAACTGTTGTGGGCCGTGTCTTTGTTTATTTGCTTTAGCAATATAAGATTATTCATTTTTGAGAGTTTATAACTGCATTTCACTTTTGTGTACCCCGCACTCGATGCGCAAACGATGCGTAATTAAATTGTTTATTTTGTGTTTTTATGTTTCTTTCTTCTCGACTTTCTTTATGTGGAGCGTTTGCCGTGGTGTTTTTACTGTTTTGTTTTGTTTCTGATTGCTTACGAAGTGCACAATAATTTATGCGCACATTTTAATTATCAAAAGTAGATTGTTAAATGAAGTTAAGTTCATTGCCACCACGCGTAGCACCGAATTAATAAATGTTTCGTCCTCTCTGCTTTCAGGTGAGCTTTTCGTTTCCTATTGTCAAATCCTTGGATTTAATTGCACGACATTTGAGTGAGTCAGGTAACTGAAACCAGGTAATTTGCACGACTCGATTCGGCTATGCGTGAGAAATTTCCTATAAATATTTGCAACAATTAAAAAGCTATTTTAGCCCGGGTCTGCAGCCCATGGCTCACTCACCTCCTAAACAAGCCGCTGATTGATGGACTTGAGCTTGAAACGCCACCAATCGATCCAGTCCAACAGGTTTCTGCACTCAGAACAAAGTCCTATTCGATTCACCCAACAGAACGGCTCAGATTACAAAGTTTTGGATGACCTGATCTGCAGATATGTTTCTGTTTGTATTTTATTAGTTTTTTGTTGAAGGTAGGATCTTCACTTAAAATGAGGGGTGTTTTTGCTCGATGTTAAAATTCATGCAAAATTTCATTAATTTTCAATAAATACCATCAGGAAATGAATTGCTTGCAAAAGAACTCATGTAAAGATATGTAACCTTTATCCTGAGACGTATCTTCTTAAGACAAGCAGATTTATTGAGCTTACAGAAAAGAAAGATCTAGCTTAACTACAAACCTAAGTTGGTATTGAATGATTAAACAGTTTCTTATAATTCTTTCCGTGTAATACGATCCGGCTTCGATTAGAACTAGTTGGGTGCTGGCGATGGCGATGACGTTGGGCGACACGAGTAGCCGCCGACCAGTCCGGCCCACTTGACATGAGTTGCACAAACGCAAACTCCGTTGGTGAAAAGGCGAACGAGGAAGGGGCAAGCGTCTTCCATCATACGGACTGGCTACTGTGGCAACGGGCAGCATGTGGCACTTCATCAAGGGCAGACGGCAAAGCCGAGACGTCGCCACGATCTCAATGGAGAGTTTGGAGTGCTGGCTCCGTTTGGCCTGGCTGGCATTCCTCGGTGTCTCGCTGGGAGAACAAACGCAGCCGCCTTTCCCTGTCCGCGGCATGCCACATTTAAAATGTAAACGCCAATTGATTATTAACGCGCCAAACCAATTACATTTCGTACCCGATCGCGCACTTAACAAGCCGACAAAGTTCGAGCCGTTCTGGGTATGGAAATTGCGTGGATCTCGAATGCAGCTCTTTGTGCCAAAGATCTCCCCGGAGATGCGTCGGCTCTCTAGCTGAAATAATACCCTCGCTTCAGGGAGCATTACAATGTTGTCTAGGGATATGCATGATGCTTACCAGCCTTAAAGGGAAATTAAAGAATTTGAATCCAAAATGGATACGAGTAGTTCCAATATCACAAAGGAACACGGATAGTCAAGACTTCTGTAAATCTCTCTTGAGGGAGGATAGAGTATTCCCCATTTCTGTGTTGCCATACAACTTTCCCATCTTGTCTGAGTTTTCTCTAGCCAAATAGGGAGGCGAAAACCCTTTCGCATGGCATCTTGTGCTAATCGCCAGCAGCATGCCAGTGACCCTTTTATGGTCGCCATGCAACGGGCACCGGGCAGCGCTCCGATACGATCCGAAGCGACCCAAGTCGGCTTGATTGGATCGGCTTGGCCTGTTTGGTCTTTGGGCCAAGTGGAATGGAGGCGACATGGGCGCTGGGACTCGGGCGCACGACTGCTTATGGCAAATGCGCCACACTTTGTGGCATAGCCGGGGAAAAGCGATGGAAACGGAAGTGCTTGTTGTTGTCATTTAATGAAAACAGAGGGAGGGGAATGGGTAAGTCAGCGGAAGACGTGTGTCTGGATTTTATGTTGATTTTAATCACAGGGACGTGTCACAACTGGCCAAATGCATCTGCTATTCGTTATTGTGTGAGTGCAACTGCCTGTGGCAAAAGGTACTCACAAACACGCGTGCTTTTCTAATTTAATTGACAGACCCCACATCCATTGATGTTTGCGATTTAAGGCGTGCGATAAAAGCAATTAAATTGTATGACTTACTCGCCGCGCATATGCGATCAAAGAGCTTAGTGGCAAGAAGGGATTGTCTGGCGCCGTCATGGAATGAAATGAAAACTGAAAACTGAAAACTTGCTGCCCTCTTCGATTAAAGTGTGTTCTCACACCCCATCGAAACCCCCTTTCTATTGCCAATTCGATCAATTTAGTGGCTCTAAGGTCAAATTATTTCGCAGCACACCCCTAATCCCTGTTGTTGACGTACTTGAAAAACGCACTGGAAATCGGGGAGGTATACGTACTGGTTCTGTGCTGTTCTTGCTTTTCACTTCCACCTATCGATTGACAGTCGCCACATCCAATTAACAGCTTGCTACTGTCTTGTGCGGTTTTTGTTTTTATTTCATTTCTCGTATTTAGCACAGTTTGTTAGAGGCGGCGACTTGTTGTCGATATACGAGTATATATGTATAATACATACTACTATATAGAGGTATCTATAGCTGCTGCTCATGTAGAACAAGACGTCTTTAATTGATTTTGTGTTACATTTATCCATTTAATTGCCTTAGCCATGTATTGAAGATACACTCATACACGGTGGCAATGGCACGATCCTTATAAATATGGATTGTGGCTCTAGTACAGCACAAAAGTTCTACGTGTTTAGACTGATAACAAAAAGGAAAGGCAGTTGTGGGTTAGGTTAACAGAGAAACAGCGTTTGATATAATTTGCTTGCATCATACCTACTGACTATAACTGCTGTTATTTTATTACAATTTATGAATATCTCCCATGTGAGTCAGCTCGTCATGTGAGTGTTTCCAGCACTTTCTAAGGTACCCCAGGTACCCCGTTAACATTTAACCGACAGAGTTTTGCGGAACTACCTTGGGGTGTTTTTTCCGCGCCGAATATTAGGGAAAACGAAACAACTGAAAACCGTAATGCCCGTGCAATCGTTCCGTGAGTAGTGGCAGTACTAGTGCTATGTACAATCTGCAATCTAAGATCCCTCAACTATCTGAGGCACTCAACGGGCCCGAAACGTGGTCGGTTAATGACGTTGCTGGTTTGGTTGTTAGGTGCGTTTGTGAGAGTGTGTTTGCTTAACCCATTTATTATGTCTTTTGCCATGCCATTGATGCAAAAGTAAACAAGTTAAGCGGCTTTTAATTTTATTATTGTACGGTATAGCGGAGTATCGTAAAGCAAAGTACACAAATAGAGGTGAAGCAAGACAGAGATAGCACTCGGGCACTATAAATCAGTCTAATATATTGGTGGGCAAATTATTAAGTCATTACGAGTATATATATCTTGTACAGTAACGTGCGCGGATTGCCCATTTCAGCACATTCCACGACCGCAAATGATTGATACCCCAAGAATACGAATATGAATAATTATGACCTTCGGATCGGCGGATAGGTAATAGTTGTACTATAACTTTCAGTCTTGGCGGGGGTCGTCGCGTTCTCCGTTCTCCGTTTAGAGGTTTTGAGAGATCTAGGGGGAAGTATGCAGCTGGGCAAGCCCATAAACAAATCAGGTTCGATCCCAGCCAAGAATGTCTTGTCGTCGTCGTGCGCCTCACCTAAACAAACAACCATTCCGTATCCAAGGCAGGCACGTAGTCCAGTTTATTAATTTCAGAGGTGAGCAGTGGGAACAGCTCTCCTCAAAGACCCTGCTCACGAGCCCTTAAGCGTATGCATGGTGTAAGATACGACCCACCTCAAACTGAAACTGGTACTGTAACTGAAAACTGAAAAGAATCCCCAGTTGCCGAGTCATCACACATGACGGCTGGCTAGCTGGATAGCTGGATTGTTCCTATTGTGACATTGTTATAATTCAATATGTAGAACGTGTTCGATTTTGAATGCTTTTTATGGCCGAAACGACGCCGGTCGTGTAATCGTAAACTTTTGCTGTCGTCCGATGTCATTAAAGCGAGTCCTAGAGTCTCTCAGTTCGTGAGAACAGCATTACGGGGTCTTTAAAGTGGATGGGGGTGGTAGGTGGTAGAGGGGTAGGCGGTGACATAACACGAGCCATTAAACTATACTTAGTTATCGACGGACGGGCAGATAGTCGTCCAACCCATCCAGCCAGCCAGTCAGTCAGCGAGCGAACGTGCAATGAACTGCTGAAGGTGATCTCGAAGGCTGATAGCAGTGAAGCCTCCTTGTCAGATTTAATTGATTATGCAATGTTTGTTATTATTATTACTTTGAGCTTAGCTGATAAATGCATGAGATGTACTGGCAATTTCCGCGTGTTTGTAATGCATAGCGGTTTGCGTTTAGTATGCGTTAATTGTACCCGCCTCCGCCAAACATTCACTTCTTACCCCGGGCTTTTCAATTTCATATCGAATTTCCATGTTGCCTACAACTAACAGCTAATAATTGCTGTTGTTACAAAAAACAGACTGGAAAAAGAAATTGCCAGCTCCCACCTCATCCTCCCACTAAAAGTTGTGCAATATGCGTGAGCTTGTTGCTGCTGCTGTTGCTGTTGCAGTTGCTGTTGCTGTTGTAGTTGCAGCTGTTGCCGTTGTTGCTTCCTGCCCCGGCAACATCTAATGGCAACAACAGTTTACTTGTTAAATTATTTGCTTAACACGAAATAAAATTTTGTTAAACATGTGCCACAAAGGAAAAGGTGAAACAACAGGCAGGAGCAGCATGGTGAACAAAAAAAACGGAAAACGTCAAAAAAAAAAAAAAAAAACAGATAAAAAACATTCCGAACAAAAGCAAAACGATTTGCATAACTGCGCCAAGGCTTCCGTTAACAATTAAAAGCACAAACACACGGCCACAAACCATAATAATCATCTGATGTCCGAGGCACACACTCAACATTATCTAACAAGTTCAATAAAAGGTTGCATAAATCTGAAACCGTATCTTTGCCCCCGATAATTGCAGCTTGCAACACCCGTCTCCGCTCGAAGCCTCAAATATTCTTTGATTTGCACTCCTCAAAATGGACACTTCCTGGTCGCCTCCACACACATGGTACCGCCCACCGCCCATTAAACCAACTGGAAAAAGAAATAGTGATGGTGTGAATGTACAAGGTGCAACAACGAATTCCGCTCGTTTCACATGAAAACCAAATTCGAAATCGCTTAAAACGGCACTTGAGCTTATGGTTTTTTGCCGTTGTTTACGACTCTGTTTGTGGCCCGGGCATAATATAGAGATATATATCTTTTATTTGGGGGCTGGCTGGAGTTTTATCTGCAATTGTGTTCCGCTATTGTCGACTTAATAAATGTTTATGGTGATTGATGCACACGGTCTCCTTTTTTTTTTGGCTAATTAATTCGGCATCCCGGGATCCCCGGACCTCCATTCTTCCAGCCAACGGACGCATTTTTATGGCCCAATCATAAGTTTGCCCTTGGGCAGTTGAACTTTCCATGGGCCGATAAGAGGGGCTTGAAACTCGCCGGACCGCTGATTAGATTACCCATTGAATTATAATCCTACTACTCGACTGTGCTGATATAACCAGAGAGTAGGTTTTATATATGTTCAGCCAGATAAGGCTAAAACGATTTGACCGTATCATAATGGCTAAAAATATTTGTGTATACGTCAGTGCAGCTGTCAAGGTTAATTTTAGTTATAGGTAAAAGTAAATTAAAAAGCTTGGGGCAAACCGTTCTTATGAGATAGTTTAACCTCAATCCTAATTATACTACGCTCATTCTCCTGACAATAGAGCGTGCAATATTATCCGCATTTAACCCGTTTTCAGCTCCATGCAAATATCCAAACAAAGTCACCTGTCGCTCCATTGGCTCGTTATAACTGACCACAGCAATAAAGGCCATTTAGAGCGGCCCCTGACGCCCAAAAGCAAACTGAAAAGCCAGTTGGCGTGGTAGAAATGAAGACAACAAGCCAGCCATCGAGAAAGAAGAAAGCAAACTGGGTTAAATTCCATTCAAAAGCCGGCTTCCAGCTCTCGGCTAGCCAGCTGGTTCTTTTCTGCCAACAACTTGGGAATGGGAATGGGAATGACCAGAAGTTGGTGGCAGCAACACCTCGCCTAGTATTTGTCTTACATGGTTTTAGCCGACATTTCTCCGTCGTCGGAGTGCGTATTCCTAGGCTTTGGGCTTGGGTTCGCGCAGCGGTGTGAAAAACGCGACGGAGTGTGCCAGAACACGTTTTGGCCAGACTCACTGCCTCCAAGCCGTTCCGCCGGTGACATTGTACCGCTAACTGGTGTTGCCACAACACGCTGCCATGTGAAAGATGATTGACCAGGCAGGCTCAGACTCCAGACTCTGGCTCTCTGGTGAATGAAAAAACCCAACTGTAAATCGCATTAGGTATTTGTCAAGCAGCAAAACGAAACGCAACATCGCCGTGGAAATAGCTGGAATATTTTCATCACCAGCAACTACCACTAACTAGTAGTCGGTGGTAGCCGGTGCAATCGAGTCGAAGATCGAATGTCACACGTGTGCCCCATGCCGCGTCCGTTTGGCTGAAAACGCGTTTTTTGGCCAACAAAAATACACAAGTATGTAACAAGCATACAGGCCAGAAATGAGCGGGGTTTTCTCTCTGCTTACCGATTACCAATTTTTTGTGGATTTTTTGTATCTTTTCCTTTCCGCCGGCTGAAATGTAAGTGTGAGTTGCGATTCGCGAGCGGCGGCGACTGGTTTTCGGCCAAAGCCTGGACTTTTGGTCAAAAAGGATGTTTTTTGGCGAGGTGGTGCGGCAACTTTCGTTGTTGTTTTATTTCCGCAACCGCCACCATTTTTATTGTGGCGCTGTTGTTTTCATTTTTGCCCAACTGAAAGTGAAAATACGAGTATTTTACGGCAAAAGACAAGAAATTTGTTTGCATGCCGAAATGCCTGCTGCTTGCTGCTTGCTGCCTGTTGCCTGTTGACATAACCATCGATGCAATGCGATGAGGAGATGAGGAGCCTCTCAGCTGGCCATTAAACTGGTTAAGTAATAATCATTTGATGCGTTTCATTTGAATGCGCAGAACGAACAACTGTGTCTTCGCTTTCAACTCCTGCGGTTATTTGCAGTCTTCGTTGACGGAACTTTAAGTTGGACGTTATTTGAAGTGCAAACGAAAATTTAAAAGCGTTTCCATGCTTCAAAATAAGCAAACAGACCCAAGAAGTTCAAAATGCTCTTATGCGCCTTCATACAAAATTTCTTGTTCCGTTGTTTACGCTCGGCCATTGTTTATCACACATTTGGGGTAAATTAAACGATGAATTTCGGGAAAAATTTCGGAGTTTTTCTAAGCTGGTAAAAAAGCTTTTAGAACCCAATCTTGGGAATAACTTTCCCACACACGACGACCCAGATCAATGGAGGCTTCTTTCACTGGAACACCTTCGTTTTCGGATTTCGCCCGTAATTGATTATTTTGGAAGCCCATCGATGCTGGCTATGATGTATGAGTATGTTTGTGTTCGGTGGGTAATTCTTTTCTCACGTCATTGCTGGCCTAAACGCTTTTCAATATAATAAGAAGCCGACCACCGACCAACCGGCCAACCAAGCAAATGGACCGTCTTTGAAGCTGGCCGCCGAGCAAAAGATCATGTGCTGGACGGAGTGAGTTCTCTTTTAGCACAGTTGCAGACTGGCTCTTCGGACTTAGGAACACGGACGTGCCACTTTTTGGTCCACTGCACCAGACGGAGGAGAGGCGGCTCATTCGCTTTGTCTGCGGCACGAACGGTTCGAACATTTTTGGGTAAATACACCACGTAGCCAGCGTGCATTTTGTGGAAACTGCACTGCCTCTTTTCATCTGCTGCGCTCATTAAGCGCTTCTAAAGCATTCTAAAACGCATTTAATGGATTAATTGTCCCGGCAAACACTCAATGGGCACTGAGGAGTGGCTCTTTTGATGGCCTGTCGGTCGGCATGACAGGCTGTGTGACAGAATGTCTGTAAGGTACGGGCTCGTTTTATGCAAATCAATTTGGCAAACGGACGTAAAGCTGGTCACGCACAAATAATTAGGCAATTAAAGCAAGAAATACAGTGGAACTTCTCTAGGTGGAAACTTTCAGTAACCAAGACTGCCAATAAATTTAACAAAAATGTTTGTGGAAAGGAGTCCATGATTAAATTAAATATTAATATTAAATTAAATTATATATTAAATTGAAACAGCTATTTCTCATAGTATGGCATTGCAAGTATGGAATAAATGAATTTACTCACAAAATTAGTCTTGGCAGTAAAATCAATATGATGAACAGCAGCGACTTAAAAGTGAACTGCCTCACTCAAATACATTTTGAGTCCATCCGGCTGGGTGTGTCAGCATTATGAGGCGATTTTATAGGTATAAATATAAGGTATAAGCATATTGAAAGCTTTTTGAGTGGCAGATAAGCAAATGAGCAAATGACATGAGGAGCTAGCCGAAAATAAAGTGACACAAAGCGGAAATCGAATTCTGAGCCGAGTTAAGAATCTTGCCAACACCTCAACCACCTCTTCCCCCCCTTGATTTTGATTGCCACATGCTGCTGCCGGCGAAGGCAACAAACCAAACAACTCATGACTGCAGACCGCCGTGAATTGGACTTTGCCCGCTGGGCGTAAGCGAATATCTTGAAGCAAATGGCAACAGAAACTTCATAAATTTGTTAACACCGACGCAAAGGCAGCTAGCAGCTAGCAGCTAGAGAATGGAGGCCAGCTCACAGTCGAAATGAGCTAAAAGCGCAACAGGACAATAAAGAACGACAATGACTTGGTTACGACTGTTGTTTGTACACCTAAAGGTACTGCAGTAATGGTACTGACGCTTTTATCGTAGTAGTTGTCGGCGTCGTGTGTGTCACCCACGCACACGTGTTCCCGGGTTCCTAGTGTCCCCCGTATCCTATCTATCCATCCATCCATCCGGCCTGTATCAGCTTTCCCCCCCCTCATACACAGGGGATTGCGCGGGACAAGGAAACTTAATTTGCTGCCATTAGCAGAGAGCCGGGAAATTCGCGCTCGAGGAATAGAAGTATGTAGAAGTGCCTCAGCCTGCTGTTTGTTTTCACTACTTATTTGCGTTGCTTGCTGGCGGCATAAAAATAGAATACAATTCAAGAAGAGTTGAACACTAGTTGCCATTGTCGACGGCGGTCCACATAAACGTGTGTACGTGTGTGCTTTGGCAGCTACTTGGAGCTATTTATTTAAGTGAATTGTGAATAATGTTGTCTGGCGCCAAGTGGCAATCCCGGCTCAGACGTCCGACGAGCTCTAAACTGAGAAAAAGTCACTCTTAAATCAAAAGTATTATCTCTTCAAATAAAGATACTACTGGCAAAACATTGACTTAAAAAAGGTTCTTTGTTCTTGGGTTTAAACTTTTTCCCATGTCTAGTTAGGGGCTTAAACTCCCTACTTTATTCAGTGATAAGTTTCGCTAACTTTTAGGCTACTATATATATGGAACCCCATTCTTCCGTCAAGTATATAAGATGCTCAGGAATAGCACCTACGCCGAATCCTCCGTACCAGGCATACACGATGACATTTAACCCTTGGTGGGCGTACGTACCCTAACCCAACCCAAGTCAAACCAAGCCACCTAGAAAGGCAAATTCAATTTAAAATTTTAATTGTGATTGCAGACGTCTCCGGCTCGCCAACCACCGACCGTCAAATTGCATTGGACCGAATTGCAAACGCAGACAGATAGACGGGTTTATTGATTTTCATTTAGTCCGGAAAAATCCGTGAAAACCACTTTGCTTGTTGTCTCACTTGTTTCGATGCAATTATCCTCCAGCTCTCGAACTATTTGCTGTGCACTCGCCAACAACTTTCCACGCGAACTTGACCCTGGAACACTGCAAAAATGAATTCGAACATGTGTACCTGGTTCAGTTTAGCCGTGTCCTCACATTTTGCACTTGAATTGTCGGGCGCTGAGCGGCAGAACGATTTATGGATCTGCTTGCTATATATAAATTCATGTTTCTGATTTTGGCAATGTTTTTCTGATCTCTGATTTCTGATTCCGATTTTCCAGGTCACACATCGTACAACCGGCCAGGTGATGGTGCTCAAGATGAATCAGTTGCGGGCCAATCGACCGAATATGCTGCGGGAGGTGCAGCTGCTGAACAAACTCTCGCATGCGAATATATTGAGGTAAGTGTATAATATCATACGAGTATAGGGTAGGGTATGTTGTGGTCCAGCTCATCGCCTAAAAACACCCATTCTAATCGCGAGCAAGCAAAAGCATCTTATGGGTCAATGCCAAGCTCGGTGGCCTGACTCATTCTCTGATTTTAATTGCAAACTTGACTGCGATACTTACTTATGCATGCTTGTTGTTGTCCACTCTTGATGATAATATTTATTAACCCACACATGCAGTCCCTCAGCTTTTGCTGATCATGTGGCCCGATTGTGTTTACGCATTCAGTTCGCACCTCGCCGCGAATTGACCATTCATTTAAATGGATTACGTAAACAATTTAATGGGTTCATCGCGCGGGGTCTTTATTTTGAATTCTACCCAAATAATGCCCATGTTCCCTGTCGGATTCAATTCAGTTTGGCATATTTTACACTCGATTTCAGTACTTGTTAGGATTACTTGCTGGCATCATCAAAAATACTGACCTATGCTAAAATGGAAATAATCGCGTACTATAGTGTGGGGTATGGGGTATGATTCACTTTCAGCCTGTCGTAACTCTTGACATCTGTGTTTCTGGGGCCGCTGACTGAACTGACATCATAATGGATATTTTTTTACACACAAATAAGTTTATGGGAGCGTGAGTGCTTTCAAATGAATGCTGTGCAAATATCAACTGTTTACCGAAATGAGATTGGCCTGTTGTGGTTTCGACGGTTTGTTTATATTTTTCGACTGGCCATTTGTTTTTGGCATTTTCAAAGAGTTCCAGTTGGAGTTCAGAGCGGGTTCAAGACCAATATCGCACAAAACATTTCCGATGCCGCGCAAAGGTCAAGTTCAGGCTGCACCGACTCTCTGTAATTACCTTGGCAGTGACCAGGTGTGTGTTGGCATTACTTCTCATGGGTGGGGGAAGGAGGGGCTGGGTGTTTGGGGACCCTCTCACGGGTCACAGAAAAAAGTGCTGATGTAATTGGCTGGCTGAGTGGCAAAGTCTGAAACAATATGGCAAAGGCTCATGACATTGTTGTCTGTCGGGCTTGACTAGATTTAATTGCCAAGCTGCGTAGCTTGCTCACTTCGCTGGCGTTTGTTTCTCTGTTTTTTCGAATATATTTATACTATTTTTTCAGTTTGTTTCATCCTCACGTGACTGCACGCAACAATGAGTGTCTGATGATAGCGACTTCAATTGTATGCAATTCTCAGGGACTTTTTGCTGGTGTTGCTGCTGCTGCTGCTGCTGTTGCCGTTTTCTATTTTAGCGATTTTTTCCGCAAAATGAAAGAGCAGACAAACCAATCCATTTGGCACCACCCATCTTTTCCTGCTCGCCTCCATGAATATGCAATTTCTGGCTTAGGCCTTTTTCTCTTCGCGTGTTTGGACCCGCCCTTTCATTTGCTATGTTAACACCCCGAAAATGGGAAGAGACATGTCTTCTATATTAGTTGCCATTCTTTGGTTCTTGCTCGCCTGCAGGCGTTCCAACTTTAACCTTGTATAATCCAAAAGAATCCGTTAAGGCAACGCAACTAGACCCCCCATTCCACTCCAGGTAATCCAGGAGGTAGAACCCACCTGATTTTATGACATCTGTCATTAGCGGCTGTTTCTGACAAAGCGCTGAGTGAAACGTGCGGCGAATCGCAGTCAGGGAATTAAATGCAACGGATTCTGTTGATTAAATGCCCTGGCCAACTTATTTCGCTGTGTGCCGTGCTTGTTGAGAGATGGATTTGGGTCAGCGGAACAGCCAGCCGGCAGAAGTAGCAACAACCACACGGTCTGAAGCGACTCAGCAGCTGCCAACTTTTCTTTATTCGTCGGCACTAAATGAAAATTCTGAAAACTCTGGAATGCAGCTGTGGCGCCATCGGTCGACTGGATAGTGAAATTAAAATTCAGGCGCACGCATTTAATTCTTTGTTTTATGGATCCCCTGCAGCAAAGCTATTTATATATTTACACTGGGCCAATTAATGCGTCACTGGGAGAACAAGTAGCTGCAATCAAGAACAATATGTCGGAATTAACAGAATTTAAATATATTCATTTTTCAAGCTGTTTAAGCTTCTCAACGCTACTTAGTTCTTCCCCAAATTTCTATACTTCATATCAGTACATCTCCCCAAATTGGGATTAATTTAAGTAATGACACTTCAAATAAGATGGTAATATGCCTTATAGACCGTATAAACATGATAGCAATTGAGTGGCTATATATGATAGCTATCATTCTGTGAGCGTCATTTCAATCCATTTAAATACGTAACTTTGCGATGTCGTTTGCCTCAGTGTATGCATATGGTACTAGTACCTATGCCTGTTCCGCCCGATTGAACCCCGCTTGGATCCGCAATCCGCGATCCCCGATCCCTGTTCGTTTTATCAGTGACGTGGATCGCTAAACACTCCGCTCCCAGCTCGTCCAAGTGATCAACTGATCGAATGACTGAATGACTGACCGGGTTGACTGGCAGTTAGTATAGTAGCCAGTTAGTTAGTTAGGCGCTGCTCTTGTTGGCGGGCATGTTTAATGATGCTTAACGATCGCGGCTGTCGGCTAACTGTCAAATTTTAACAGCTACACCGCTGGGCGTCCATGCGGGCCACTGCTCCGCCGCCTCCCATGGTGGCCTTCCACGATCCGGCTAATGAAGCCTATTGATTGGCTGCCAGAGCTAGCTGTACCGTTGCATCCTCCCCAGAATCTAAGTCCGACTCTGATTGTAATGCCGGTGCAGTCGAGCGTCAATAGAACTAATCTTTGGGTAATTGAAACCGCCTTTCTAGCCGGCAGCACGCCAGGCAGTACAGCCAAGTCTCGAATAGTATGCACACACGCCCACCCACACCCGAATCGGTGACTTATTGGCCACAAAGCTGAAACTGAAACTCTCACACACCCGACTGAGTAGTTGCCGTTGGCGGCGTGTATTTTTTATGGGCTTATCACGCGCCCGCCGCCGTAATGCGGAATGTCGCACAATGAGAACAGCCAGCGAGTGAGGCAATTGCATTGCATTCCCGTTTTGCCCCCTCTATTGGCCCACTGGAGCATTGGAGCACCGGCACCCACCCACCCACATGGCACGGCTTGTAGCTGTCGCCGCTCCCAGGCAGCCACCAACTTGACAGATGGTCTGCTCTATGCTCCACTCACCAGCAGCACCACTGTGCACCGCGAAAACGAGGAAATTGTTGTAGATGTATTTAATTTAAAAGGGTCCATTAATCCCATCGGTTTCGACATTTCACAATTAGGAAATGTAATCATCCAGATAGGTGATAGGTACAAGCCAATAATATACTATTGGATACCGCGTTCTTTATTGTTAATACGTAATTCTGGATAGTGCACTATAGCATACCCATCATTTGAGTCACGTATCCCATTGGTAGGTGACTCCCATTGCAAGCCTTTCTCTGAATGTAAACACAGCGATGACGATGGTGGCGCCGGGTTCTCTACACTTTTTGTTTTGCCCCTTTTTTTATTGTACATATGTCATATGTACGTATGTATATATCAACTGGTGAACTCCACTTGTAACAACCGAGCAGGGAAAAGTAAACAAGCTGCCGCTTTGGCTCACAGCCATTTAAACGCTCATTTAACGCGACTAAGCCCGCGAAAGACATGTGACAGTTCTTGGCCCGGCTCATTACGGCCGCAAACAATGGTGGAAATTCCGCAAGAGCTGCTGTTTCAGCTTTTACCTCGGCGGCACTTGATCTTTGCGCCTGGCTGCGATGCTGAGCAGGTGATAAGTTGTGGGCAAATGTTGACAAATTGTTGGCATGCAAATGCAAATGCGCGCGGGTTAATGACTTAAGGTGCTAGCCCAGCCGATTGGACCACTGAACTCCAACACTTCCGCACGAGTTGCAGTTCAGCTCTGACCCCGATTGAAAGCGACTTGGGCAATCGTCAGCTCCGCTCAGCACAGCTCACCTCAGCTATTGATAAACCCGGCGTTGGCGTTGCAAGAGGTTCCACTAAGGTCAGATTGCACTTAATTGAATGCCTCGATAGCGAGTCATTCAGTCGATCGAGCTACCACTCATCTTGCGATGAGTCGAGTCGCGCCGCCACTTGAAGGTCGTCTGTGGTGGCGGAATGCATGCATATAGGTAGTATACGTATACAATGGCATAGTATAGTATAGTATGGTGTGGTGTAGTATAGATGCGATGTGTTTGCCACAAGCCTCCATTTTTCGAGGGGCCACTGCACATTGTTGTCTCTCGGCCATTATTTGTCTTGGCTTGATTTGTGTGTCGCCGAGCGTTGGCGGCTCATTTCTGTCCCCTTTTATGAAACGAAGCAAAATGAAATGCTTGCCAATAAACTGGGATGGCTGGCCTTGAATTGAATGGGCGCCCAGTGGCACATTGTCGGGCTAATGAAAAGATTGCCGAGAACAAGCAAAAAATTGTTGACAATTTAATGAGAATTTTATTGTGCAAGATGGGTTAAATTGGCCATTCAAGCAGCACGGCAGCAGTTTGAGTGAATTCCGAAATCCGCGCATATAATTAAATTCTGTATGTAGATGTGAGTGTGAGTGTGAGTAGTATAATGGGGATTTAGTGTCTGGCCAAATTGAGTCCTTAATTTCTGGCCCCTGGTAGTTTGTACAGTTACCAGATTTTCAGACTCTGACAAGTTGCAACAGCAACACCTGCTGCAGCAGCAACATCGACGGCAACAACACGAGGCCGAAAGAGAGCGTGTCATGATTGCGGCCATATAAACATTTCTTTTCATTGCCTAATGGATACCCTGGACGACGAGACTGCCAGACTGCCAGACTGGTTGACTACTTGCAGCGCACTTTTATCAGCGCAGCTTTTCATGTTTGCTCGTCGATTGGGGATTGTCAATTGTCGATCGATGGCCCGTAATTGAAGCTGCTCTGCTGCCTCCGTGTTTTGCCGTGTGGCACGGATCGGGCACCGCAGATCGAAGATCGTTGCCATTGCAGGCAGTGCAAGAAAGCTAAATTGGGTTAATTTCTGATTGATGATCAACATGGCCTGGTAAACTGTCGCGCGCAATTTCATTAGGCAGCTTGTTTTTAGACGCCCGTGATCAGTTTGTTCGATTTGGATTCGATCGTCAGTTGCATTGACGTCAATGTACCTGTATTTGTATCTTCATCTGCAGTATTTGCATCACGGATTTCCATTAGCACTTCCGAATGCCGTCTATTTATGGGTCGTAGAGTAGGTGTGGGCTAAATTTAAACCGGTAGTGTGTGTTTACAGCAAACACGAAATTATGCATTCCATATAGCCAGCAATTATCGGTGGATCATCCACTTTGGGAGGGGTTTTTGGCCTTTTTGGCAATGCCAAGCACAACTAAACTCACTGACCCAAAAACTGGGCTATGCATATTGCTGTTGTTTTGATTTATTTTGGTAATGCTTTATGTCTTTATGTCTCAGCCGCAATTATTTGTATGTATAGTACACAAGACAATGCGACGCAATTGCAAGTCATTGAACCCACGGCATTATTATTATTACATTGTGTTTTTGTCGCTTGGGGTCTCTGTAAGTGCTAACACATGTAAAAATATAAAAATAAGAGGAGCACGATTGATGTACCCGAAAAAATGAGCAAGAGCATGAGTAATATGTATCGCACAATACACACAGTTTTTTCGGCGACAGATGCACATGCAGATGCAGATGCAGATACAGATACAGATACATTTACAGATTGTAATTTAATGAGCTGCCTTGCATTCCAATCCAGCCCGATTTGTTTTTCTCGAGTTGCGTGCTGCTGATGCCGTGTTGTAACAAGTTTCTTGACAGCAATTACTCACTACTGTGCATCCGCTGGATTTTCAGCTAGTTATCTCCCAGCGATAAATCGTCTCATATTTGTCTGCATAAATCGCACTTGTAATTGTCAGCTTCCGCATGAAAAGTAAGCAAAATAAAATAAAGTCGTAAAATGGTGAATAAACGTGTCAGGCAGGCCCATGTCCCATAAAACATCCATAAAACATCCATCTCTTGCCGTCTTTTGGCCGGCTGACTGCCAACATTCACTTCCAATTTGCGTTTGCGTTTGGCCATTGTCTTTTGTCTCTGGCCTGCGTTTCGTATACACGAAATTATGTCATCAACTTTCAATCAATTTCAATACACTTCAATCAATTTTGCACAACAAAAAGCGAGCATTAGATATTCAGATTTATGCAACACCCCGCGATACATGAGCTTTCTTTTTGGGCTGCACTAGCTTCCAGTAGATTGAAAATCGGTCAGCAGTGAAAACGAGAAGAGGAAGTGGTGGCAGCCACTGTTGGATGTTGCTGCTGCTGCTGTTGCTGCTGCAGCTGCAATCTGCATAATTTTCGCATCACGTTTTGCATATTTTTCTAATTGAAAACCAAATTCAATCATTTCATTTCGCAATACGGCTGCTTTGCAGTGACTGTTGCTGTTGTTACTCCCCGACAGCAGCAAATGTCGAATGGTAATTGTAGTTGGCAGCGTTTAGGACCATTTATAACGCCCATTGCCACGCCCCCGGCTGCGGCTGCTGCTGCTGCTCCACTGCCACCGTCTCATTTGGAACTTGGGCATTGGGCCTGGTACTGGCTTATTTGCTGTTTGCCTAAAAGCGAATTTTGTTTACTTTGTGTCAACCTTTTAACCCCGCGATCGTGCCGTTGCTGCTGTTGTTGCTGCTGCTGCTGCTGCTGTAGCTGCAATGTCTGTTGCTGCAACTGATGTTGTGGTAATAATTTTCAATTAGGCGCAAAATGCTTTAATGCTCCAATTCGATTTGCCAGCATAAACTGCTTCGGCGGCGGCTATTGCAACACACGGGTGAAAGAATTCCAGCGGGATTTTGCATTTCATTAGTCGTCTATCTAATAACCAAGCTGGCTGGCCTGGCCAGCGGCAGTTAGCGGATTTAGTTGGACTGCGGCTCCGTCTGCGGAAAGTCTGGGAAACCAATTGGCGCAGTCTTGGGAGAGAAACGTGCAAACGTGTCAATTTATGGTTTTCATTGCAACTTGCAAGAGAAATGCCGGCTGCCGATTGCCGACTGTTGAGCGTACAGCGTTTCCCGGGAAAACAGTGTACTGCTTGTAACACAAATTGTAACACCTAGCAAAGCAGCACATTTCGATTTAAAACCATCATATCTCTTTTGGCTGCAGGGTAAAACTAAGAAAACGGGGAAAAACAAATTGAAAATCTAAACGCTGCTAGAACAATGATTCTTCGGCAGTTTCAGAGGCTTATAACCGCTTGAGTAGGTTTCGCCTCCTGCTCCCGGCATCCTCAGCTGCAGTTTCCCAAGTGGGCCCTCGACGTGTATTCATTTCCTGCTAAAGAACGGAATGGAGACACCTTTGCCGGCAGCTCCTCCCCTTTTGGCCAGCTACTGCTTTGCATTTCCAGGCAATGCTTGATGTCGACGAACCCGCCTTACAATGTCTGGCGACGCCCACTGCAAATGGCTTTGCCTTCGCCCCTTTTGATAATTAATTAATCTTTTCGCCCTCCAAAAATAACATTGCACCCAGCCCGATGAATGCGATATAAATGAACTGCCAATTAACAATGTACTTTTCATACAATCAAACATTGTTGGTGCGTCTTTTTTTTTTGGTAGCCACTCTGATTTAGTATCAGAAACCAGTTCCCGTGCTTTTCAATTAAATCCTTCCCGTCAACAGATCTCTTCTTCAAAGCCATGTTGAGTTGAGAACGGCTTAAAGCGCACATTAAAGGTGTTAACTGGAGGCAAATCCTCTTAATGTAAGCCGCTAATGGGCAGGAAAGGGCATGGGGTACACTCACTCGGGGCACTAATCGTGTATCACGCAGGGAAATAAATTGAATTAGAACCGTAAATCCCTGCGATGGTCATGCAAATGGAAGTGCGGCCTGCACCCACGGCCACGAGTCGGGTGAAAAGTGGATGGGGCAGAGGTGTGTCTCTCCTGGCGCAGAGGATGTGCGGCAGACAAAAACCCTCGGGCCGCGGGCCTTGGAGCCCCTGCCTTCGCCTTCAACACCTGGGATCGAGTTGTCTCGCCATTGTGATAACTTCATTTCAGATCCGCGCTGGGCCGAGCCCTTGGGCTGTCTGAAGGGCTGACATGTGTCTGCCACACACTGGCGTGGCATCTATCAAGAAACTTAAAAGGGTCATGCCCTCTTGGCCAAGACATTTCCATTTTTTATGCAGCGTAATAGCCTTTGTGTACGGTAGTACAGTCGGTCCTTTGTAATCGAGTTTTAGGAGAACTAATTGAGTTACAAAAGCTTATCAAAATAGGTGAAGTAAAAATGAAGCATTCATTTTCACAGTTTAGTTTAGAAATCGGTATGTCAATAATCGAAATCAAACTACTTATTATAAAAATCAGTTCATTTTGTACGTACTTCACTGTACTGTCCCCACCTGAACTTCAGAACCATGTTCAAGTGCCGGAAAGCCAGTGACCTGACTGATTTCAATTAAGCTTCCCCGTAGACCGCTGATGATTCTATCGAGCTGCTGTGATTTTAACGCCACACATCACGCCAGTCGGCAAAGGATGCAACTGGTGGGCAAAGCCAACCCCTTTGCAACTCGTATGCTAATGCGTTGGGACCCCTGAGTTGCGAAAAGGTGCCGGGGTGGTCGTAACATTTGATTGCCAGTGCTCTGACGTCACGCGCCCAGTCGCACCCTGGAGACCCTGCCGTATCCTTATTGACAGCCTGACGGAAAGGTGTCTGTTTTGCGGTGGATGGGGTGACAGGTTGCGTGCTCGAAGCAATTAATTCCGACGCACACACCATTTTGGAAATTTACTAAGGATTTACTGCTCTGCGGTTGAGCTAATTAAATAAATATTTACAATTAGTGAAAAATTAATGGCGCAATCGAGCACATAAGCGGAAGTCAAACTTTTCAAACGCCACTTGAGTTAGTGCGGGGTTGGCGATTGTATTATATAGGCGATAAAGCTTATCTGGCACACGACGCAGAGTTTGGAACCATTTGGCCAATTTTTGGGCCATGGCTTTAACGTGGGGCTGGCCAAAAGAAACATGTGCGCAGATAAAGCCTGCATGTTCGATTAGACCATTTGACAGAAGACGGAATGGAAGTGAACTCTTATCGATATGGCTAACGTACCGAACACCTGCACGGGACTTGAGTCACATGCGCTAATCGGTTGGAAATATTAGGTACATTTCAAAAAGAAAGAACATCTCAGCAGTGTTTTATTTTAATTGCTATTTTGCACCAATAAGTTTAATCCTGTCCTGATTAAGGTGACGATTCAAAATATAATATATTATTAGGGTATTCGTAGGATGATGCAAGCTGACATGGTTTCATAGTTCCACAAAAGTTCATTGTCACCTTGAAGCATCACTGTCAGCCCTGTCTGGCAGCAGTTTACCTTGTTTACCTGGCTGCACACAGTGTTGAGGAAGAAGTTGGCACAAGGTAGACGCACTCGTTGCCATTTTCTTAATAAGCTTACAGTTCCGGTTGCCGAGCCTGGTGACCTCAGAACGTGCTGCGTCCTGGAGTGAGGCAGTGGCTGGCTGGTGAGCTCTTTAGGCTTAGGAGTCATTGACATTGTCTGGGCAGGAAGCGGAGATGAGTGCTTAGGAAGTGGTTTCTTTGTTCTTTAAATCCTAGGAGATTCCATTTCAACTCCCACTCCCAAGGAGCGGTGTGTCCATTCAAGGGAAAACTTTCTCTTTTTATTGCGTGCTCCTGCCGCATCGGGGGATTCGAATTACAATTTCATTTTGCATCGAATCAAGGCTGAAACAATGCCAACAGCCAGTGGGGGGTGGCCGATTGCATGTCGACCGGCGATAAGAAATCTCGGGTCTGCGGAGTTGCAGTGCCCGTCAAGTTGTGTGATTGAAAGTGAAACTTATTCGGGCCGTACCGAATAGTTGCAATGCAGTGGCAAACTTTAACTAACTGTGCTCCTTCCTCTTTCGCTTCAGCTTCATGGGCGTTTGCGTGCAGGAGGGCCAACTGCACGCCCTGACCGAGTACATCAACGGCGGCTCCCTGGAGCAGCTGCTGGCCAACAAGGAGGTGGTGCTCAGCGCCACGCAGAAGATAAGACTGGCGCTGGGTATAGCGCGCGGCATGTCCTACGTTCACGACGCAGGCATCTTCCACAGGGATCTGACGAGCAAGGTGAGTACTAACTGCAATAACTATCAATAAGGCCTTTACTAATGCGATTCTCGCCTAGAATGTACTTATTCGCAATCTGGCCAACGATCAGTATGAAGCCGTAGTGGGTGACTTTGGTCTAGCCGCAAAAATACCAGTCAAATCGTAAGTATATCCTTGTTTATTAGTCCTTTATAATTAAACTAATCATAAATGGGCTTGCTTACAGCAGAAAATCACGCCTTGAGACAGTCGGCTCTCCGTATTGGGTTAGTCCGGAGTGCCTGAAGGGCCAGTGGTATGACCAGACGAGCGATGTCTTCTCCTTTGGCATCATTCAGTGCGAGATAATAGCCCGCATCGAAGCGGACCCGGATATGATGCCCCGCACGGCGTCGTTTGGACTGGACTACCTGGCATTTGTAGAATTGTGTCCGATGGATACTCCGCCTGTGTTTTTACGACTGGCCTTCTACTGCTGTCTGGTGAGTTTTGGAATTATAATCTTATACTGTAAGAATGTGTTGTAACCCGCTCAATAACTTACAGTACGATGCCAAGAGTCGACCCACGTTCCACGATGCCACCAAAAAGTTGACTTTGCTGCTGGAGAAATACGAGCACGAGTCGTCGGCCGGAGCGAGCCCACTCAGTTCCCTGGAGCTGATCAACTGCTCTCCAGGAGGCAGCGATTCGGAAAATGTAACGTTGACTCCCCGAGCTTCGGTACCCACGGTGGCCACCATTTGTACTGCTCCTGCTGGCACTTTAACACCGCGCCACCTACAGGACGTGGCCGAGGATGGCTTCCGATTTCCAAGTAAAAAGTCTGCTTCGGCTGCGCTTCCGGCCACGCCAAATGGGTCTGCTGGCAGCAATGGTTTTGATGATCATGTACTGAAGTCTAGAGTGCGACGGGCTACTCAGAAATTGGAGGCCGAGATCCTGCTGCACCGGCGGTCGCTAAGCGAGAACATCATCCACTTCCCCATGCACACGTCGCCAAGTGACAAGGCGCGCTGTCATCAAATGCAACGCCAGCGCTCCTCCACTCACTCACCAACGCCTCCAAGGCAGCTCTCCTCTGTTCAGTTGCCCGCCACGTCTATTCCAGATCCCCCACCACTTCCCAAACCCGTGCCAGCGGTACTCACGCTGCGCAAAGTGGGCGAGACTATGTGTCTAAAGGATCCACAGTACAAGCCGACATCTGAAAAGGATCACAACGGCTCTAAACCGAATCCGTTTGAAGCGCTGGCGCAGTTGCGTGGTGTTAAGAAAATCCTGGACGCCAATCCAAAGACCTATGCAGCAGGGGTGGGAGATCTCTTCAGCTCATGCTTCGAGATGCTAGCGCCGTTCTTTAAAGAGCTGGCCGCAATGCAGAGCAAAGCGGTGGCTCAGGGTGGCGGAACGAGTACGGATGAAAGCGCAACAGGAAAACTTAATGAAAAGGCATCGGCAGCAACGCCCAATGAACCAAAGAGCCTGCCTGTGTCGCCGCACATGACGCGCAAATACAGCGCCATCGAGCTTCGACTTCCTCAGCGAATCAGCAATGCTGCTCCTCCAGCAGTTACCAGTGCTCCACCACCAATTACATTGCCAGCCGATGAGGACGACTGCGATGATTGCAATTCGGAAGGTGAGGATCCTGATGGCGGGGGCAACTGTGCCGATGCGGAATCCAGCAGCGATGACAGCGCCGTGCGTCCGGCCACTGTGCCAACCGCTCGAAAATACCGCGCGAATTCCTTGTATACGCACCCGCTTTTTCGCGGCCCCAATGGCACCTGCATGAAAAGTACCAGTACTAGTGAGTTCGAGAGTCCAACTCTACTGAAAGCCAGCGCATCTACAATCACGTTGACTGCGTCAGTGGGTGCGTCCAATTCGTGTGAGGATCTGACTGAAAGCGCCAAGAAATCGAAAGACCAAGCGGGTAGCGGTGCAACAGCCGCTGTGCAGGCTTTACCCACTCCCATGTCTGGCTGCTCAACCAGGTTGGTGGAAACTCCGGTGTCCGTTTCATCCTGCACTGATCTTGAGCTGGACGAACTGAAAAACACCTGCGATCTGAACGAATTAAAGAACTCGTGTGAGCAGCTCCCCATGAAGACGAATCTAACAAGGCGGGACTCTATAGAAAGTGGCTTCTTCTCGTGCTTTAACGAAGAGTCCGATGCGGCGATAACCAACAGCAGTTTTGGACGGCAGCTGAACGGGATTGGGTCGTTGGGGTTTGGTTGCGGCGGCGGGGGCAACAGTAGCAACTGCTGCTATGAGAAGTTGAAGACGCAGCTTATGCTCGACGCATGCGTCAGCGCAGACAGTGAAATCAAGTAAGTATATTAAAAATTGTTGAACTTACTTTGTAATAATGTACCGTATTGCAAAAAGATTTTGAGCAAATTTCTTAAATATATAGATTAAATGTATAGATTTCAATTTAAATGAATTTGAAGTACTAGTTGGTAATCGTAAATGGCATAGAAACATATTTATCGGAATCAAACTAGGTTTTTAAATTGTATGTATTTGACGTTAGCTAAATGAACTGTAAATACGTATGTAAACAAACTTTTATTTTAAAAATATTGCATATATGATAATTATTTCGGCATACCCCAGGTTAAACACAGCCACGGTATAAAAATCGAGCTCCTAACGCACAAGCAACGTAAGTGACTTGTTTAGCTAAAGCATACAAATCACAATCATAAGTCACTTTTTTCAATTGTTAAAAGATTGTCGTGCTCTTTGTGTAATACCATCTTATTAGTCGATGTTCATCACAAAGCCATTAAGCATTTAAAAAGCTATACAAATGTTTGTCTGATATTTTTGGTACATTAAGTAGGGCCTGTATTATCGTTCTTGGTAACCAGTTACTGATTATATTTTTGTCTTTTAGCGATAAACTAGCGAGCTTGTGTCGCTGCTGCTACTATGCCACCTCGACATCGAACGCCGCCGTAACTGCAGCCGCTGCTGCGGTCCAACAACAACAGCCGAGCCACTTGCTCAACGACACGTCCTCGACCTCCTCGTCGGTGCTACTGATTGACAATGATCCCGCTGTGGTGGGGGGAAACACCTCATCTTCCACAGCGCTGGACTCGATGGATGACCTGGACGCCGACATTGTGGCATCGCGACGCACACACCAGCGACGTTACACTTGCCACCATGCGTTGCTCAGCGGGAACGGCAGCGAATCGCAAATGGCGGCTACGGCGGGTCTGATCAATCGACTGGCTCTAGACTCGGAGATTCATACTCTGCTTCAGCGCAGTCCTTTTGCAACGAATCAACTATTGTACTGTAAGAACCGCACCTCGTCCATCTACACGGACAGCTCCGATGATATAAGTAGCTTGGCAGGCTCTGATTCCCTGCTCTGGGACGACCGCTCCTTCACGGCACTGCCCAGCACGAGATCCGCACAGATCGCCAAGATAGTGGAGTATTTTGAGCGGAAGCGACAGGACTCCTCGCCGCCTTCGGTGCACCATCGCAATGGGAACGGGACGGTAGCAGCTGCTGTGGCTGCCTCTGCCCTGGGCTCCAACTACCTTTCTTACGAGTCGCGTCGATATTCAGACTTCAAGCGGCACCTGAACGCGGATGCCCTGTGCTTTGATCTGGACAAGAAGCCTGCGCAGCAAAGAATGATGGTGTGCGAAGGTGCAGTCAAATCGAAGCTTCCCATATTCGACAAAAAGAAGCAACAGCAAGGCGGCTAGCTGGGGGACCTTGTTATTAACACCCCGACCTGATACATATTTAATAACTTATTTGTTCAGTCTCCCTAAGACTTAGTTCGATTCTGTGAGATTTTTATCCCATATACGATTCCTTTATACCTGGCAGTACCACTTGATAAAATACAAAAAATATTCGCAAATAATTTTGCCCACAAAAGTTGGCTAGTTTTAAATGCCCAAAAGTTTATGTTGTAAGTAAATAGTTGATTTCCTTACTGTCAAATGTATAGAGCGCAATTGCAAGTAAGCCAAAATGTTCTACTACAAAATAAGCATACCCTTAAATAAGCGAACCAATTTCGTTTGTATTAGTTGAAAAATTGTATCTAATTACCATTTATAAGCATATACATAAACATAATCATACGTCGTACTGGTTCCTAGTCCTTCAAATTTACTTCGCTACATATATTATGCTAAATTAGCGAGTATTCTAAAACCAATCATGGGAAGTATTTATTCTTAATAATATCTGTCGCTGGTAAACTCCTATGAAACGGCGTAGCTCTTCTTTATGAATACATTTACATATAATTTTAAATTTATCGCGCTATTTATTTGATTTTGTCTAAACTTTGTATAAAAATATTATGTTTAAAATACAATACAAATATACACACACACATAAAAAGGCATATTGCAATATATACATTTTACCTGTAACGATTAATTTAAATAATTACGTAGGCTTACCAACTTGAGGTTTTAAGACTTGAAGCCCCTTTTCCCTCGAAAATTGTACAGATGATCCCGGATCAAGTTGAGAAGCAAAACCACTTATCATTGGCCAATCCAGTTCGGCTTAAACACGACTTATGACTATAGTTTTAGATTCTTATGTTACAAGTTTGTGGGTATCTGCATTACAAATAAATACATAAGTATACATTACACCCAGCAGATCAATTTTATATATTGGCTGATAAATTCCGATTTTATAAAGAGTATTATGGGACATGATCAATTGTTTTATTTCTTTTTGTGTGTCCTTTACAATCGAACTTACATACATATACGGTAAATGAAATTCGGCTGCAATTATACTTCAATTATTACATGTATTGCAAAAGAGCAAGGCGAAGACTGAGCCATCTTTTTTCAATTGGCTAGTAGTTTCCATAATACTGATGATAGGAAAATATATCCGTAAATTGAATATATTATCAAGAATTCTTTAGGAAATAATGGCTTCAAGTGAAGCATCTTACTTTACCAACTTAGACACTGTTGAACAGAAAATTTATTAAGATAAGTGAGACTTCCGTGGCAGATGTAGATAAAGTATGATATGTGTACATATTAAGAAGATTGTTAAGAAATGTAAGTCGTCCATTTGATCATAACACGTCAACCTCATTGCATCGTCTTGTTAATGGGTTCTAAGTAAAGCCAAACATTAGAGAATCATGAATTTAAAATTCATTTCCGGTTGCCAATCAAACATTTTAAAGCACTTACCGACTTGGGTCGATGATGAATAAGTATTATATATATTATTATCAACATTGAAATCACAGTCCATCCCAGACACAAACGAAATTAATTTCGGCTTTTAACAGATGTTAAAACAACGTAAATTTAAAATCGAAGAACGAAAGCATGTCAGTCAAACAAATAATTTTGTATAACTGTAAACTGAATTAATGTACTCGTATAATAAAGATACTTATATAGTAAAACTACAGATTCAATCTTGTATCACTATTAACCAGGGTCGTAAGTATAGAGTCCATTGCTCATCCTAAAAGTATACACTAAAAAATGGAAAATTACTTGAACTGTACAATTTGTGTAAAAAACCGTAGGGTCTTTTTGTATACCCGTTACTCGTAGAGTAAAAGGGTATACTAGATTCGTTGAAAAGTATGTAACAGACTGAAGAAAGCGCTCAAAACTCTCACGCTTTTAAAAACTTTTTAGTTTTATTTTAATTTTATTACTTTTTCTCAATTTCTACCGATATTCCAGAAAATGTTGAAATTTCTCGTTTGCACTTCCACTAGCTGAGTAACGGGTATCTGATAGTCGGGTTACTCGACTATAGCATTCTATCTTGTTTATTCTATTTTAATTTTTCTAGTTTTACCGCCAAAACTGTTTCCTTTTAAAAAAGACATATTATATCGGAAATTTGTTTATTTTTCATGGTTTTCTATGGTACAGTTATTGGGTAAATTGTGAGTACTATTTAAGTTTATGTTGTTAATTTGAGTAAAAAGCTTTTTCTCATTTCCGACGATTCGGGAGTCAAATGAGAAAGTTCAAATGATTCGCATTTCAAATCAGACTCGCAAAAGTCGCTGGGATTGTGGGGTGTAGTGTTCGTTGGTGGCGATGGTCTATATATCTGGAAAGGTGAGCTTACTTACTATAAGCTGTAGAACAGAACTAGATTACCACATGGTCTACCTCTAAGCGGGGCGTTTCCCGGCTGTCTCATAAACTTTGAATAAATAATACAAACTAAAATTGGACTAAACTAGTTTTGGGCATCCTCGGACCCGCTTAGCTCAAAGTCAGACTTCGGGGTCCCATTCGGGGCACATTTCTAGGTCCAACCTGGGCCTTCGGTAGCTCAGCGGACTTGCGTGCTCCATCCTCCTCGTCGTCTCCGAAGAGCAAGGCCGCCAGGCTCGTCTCAAAGGTGGACTTCTTGCGCTGCGTGGGCTTTGTGCTGATTGCCGGCGCCTTGGTAGTTGCCAGTGTGACATCCGACTTCGTTACCCCGGGTTGATGGGTCGTTGAGGTCGTGGATGTGGTAGAGGATGTTGAGGTGGAACTGCTGCTGCTGCTAACGGGTGAGGCTGACGTCGAAGGTTTTGCTGTGGTGCCCATCAGTGGCAATGCGATTGGTTGGTCCTTGCCAGCATTCTTGGCACCTGCGATCTCGTCCTGTTCCACTTGCTCAACGTGTTTGTAGCCCGGTGGATAAATGGGTTTGAAGCCCCCTTGAAGCTGTGGCTGGAAGCTGTCCATTTCAGAAGGCTTTTCCGCTGTTAGCGGGCTAGCAGTGGGTTGCTCCTCTTCTGTTTTCTTTTGCTCTGTGGGGTCCACATCAGCCCGGTTTATGTTGTTCTTCTCATAGATTGCCTGATCCGTGGTCGACGGCAGAATGTTCCAGTTACTGGGCGCGGCAGCATTTACTGCTGCAGCTCCACTGGCACCTCCTAGGCTCACACTTGGGTAAAATGGTGCCATGAAGTCCTTCTCGAAGTTCTGGCCACGCAGATCGAAATCACTGCTCAGGTCCTCCTCCGTCTGGGTGTCCTGTCGGATCTCGTTGATTACTGACGTGGCCAGATTGATATTTGAGAATTTCTGCCCCTGTTCGTGGCGGAATGAGTTTGGCTCTGTGGGCGTGTAGGCAATTGCAATGGGTGTCTCTGTCCCGGTGCCCATAGCTCCCGTAATGATCCTTGGAGCCACCAGTACTCCCGAAACAGAAGTCTGCGATTCGGGGTGCAGGTCTGAAAATGATGGGTCTGGCTTCTCGATAGGATAGGGGAACTTCTCTTTGGGAACTTGCTGCGCCTTGTTTTGCTGCTGCAGGGATTGCGGCTTCTTGTTCTTGAGAATGGGTTCCTGTGGCTGGTCGCGAATCACGGAGAACGGAGTATTCTGGTACTCAGCTGGAGCTGAAGGTGCATCGCCTTCGCTTTGTCCTTTCTCTGCACTCTTCATCGGAAAGACAACATACATGCCGCTGGGATCCAACTTTTGCTGGCTGAGCTTGGAGGCCTCAGCTTCCTGGGGATCATTGTCGGCTGTGACCTGGATCTCTCCTGCACCCGTATCATCGCCGGGCAGGCTCACAGCCTTCTTTTGAGACTGCAGCATTTGTAATGTGACCACTGGCTCTAGTTTCGTCTCCTCCACTCCCTTGCGATCCTTGCCAGGAGTCACGGGCTGTGGCGGATCGTTGATCACCAGATCTTCTTCCTCGAAGTCGGCAGCTGCCTCTGCATCGATCGTTTTGTAGGGTTCGGATGAAGGTGCATGTCGCTCTGCGGGATAGCCATCAACGGATCTCAATGGTCCAGGGCCCTGGGGGCGGCGGGGATACATGTGATCGGGCAGATAGGGCACATTCTGTCCTCCATACGGGGGAAGCCTGTATACTCTCCTATTAACATCTCCTCCTGGACCGGGCCCCATGGGATACTCCGAGATGCGATTCATGGGATAGCGCTTCTGCATCATCTGCTGATGCTGCTGGTATAAAGGCTGACGGCGATGGGCAAACTGAGGTTGCATCGAAGGATTGTAAGGGCGTTTTGGACCGGGACCACCTTGCTGAGGCAGACGTATGTTTCCTGGTTCCTGCTTTAAGGCAGGAGGATGTCCGCTGGAAATCTTGGCATTCGGTCGAAATTGTGGCAGAATATTTGGCAGGTTGCTAGGACGGGGTCCGTTTTGTGGTTTCCGGTTGTACTCGTTATAGAAGTTGGAAGGTGGTGATGTACCGAGTGGACGCTTGCCAGGAGTCGGAGGTGCATGAGCAACTGGCACAGTGGTGGGGTATCGCGGAGGTGGCTCCATTTCCAGCGAGGGTTGCTCACCAAGTACAGGCTGCTGAGCAGGGAATTTCTAGGAATGAAGATTGGAATATATTATATAACATTTATTTAAATATCATAAATAAGGGACAAATTATTACCAATTGTTGTTTCTGCTGGCTCAGGTTAAGCACTTCATGCTGCTGGATCTGCACACTGGCGCTGCCAGGAGCTACTTCATCCTTGGGCCTTGGAAAAACAACGGGATTGGAGTTTTGAATTTGCTGCAGACTTAAAGGTTGTGCATGACCATTAATGTTTGGTCCTGCTGGAGGACCTTGCATCACAGCGGAGGGCAGTTCCAGAGACTCTTCTCCCTGAGCGGGGAATCGAATGTTGGTGGAGACAAGAAGTTCCTTGGTGTCCTCTCCCTGCATTAAAACCGGTGGAGTGGGCTGTGGCTGTGGCGGGGTCGAAGATTGCTGTGGTGTGTAGGGATGCGAAGGTTGCTCAGGCTTGGTCACGGGTTTCTTTGATGGTCGCTTGTTGGATCCGATTAGGGGAAGCTGTTGATAGGGAGTTGGTGCCTCTGGTGGTGGCTCCTGGTAGGAAACGGTTCCAGGTGCTCCAGATGTGGCCACATTTCCGTTCTGATGGAAGTTTGAGTTCTGCTGGATGCTCGGCATCTGTTGGAAGTTCGGTGGCGGAGGCAGCGGTTCCTTGAGAGGTCGCTTAATGTTGCCAATGTCCTCGTTGATCACCTGACCATATTGAACACCTGGCGTGTCCTTGGCGAACAGTGGTTCCTTCTCAATGCTCGGGTGGCCCACGCTTACCTGTTGCACCTGACTGCCAAGAACGAAAGAGGCTGACTGCTGTCCCGGCGAAATCACCACATTATTGATCTGGCCCGGCACAGGTCGGTATTGCATCATGTTTGGCTGCTGCACCTGGTAGGACACGTACTCGTTGCTGTAGTTCTCCTGGCTACCAGAGATCACCTTCTGCTCGTTGGGATTGGGTCGTTGATGTGATGCTGGTTGCTGTGTTCCTGGTTGCTGCTGGGAACCGGGCTGCTGCATGGCGAAGGGCGACGGCTTGGATGGTGCAATGGGCTGTATGAGATTGCCCTGGGCATCGAATCCTTGGTTCTGTTGATAGTTTTGCGCCACATTGGATTCTTCTTCAGCCAAGCTGTTGAATATATCGCTGAGTGTCATGGGAGGTTTAGGAGGAGGTGCTTGCTGTTGCAGCGTTGGCGGTAATGGCTGATGTTGCTGCTGCTGTTGTTGTTGTTGTTGTTGTTGTTGTTGTTGTATAAGTTGCTGTTGCTGTTGTTGTTGTTGTTGCTGCTGCTGCTGCTGTTTTTCCAGTTGCTGCTGGTACGGATGCTTCTGCTTTTCCAGATGCTGCTTCTCCAATTGCAGCTGATACTGCTGCTGCTCATAAAGTTGTTGCTGCTGCTCCTGATATTGCTGCTGCTGTATTTGCTGTTGCTTCTGCATCTGCTGCTGCTTCTCCAGTTGCAGCTGTTGCTGCTCCTCCGCCTGTGTGTTCTTCTGTCCCAGCGTGTGATAAACGTCGGCTGGATCCAGGTTGGGAATACCAGTTCCAGGAATGGGACTAAAGGCGGGTGGGGGCGTGGGTCCTTCGGTGAACACCACTGGCGCACTTGTGCTCGATGTGGTGTACATCTTGGTGGTTGTGGCCGGCTCCGTAGGGAAGATAGCTGCCTGTGGTGTCGCATGGTGGGTGGTGAGGGCCACATCGCTGCTGCTGGGAGTTGGTCTGGGCGATGACTTCAGCGGGCGCTGATTCTCGTGACCAACCGTTGGCCTGACACTGGTGCTGGGCACTGTGGGACTGTACTTCTTGGTCGGCACAAACTTCTTGCGGGTGGTACTGGTGCGCAGTGGTTGTGGAGTCGTGGAAACTGTCTGCAAAGGAATGGGGCGTCTTGAAGTGGTGGTGTACTTGACTGCCGGGCTTGTGGCTGCCGTGGTTGTAGTGGTGGTAACTGGTTTCCTCGAAGGGGGCAAAGTTCCCCGAGTTGTGGTTGTTGTAGTGGTTGTCGTTGTTGACGTAGTGGTGCTGGTGGTGCTGGTGGAGGGACTACTAGGATAGTAAGCTCCTGCCGTGGGTGTCACTGCAGTTAGTTTAGTAGTTGGCACGGTGAAGAAGTTCGAGCTATGATAGTTGGGCGGTGGTGGTGTAACTGGCGCCACCACGGAAGTGGGTTTCTTGTTGGTGATGTAGTTCTTGTTACTGCCCTGGTACTTTAGGTTGGCATACGAACTGGATACCAGCGGATAAACAAACTTCGACGAGGAGTACTTCACGGGCAGGTTCAAGTAGTCGTGTATGTTGGGCGAACTGCCACCACTCAGCACAATCTTCTCGTTGGGATCGAGCACCTCATTGGCCTCGGGTTGAATTCCGGCCGGTTTCTTGGCACTGAAGTCCAGCTGACCAGACACGGGATCCTGGCGCGCATAGTATGGCTTTCCCTCGTTAAATATCTGATTGGGCAGCACATAGCTTGTAGAAATGACGTCCTCCTCGCCCGAGACATCAGCACTCCTGGCTTCCAAGGGCAACAGGGCCGACGGGGTCTCGGTGGTGGACACTCCGCTCGATGTTGCTGCTGTGCAAAACAGCAACATTAGTGCCACCAGCAACCTTAAGTTGCTACTGCCTCCCATTTCGATAGGCTGCAATGGGAGAAACGAAATTAAAACTTTTGTTTGAGTCGCAGACCTTCCGCCCAAGCCGAAACCACTCTTGATTTCAGAGTCTGCACAAGGCCGCTGTCACTTCAAACGCTTTGACAACGGACCGCTTCCACATTTATGGTGCGAAAATTGCAGCCAGTCGGCCGAGATTGCTGGTGTTGCTGCTTTGAGTCCCGACAGCAAGACCTCGGCCACTCGGCAATTTGTCAGCAGACCAAGCGCCGTAGGTTGGCTTAATTGAGACATGACCGTGTCTGCTTCTTTGCGAGAAGTGTTTTGGACAAAACAAAGAGCCCAGTACTATGCGTTCGGGGCCTTCGGATGGGTTATGATTGCAGATCAAAACATCGGCTGGCAGTGTCGCTTACAATTAACAACACAACTGGTGCACTCCCAATTTGGCACTGACTCTGGTCCACAAGTGACTGGATGGGATTGCTTTGATTTTCATAAAAAGCTGCTGCAGTAGTTGCGGCCAGCAAGCAAATAAAAGGAAAAAGTGAAATTTTACCAAATGTGAGCAGCCAGTTTTTGCAGCGAGTGGAAAACCCGTCTGGGAGTTGTGGCTTGTTGTGGTGGTCGCTCATTGTGGTGGTTATGTCAAACGAGCCAAATGCCAGCCGCTGGCCTAACCAACAGACGTTGCTATTGTCTAATGCTCTTCGATATTCTGCAGCCACAAAAAAAAACAGCCAAAAGATCCGAAATCGATTGGGCCGCCAGTGCTTTCGATTCGCCGCTTCTTCTGCCGTGACAAGAAATTCACTTTCAAAAACACAGTTCAACTTTCATTCAATCAAAATACATCGATAATGTCACCCAGCCGAAATACCCAGCGCTAATTATGACTGACTCAACGGCGGAGAGCAGCCATAAGAGCATCAATGTCAAATTCAGCCAGCCAGGAGCGAGGCTCATTATGCGCTTAATCGCCGCGTACTGTCAATCAAGCCATGTAGAAACTTATTCAAAGAGCCGCGGGCACACTGCTCACTGGGATTTGAGCAGCAAGAATCCCAGATGAAAGTGCAATTGCGGCAATTGGCAGTGGTGTCTCCAAATTGCCGTGGTTATTATTATGGTCTAGATTTCCTCTCGATTGCATGCGGCATGTGCCACCGCACGAAATCATTGCGAGTGAACTGCGATCTAAGTGCTCGGCCATTTATCAGAAGCGTGTTTTCTAGCATCTACCAACTTTCATTTCAATTGTCAATGAATTGGCCAGCGATTGTGTGCTTTCTTGTGTTCTTTGATTTCCGTCAAAGTGTTATGCAAATGCAGAGCTTGTTTGCCTCAATTTGGCATGCCTTGTCGATGGGCTGTAATTCATAAAAGCGAGTCGAACTCGTATCCGCAGACTGGCTAACTGGGTAATTGGGTCACAATTTAGGAACTTGTTTGCTTTTCCCATCACTTTATTAATGTCCACATCGCGCATGCCAGCACGGCCAAGTTCGCTTTTATCAGTATGCTAATAAAAAAGAACAACCCAAAGAGAAGCAGCACGAGCAGTAGCAATAGAGCATCCTCCTGTAGAACTTAGAATGGCAAAAGAAAACCTGTCATCGCTGAATTTTTGAAAGAGCACGCGCCCAAAACCAATGAAATGAGTGAGGCAAGCGAAAGACTCAAGACACAAACTTCTTGTCAACAAGCCGTTGAATATGCGAACGTGGTTTCATTGCACATTTGAGCCGCACTTGATTGCCACTTTCCATTATGAGTGCCGCCGAAGAAGGAGGCATTTCTGGACGGACAGTGCTGCATTTTCATTTTCATAATTTACGCATCTGGGTCACTGTGCTAATTGTTTGTAATTATTATTCAATATGTGAGGCATGGCTTTCTTGTCGCGTAGAAAGTGCTAATTTAATTAAATTTGAATTTTGAAACGAGTTGTTGCGACATTCCAAAACATTTCGTGGGTTCAACGAACCCTACCCAATTGCCGACCCAATTCCTTGGCAAGGAAGTCTGTGGATTAGTGTAATCACTTCCCTGCCGCACTTTCCTTTCCCATTACACAATTTGCCCTGCTCTCTGATTAACTCATTCCGGAGTGGGTTCCCACCATCATGTTGGTATAAAGTGCATAAACGCCACAACTTTCCCCTACTCCCGCCCGCTGCGAAGTGTCGCTCTTTAGAGGAGGGCACCCCGAAAAAGTCACACGTCTATTACGGACCACAGCAATTAGGTGTAGTTTTTAATGGCACCGAAATAGTGGCAATCAAAAGCGTGGTAAACATAATTACGACGACAAAACGAAACACATAATAGCGAAAATGCTTAATTCAGCCCTGCGGCCAATGTTGACAAAGAGCGGAGCCAGCGGAGTCATTAGACACCCGGGCCAATCTCAGAGGGGCCCCGAAAACCCTAAGACTCAACTTAAACTGTCTCTGGCGAGCTAATTTTTAAACCAGATTCCGGGGATTGGAGGGGACTCGGCGCTTTTCTACATTTCTTATTTCTTTCAATGGCACGGCCAGCAGCAGCTGCAACTTTCACTTTTGGCAGTCAAAAATTTCTCGCTCAGCTTCTGAGTGCTGTTGCCTTTGCGGCTGTATGAGATGCGGTGATGTGGTGCGGCGCCAGGCAGAGAGAATTATTTATGGCTTACCGAATTTATGCCTCAACTTTAACCGCAACGCAACGCAACGCTACGGCAAAAGCAGCCAAACCAGAACGGTAGGACGCAAAATAAAAATAATTAAAATCAGTGAAATTTTTGATTGCCCCCTTGGCACCGCTGTCCGCCGTATGAGGCAACTTCTGATCCCAAATACCGAGGAAGCCAGTCTTCCTGCTCGCCGGTCTGCCTCACGTTTGTTTTATTTTTTTTTTCTGTTTCTGTTGCTTTTTCGGTGAATCAGACAGGCAGATACCAGATACCCAATACCCAATGGAGGTACCACAAAATACAACAACAACGTCTGCGAGAGAAGCGGCTAAACCCCGTGTACGTAGCACAGCTGACCCCGTTAGCGATCATTGGACAAACAGTCGGTGGCGAGTGCGACTGGAATGTGGACGAAGCCTGGTCGTGGGCTTGGAAGCCCTATGCTTTAGCCCCGCAGATCCCAGTGGTATTTAAAGGCCCAAAAACATACAAATAAAAATGTGCAGCACAAATGTAAAAGGTTTTTTTAAATACTAAGGTCTATTCCATCTCTATATCTCTTGTTGGTAACTGGCAGTAATTGAACAGTCGAGCAAATAGACACGTTTTCCAACAGGGTACAACGAGAGTTAGTTTCCCGACCTTAGGCAGTTTCCATTTTGATGGCCTTAGGTATTACCATTCCCAAAATCGCCGCCGTCTTAGTCATTCGGATTTAATTTGCATTTCTTTCTGGCGAAAAACGAGAAGGCGAAACAAAACAACTCGAGAAATTTCACTTTTTAAGGTGCGTAATCGCTCTTGGCCACCATACCACACACTCTCATAAATCCCGGCTATGATCTCTGGGGTCTGATGTTGCCTGATGTTAACGTTAACAAATGTTGGCAAGTGCAAACACCTTGGCCAAAGTCTCGTGAATCATTCGAGTGTTGCAATCACACGAAATTTCGAGCGAATTCCCGCAAACCGAAAGCAATCACCGGCCAAGGAAATCCGTGATCGGATTTCCGCTCTCTCGCTGGTGAAGATAGAAAGTGACGCCCACATGCTAAGTGCCGATTAGCATATAGAAATGAATAACCCCATTGGCCAAAATAGGCGGAATTCCTTCAGGCCAGAAGACAAATAAAAAATAAATAACTAAAGGCCGAATGTTTTAAAAATCAATAAACCAAAATAGCCGCTGACCGCGTCTAAGAAATGGCAATGAAAGTCTAGACAACGTGCCTGAAATCTTAATTATAATAATACGCATTTGCAGGTTCTTCAAAGAGAAATGGTGAAATTTTTAGCTTGCGCCAGAGTGTGAAGTTCAAGCCGAGCACTTCAAATGCCACACACACACACTCCAAAACTTGAATTTGTTGCTATTTTATTAGTTTTAATGAAGTCGGCGACGGCGAATCGAAATTTACAACAACTTATGGCACAAAGCGAGGAAATTATGCGCTGCACACATGCGCAGACCGTATGAATTTTACAATGGAATTGTTATTATTAAAGTACTGTCCGAGCCATCAAATGGAAACTGCTCAAGTGCTGATTTTAAAGAAAAAGCGTACAGAAGAGCTAGTCAGCACGGAGTGACAGCTGTATAGTTGGCAATACTCTTCGAAGTATATCTTTGTAAATTTATATTTAATTCTAACAAATTATTATTGTTAGTTTTGTGAATGATGTGAGCGATTTTTGAACATATACTTTGAGTCCGTTAATATATTTTTCACGGTGTAACAAAAGTATAAGCACGAGCTGCAGTGGCTCAAATAAAAAGGAAAGTGCCGAGGATGCCCGATTTGAAAAACAATTTCAGAGAGCAGCGATAAGGCCGATAAGCGAGCGATGATTGACTATGTTCGCCGATGGATGTATCCCATTTTGCAGAATCGCCGCACGTCACCGATCTGGTCGGCCAATAAATCTTTCAAGGCTGTCAGTTCGTTTTTGGTGGCCAAGTGTGACTTCCTCGGCTAGAGAAGAAGCACCCATAAATGGCCAGATCTCGAGTGTAATTCGGTTTAGGCCTGCTGCCTCTGGCATTGCTTTTATGGTCACTTGGCTTTTTGGCTCACTTGGCTGGTTGCTGGGTTGTTTTTAATGCAATTGCAATAGCTGCGGCATTAGAAATTGCTGCGCCCGCGCGTGCCATCCAGTAAATGGGTTGGCTCCAAGTTCTGTTTCTGCTTCTGACTCCGCTTATGTTTGGCCCGGCATAGCTAAGCATATAGAATGATTCTGGCTTGCCAGCCAATTTGGGTCGCTGGCGATGGCTATAAATCAGGCGGCGGACTCCTTCCCTATTGGGAACGCTGCTCCGACCTTTTGGGAAAGTAATAAATTAGCTAACGGTTGGCTGCCAATTGATCTCGTTATCTCCTCGTCTGTGTATTGAATAATTCGCGCCCAGTGCATAACAGCCGCCGACACGCAACCCACTGAATCTCATGCAAAGTGTGAATTCATTATCAGAATTCAATTATTTGTACTTTACATAATGCCAGGCGATGGTCAATGAACCTAACAATTTTTCGGACAGCGAAATGCGGAATCTCAGAAACAAGTTAACGTCAATTAGCATGTAGACCACGATTTGTAGGTCAACCGAATTTGATGGAGAGGAAAGTATGGCATAGCGAGATCTGGACTAAAGTAAAAAGCCGTCTTTCGCAAGTAGCTGCGTACATCATTATTCTTTTACAAAAACTCTAGTAACGTTTTTTCACCAGATGTGCAAGGGCCGGCGACAAAAAACCGGAGGCTAAACAAAAGACTTAAAGCACGAACTCGTGTGGGTTGCTGGGCCTGCCCTGATTTCCAGCTGGTGACCAGCAACAGCCCGCTGCAGTTTGCTTATTTTTTGTGCTTTGTCGAGTGCAGCATGCTAATTAGCTGCAACCGTAATGGCCGACAAACATTTCTAACCGCTTAACCCACAAATCTTACCCGCAAACTGGCTGATATCCTTGGCTGTTGTGACCCTAAGTATTCCACAATTAGTTGATTGTTTAGAAACCAATAGAGTTCACACAGGCACACTCGCGGCGAATGGAAGAGCTCACCGAGCACACACAACAATTACCGTTGTTGCGATTTCCGTTGACGGTGCCGTACGAAATTCGATTCGATTTTCCAAACACGTCTCGCACTTTTCTTTTCTCTCGGCTCGCGTTCAATATTGAATTTCTGGTATTTGCATTTCTGCCGCGAACGAATCTGAAGAGAAGACCACGACGCGACCGCTGCTTTCAACGGCCAGACTCTGAATGAAGTTGTGCGACGACAAAAGAAATTTTTATTAAAAAGAAAGCACTACCAACAGGTAAGACGGCTGGCAGCGGTTACAAACGGTTAACAGAGCAACTGTTAACATGTAACAGGTGGTGGAAATTCAAAAATCAAATCTACTGCAGTGGAACATTTTAATTGTTAATTGCAATCAAAGATTTTACGAGCCGCTTCCGATGGGCCCCTATAAGAGCGAAATTGTTTCGGTTCTTGTGATAAGAAAGTTAGATTAAAACATTTCGGAGCCTAATGTCTTAATTGATCAAGAAAGTTTCTTCCCAGAACATAATTGTGTACTGACACTTGAATGGTTTGGCCCTGGACAACAATTCGTGTTTGTAAACGAAAGCTGAACGACCAGCCACAGCTATTAAGGCAGAAACTTTTTATTTGGAAAATCGGACAATTAAGCCCTAATATCTTATATAAAATCGCATTTAATGCGCAAAAAGAGGTGCCTAATGACTTTAAGCTCATACTTAACTGGCTGATGTTACGTGCATTTGTTCGACGGACCATCAAAATATTTTGGCGGCTCTGGTCCAAAAAACGCCACCAAACTTCCAAGCAGCAAACAGTGAAAGCGGAAGCACTTATTATTCTCTGTATTTTGCACCACTGAAAAAGTGATGGACAAAACGCTGGAACGACAACAGCAATCAAAGCAATACATATAATTACTTCATTCAGAAACGCAACCGGAATCGGATTCAGGGCCACAAAGTTTTCAACCGGTGGCAAATAAAAATCCGGCATTCAACAAGTGGGGAAAAAGCTGTACGTTATCACTTTCGTATCTTAGTTATCCAATCCTATGTTTATTTGCCCGATTTTCTTGTAATTTTATTGATTTCTTGCATAATGAACTATTTTTTCACCTCACATTATTTTATATTTTTAAAGAGAAATCATTACAAGATTTGTTTATAAAATATGAAAGAATGTGTAGAATTTTAAACTAAGTAATCAGTTCTTAGATATGAAATAGTTTTTAAAGTAAGTTGGTTGTAAATATTATAATACACATTGGTAACACCCCATTTTTTTATTTCTTATCCATTTAACTGGGTATTCAACAAGTAGTATTATTATAATAATAGCTAACCACTTTTGCAATAAACAAAAAGTTTACTCACTTGGCTTAAATAAATAAATAAATTTATTCCGTCCACATTTTTTTTATATTCTACATTCTGCGTATAGTTCAAAGGTGCTACAGAACGATTTAATTATTTCTTTGCTGCTAGGCAGCAAACAAACAGTCACTAGAGTACGCACACTCGTCGCGGTGTCGGCGGATCACTTAGCGCGCCTGGTTAAAGGGATTGTCCGGGGACTTGTTCCACTCTTTCATCAGCAGTTGCTTCCACTGGGACATGCGAAGGGAGGGATTCTCAGCCTTAATGCGGGGCAGATTGTTGGCTTCAAAGGTCTTATAGGCGGCACGCATTCGCTTTTCGGGATGCTTGTCCTCTTCGCTGTCATTTACACTATAATGGCATAAAAAGGAAGATAATTAATATTGATAAACAAAAGTACCTTTGAAGGACCAACCTGAGCACCACCAGGGCCTCGTCAATGTTGGACGCCACATCCGTGTCGGCCATGGATCGGTTTAGATTCTCCTCGATGTGATTTTGGACCACCACTCGCGCGGCCACCGGTTTGTTGGCCTCGTTGATGGCCTCGATTACGCGCTGCTTCTTCTCCATCTCCTCGAGAATCATTTGGCGGTTAATCTTGGCCAGCGGCTGCTTGCGTTGCGTGTTGATGGAGGACATTTCCTGGTCCAGCAGCGCCTTGGCCTCCGCCTTCCGCTTGGCCGCCTCGGCCCTCTTGCGCTCCTCTTCGTCCTTGCGCTGCTGTTTCTTGGCCAGATTCTTGTCGTCATCGCGCCACAGGCGATCCTCTGCCTCCTTGGTCTTCTTCTCCTGCGTGGCCTTCTTGGTGGCCTCCTTCCGCTCGCGGGCCTCCACCGCCTTCGAGTTGATTCCCATTTTCTTTGGCATTGTGTCCTTTATAAAGAATTCGTTCCTAAAATGTTGTCTATTTTTTTATTGATTTGGAGCCAGTGTGACCAAGGGTGCACGCTAAAGTGATAAACTACCAAAGAGTTCCGAATAGGAAATACTAGAAAATTAACTACCCCAAATACAGTATTTCAGCTGGGATATCTTCAAAATGCATATTAATAACATTTTAAAAGACAAGTTTCATTATCCTATGATTGATTACAGTTTTTGAATACTTATTAAAAAAAAAAAATTATCAAATAAAATGACAAGTACAATAAAATAGCTATTTTAGTGCCCGCAGCTGTTTATAAACTTGATCAACCTGGTCTCACTATAATATAAGGCATTTGTTTTGGTTACTCCACATTGTTATTAAAAACAAATCGCATTCAAATGGATATTCTGAAAGCTGAAATAGCTCGAAAGCGCAAGCTGCTGGAACAAAAGCAGCTGGTGGACGAAAAGAAGAAGTACTTTAGGCGCGGTGACCTGAATGCCAAGACCACAGAGGAAGTGCTGCAGAAGGTGGGCTACAAAAAGCAGGAGTCCGTCGAAGCACAAGGACAGACATCAGAGGGAGCCTACAGTTTTGTGGCCGATGGCCAGAACATATTGCCGCGCACGGAGGTCATTCGGAGGCTTAGGGAACGGGGCGAACCCATCTTTATATTTGGCGAAACGGAGCCCGAGGCCTTTGACAGATTGCGACAATGCGAGATTTCGCAGCCAGAGGCCAATCGGGGTTTCCGCAACGATTTCCAGGAGGCCATGGAGCAAGTGGACGCCGCCTACTTGCAGGAGATGTTTGCTAACACACCCACCACCAAGGAAGACAAGAAGTCGGACCTCGCTGAGCTGGACGAGTCCGTGTCGTGGGAGAGCATACAGACAATGGCCCAAAAGATGGGCCGCAACAAGGACTACGACATGGATGTGATCATCACACTGCTCACCTTCCTGCTTAAGCTTTGGAACGACCAGATTGCCAACTACAGCAAGCACGAGAAGATGTCTACTAAGGTGAAGATGACCCGCGTCATCTACACGCAAACCAAGGAGTACGTGAAGCCGCTGTTTCGCAAGCTGAAACATCACACCCTGCCAGAGGACATTCTGGACAGTCTGCGAGACATCTGCAAGCACCTGCTCAACCGCAACTACATCACAGCCAGCGATGCCTACCTAGAAATGGCCATCGGAAACGCGCCCTGGCCTATCGGTGTCACTATGGTGGGCATTCACGCTCGTACGGGTCGCGAAAAGATTTTCTCCAAAAATGTGGCTCACGTAATGAACGATGAAACACAGCGCAAGTACATCCAGGGTCTCAAACGGCTGATGACCAAGTGTCAGGAGTACTTTCCCACCGATCCCTCCAAGTGCGTGGAGTATGTCAGTAAGAAGGATCGCGAATAAACTTGGTCTTTATGTTAGTTATTATTGTAATACCAATATCAAGCGTTTAACTTTGTATGTAGAGAGCAAGGGGGGTCAGCTCTAGTTACATTTTTATTTCTTTCCCAGTTCAGCAGAGCGCTGTGAGGACTTCTCCACGGCGTTTATTAAAGTAGACCTGAAAGCAAGGAAGTAATAGAGCAACAGTGTAATAAACAGCTTCATAGTAAGCCACCTGAGGTTTCCCTTTTCCAGTTCATGAACGCCTACTATAGTGGCGCCACCGGGAGAGCAGACATCATCTCGCAGCACCGCTGGATGTTTGCCAGTGAGTAGCACCGTTTTGGCCGCTCCCAGGAGCGTCTGAGCCGCAAACTGTAGGGCCATCTGACGCGGGACACCCTGTTTTACTCCGCCATCGGCCAGTGCCTCTATGATAGTGTAAGCAAATGCCGGACCACATCCAGCTAAACCAGTGACGGCGTCGATCATAGTCTCGGGCACCTGTTGTGCCACTCCCAGGGCATTGAGCATTAGGTGAATCTTTTCCAAGTCGTGATGCGAAACCCATGCGTTGCCAGTGTAAACAGTGCAGCCCTCACCAACCTGCATGGATGTATTGGGCATGGTGCGGATCACCTTCAGCTCCGAAATGCCCAAGAAGCTGAAGGCCTCCTCCAACGTTTTTAGGCTGGTTCCCGCTAGAACCGACACCACCAGCTTGCTGGCATCCTTAGCCGACGGCACATGCTTGTACTTAAGCTGAGCGGCACACGTTGATAGTATGTGTGGCTTTACGCAGATGAAGATTATGTCCGTGTGCTCCAGAACCATGGAGGTCTCATCGCAGGTCTCAGCTCCTAGTTCCCGCCAACACTGCATAGTCTCGAGGTGGGGACCGGAGACCAGCAACTGGCTGGCCTTCACGATCCCACAGCGCACCAGTCCGGATCCTATGGCGAAGGCCATGTTTCCGCCCCCGATGAAGCCAATCTTTTCGTCCAACTTGGCCATGCTTAAAGAACTGTTTCAGGTTCTAACGACGTCTTTCAATGTATTTACAGGCCCTCTAGATGATTCTAGGCAATTGATTGATGTTAGATAACGTTATAGCTCTCAAGCTTGTCCTAGTGTCAATATTTGAGGTTGCTGGATTTTTATCAATAACAGCTGCCGGTTACAGGGGCGTAGCTAGGAAACATTATTTTGAGGGGTTCCACCTGAATGAACTTCAGCTTGGTTGAATTACATTGATATTAAAAACCAGATACTTTAGGTCCCATAAAAAGAAGTATAACCAAATATTAATGAAGTGGATTCTAAAAAAAATTAATGGTTTATATATTAACTTTTTAAAATATTTTTAATTTTTGTTTTCAATCCTTCAAGTTACTCCCGTGAGCTTTGGTGTGACCAGATATTCTTTGCCCAAAAAACAAAAATACCAGATAAGTTTGCCATTCATGAAACTTGAATTTATTTGTTATGATTTCATCCGCGGATTGCTCTCTGAAAATTGGGATAGAATAAAGCTGCTCTCAAACTGAATATAATGCGGCGTCACTTACAGTGGAGCATTAAGCAGGTGAGTTCATTCATCATCCTACCAAACAACTTTTAATCCAGAATACTTAACAGCTAACAGCCAGTTATTCGGATGGTCAGCTGTCTCCTCGCCGGGTGACTGAAGAAGCTCTTCAAGATGCCCTTAGGTGGAAGACCCTGAATGCCTTTGTGCGCCTTACACCCGAACAGGCGGCCAAGCAGGCCCAGGAATCGGAGCAGCGCTATAAGCAAGGGCAACCGACTAGTGATATTGATGGAGTCACCATTGCCATCAAGGATAACTTTTGCACCAAAGATGTTCACACCACCTGTGCTTCAAGGTAGGAGTCCATAGGAACCCAGCATCACAGCAATTTGATCCTTGTTGTACTCGCTGTCAGGATGCTCCAAGACTTTGTGCCACCATACGATGCAACTGTGTGCTCCAGACTTAAACAAGCCGGTGCTGTAGTCCTGGGCAAGACCAATATGGATCAGTTTGCAATGGGCGCCGGCACTGTGGACTCCCTTTACGGACCGACTAAGAACATCTGGAGCGAAGACTTCGACAAGGATCGCTGGCGCATCGCGGGCGGCAGTTCCGGAGGATCTGCGTCCGCCGTGGCCGCGGGTCTTTGTTATGCGTGAGTATAGCTTGTTTATGTTTTGAACACCTAACCTCAAACTCGATGGCAGAAAAAGTAGCATATTTGATCAAAATTAATCACCAGAGGGCTAAAAGGCAGCTGTGTCCACGCCGAGACTTGCAGATTTATTAACGGATTATGAGCGGACTCGCACTGACCGCACTTCGCATTCGCATTACATAACAGACTAAGTTTAGGGGCACTAAATGTTTAGATGATGATCTCGGTGTCGCCCAGATCCTCGTCCGAGGGCAGTGTAATGCTGGCGGGGTCCACGTAGTTGGGGCTGACCAGATCCACGCCGGCCTGCTCGCGGCGACGAAGCTCCAAAAAGCCCTCACGCTGGGCCCAGTCGCGGAACTGAGTGTCGGGCAGGTAGGCCCAGTAGAAGGTGCCCCACACCAAGCACAATGTCACCGTGACGAAGAACGTCGACTTGGTGGCCTTGCGATCCTCCGCCTGGTCCTTGTAGTCGAATCCGTAGCTCTGCCAGTTCTTTGGACTCGGATTGGCGAAATCCTCCGTCGTAAGAGAAGTGGGTGCCGTGATGGTCTCATCCTTCTTCGGGGACGTGTTGATTGCCCGTACCACTGCCGCCTGGTTAGCCACCAGGGAACGCTGTAGCGCCACGGCGCGGTTGGTCAGACGGAACAGCGCAGACATCGCGTTGGGGAAGAAATTTTACTCGCAAATTTCGTAAATAATCGAGTTTTTCCTTGATCGCTCGATTTCTGACAGCTGCGCAGTGTGAACGTTTGCTGCAATTTGTCAGCTGGGCGTGAGGATAGCCACTCGATGTAGTATTTTCTCGGTATTTTACTTCGAACCGTCTTTATTTGAATTTCTATAAACTTTTCTGTAAATAAATATTATTTAAATTACTTCTTATATTACAGAGCAATTGGATCGGACACGGGCGGCTCCACCCGAAACCCGGCCTCATACTGCGGCGTAGTGGGCCTAAAACCCACTTACGGCCTCGTCTCCCGCCACGGACTCATCCCGCTGGTCAATTCCATGGACGTGCCCGGCATTTTCGCCCGCTCCGTCAGCGATTGCGTAGCGGTACTGAATACAGTAGCAGGACAGGATCAACTGGACTCTACAACCATCAGGAAGCCTTTCACCAGGCTGAATCTTCCGGAAGTCGGGCAAATTGACCTGAGCACTGTGCGCATAGGAATACCAAAGGAGTACCATTGCCACGGTCTTTCCGCCGAAGTTCTGGAAACGTGGTCTAAGGTGGCCGATCTCCTGGAGTGTAGCGGTGCCTCCGTCAGACAGGTTTCCTTGCCCAATACGGCATCAAGTATATTCGTGTACTCCATTCTTAATCAGTGCGAGGTGGCCAGCAACATGGCAAGGTACGATGGAATCGAGTACGGCCATCGGGCATCAAACGAGCGCAGCACGGAGCAGTTGTATGCCCTTTCCAGGGCTGAGGGATTCAACGAGGTGGTAAAGACACGCATTCTTACGGGAAACTTTCTGCTGCTGAAAAAGAACTACGACCACTACTTTGAGAAGGCTTTGCGGGTGCGCCGCCTTATTGCGGAGGACTTTGCTAAAGTGTTTGATTCTTCGGCCCAAGAGGAACGCGTGGACATCCTACTCACACCGACAACTCTTACGGAGGCTCCGCTGTACAAGGACTTCGCCTCCCTGACCAACAGGGATCAGTGTGCCGTTCAAGACTTTTGCACTCAGCCAGCCAACATGGCTGGAATTCCAGCCGTGTCTATACCGATTCGTCTGTCCCGGGCAGGATTGCCCTTGAGCCTTCAGCTGATGAGCAACAGCCTCAACGAGCAGTTACTGCTCACTGTGGCACGATGGATAGAGGCGCAGGTGGAATTCGACAGCCTGGAGCACACCCAAGAGTATAAGGCCAGTTTATAAAGCTTTAAATAAATTCTGTTTAATTGTTAAGCGGGTTTCCCATTCTCTGAGACGAAAAGATGTCCACAAAACTATACGAACTTCGCACTACGAATATATCCGTCGCTGCTTGCTATGTATACCGTGTTGTTGGCTCCACAGCATATGCTGTTTACACAGCTACCCACTTCAACCTCGCCCAGGGCTTTTGGCTTTCCTGCTCCCAGATCGGTCCATCCCTTAACTTTTTTGTCATAGCCGCCGGAGTACAAGTAGGCATCATTCCCGCAAAGGGCGTTTACGATCCACTCATGACAGTCCTAGAATTAGATCAAAGTCGTATATTGCATCTACTACGTATATTGGATCTACTTATACAGGAAACTCACCGGCAATTGCCAAATTTGAGAGAACTGTTGCTGCGAAAGGTTGTTCACAAGTTGCAAACCCATCCCAGACCGATCGGGAAAGGCCAGATAGCTACGCTTGCCATCTACCAATGGCCCAAGAAGAAGGAGCGGCGACTTACCTGGAATCACCGCCTTATTGCTGTACTTTCCGGACTTGCCCTCCGCCACCTGGGACACCACCACGTCCAGGTCGCGAACAGTGTAAATGAGATTCTGCTCGCCGGCCAGTGACTTGACCTCCTCCACCAGGCTGTACTTGAAAAGCATGCGATCGTTGGTCCAAGTGGTCACCACACCCTTGTCATCGCCCGTGTAAAGCACGGATCCGTCGCAGTACATGGCCTGGATGGCGTCGTCGCAGCGGAATAGCTCCTGCACTGACTCGTCTCCATAGGGCGGCAGCATGAAGTGGACCTGACCATCACAGCTACTCGAGTAGACCTTTCCGTGCTGATTGATGGCCATGCAGTAAATGTACGCCTCGTGAGCGTTCACAGAGGCCAATAGTTGCAGTTCTGGAGACCAGATCTGCAGGGGAACATTAGCTGAGGAAGGAATCGAGGAAACCGGTTGATACCCACTCGTATTTTACCGTCGGCGCCTCCGGAGAACAGCTGTCCATCGAAGTACGCCACGCAGGTGGCGTCCCCTTCATGTCCCTCGGAGGACGTGTGCTCGATGCGGGCGTTGTTGGCCATTTGCTGTTTCGAATCGGACTGAGTACATCCCTTCTCATCCATGGTCTTTTGACTTCATCAATGTACGTAAATATAGCATGGAAATACTCTCTGCAAATCTATAAATAAAACCTATAAACACACTGGGCGCTAAAAATAAGTCCTCACTTATCTTCCTTTAAAGATACTTCTTTAAATGCGGCAAATATAAAATAATAACTTAGATCATGGCTTTTCAATAGTAAAACTAAATCAATTATCAAGTGTAAATTATTATTAAATATAACAATTGCGAATTCAGCCTTAAAGGCTGAAATTGTTGATAGTTTTGAATCGCCGTACATTTATGCCTTAACGTAATTATTTAATATTGAAAATATCTTCATATAAACCTTTTTATTTGAATAAAGAGTAGGAATTAGAAAACTAACATCATTCAGGCTAATGTGATTCATTACTTATTCAAGTTCAGACCGCTGAAACTAATGTCGTTGGCCGAATCCTCCGCGATGGTGAAGTTAAACTTGAAAGGGCTTCCGGGTTCAACTGGTTGAATGCTGCTTGGATTAAAGTCGTTGGCTGGATGAGGCTCGTTTGAATTGGTGTCTTCGGCGGGAGAGGGAAAGTTGAAGCGGAAGTCCTTTCCGGATGTTAAAAGTGCCGACTTCTTCACGAAGCTAGACTTTTTGGATGCTTCAGCCGTAGGTGTGAATTTGATTTGCCGGGAGGCTAGAAGCATTTTCTGCTCCTCCTGCTGCATCTTCGCTCGGTAGTCGCCCAGGGCTAGCTTCATCACCTGCCGCTTCCTGATGAGCGGCGCCGTTGAGCTGGTCAGGACCTTTATGTTCTTGGCGGTATCTTCGGCCACTTTCTGGGCCAGTTTTCCGCTTTCAAGGGCGGTTTGCAACTGCTGCACACACCAGCAGAGCTCCACTTCAAACTGGGTGACGAGGTCCGCGTCGATTGGAGGAGGTTCCGCCACTGGCGTGGGTTTCTTGATTGCTCCCTGGATTGGCGGTGGCTTATTAATCGATTTGGCGGTTCGTCGTTTGTGCATGGCTAAAAACTTAAATGTTTACAAAATGTGCTCTTGGACAGTTAGAGATGGACAAAAAAGCTGTGCCTCTCGATATTTTCCTGACAGCGAAGTCTCTAGTCTGGCAACTCTGTGCCACCAGCTGATCGTCTTCTTCTTGCATCTAACTTTATTGTGAAACTTTTGCAAAAACTAATAAGTTATTAAATAAAGAGTCCAACAATGGCACAAGTCGCTTTTCTAGACAACCTGCTTAGGGAATACCTAGTTTTTCGAGGTTTCTCCAGCACCTTGAAGGCCCTCGACGTGGAGCAGCGTACTGAAAAGGACCAGCACTTCCGTGCGGAACGAATTCTGGAGCAATTCAACAATGCAGTGCAAACGTCCGACCTTCAGGCTCTCAGGAGTTTGTGGTTTCACCTGGACAACAACATATTTTCCAAGCTGGAGCACACCTACGCCGTCGGTAAGTTCATTTTTCCAACACAATCGCCTTTAGTTATGATTATTAAACATTCAGCGGTCAAGAAACTGGAAAACAGCCTCCTTAAATACTACCTGGTGACCGCCTACAGCAGCAATCGCCCTGAGAAGGTGTCCGAGTTCTTTAACAAGTTGGCAGGTGATCTGCAGCAGCAAAGCGAGTGGAAGGATTGGTTCTGTAAATTTCGCTTAATGATTCCACGGGCCATTACCATTTCAATAACCTCTGAATCACTTCAGACTTTCCCTTCTGCAAGAACGCCGAGGAGTCGCCAACCTTTGCCCTATTCTTCACTAAACAATGGCAGGATACGTTGCTTTTATCGCTGCGTAACTTCCTGACAACCGTATACCAGTGCCTGCCGCAGCCCACATTCGTGCGTGCGGAGCAAGAAGCTGCCCACATGCAGCGGCTTAGCGAAGACAACGCAGGACTACGCACCCGACTACTCAATTTGCAGCAAGAGCTACACCAGATGACCCAGCAGCAATCAGGAACTGTGGCCGCTGGAGCAAGCGGAAGTTCTTTCGGCGGCGGGACCGATAATGGAGCCCGCCGACGCAGCGTATATCGCCAGCAGCAGAGCCTGAGCGACATTCTGCCCTTCGACATCAGTCCTCCCGGACACATAGTCGACGATTTCTGCATCATTGCCTCCGAGGCAAATAGCGTGAGCCAGGCCAGTGACGCACAGGCACGAAGCCTCAAGCAGTTAATCCGTAACATCGGATCGGGCAGCTCGCCTGTGATGGGCCGCAAGGATCAGACAGCCAGTTCCTTAGGCGAAAAGTCTACCAAACGCAGGTCCGGCAGCGTGGGACGCAGTTGGATTTAGGAACCTACACAGGTAACTATACAATTAAATTATTTTTCCAAAAGGTTATCCTCTCGATTAGTAATATAAAAGCGGCGATATCAAAATGTACCATTTTAGTTTTTAAATTAGTTAATTCTTAGGCATTCCACATATATTAAACATTTATGTCTACCGCTATACAATAGAAATTCTAAAACTGAATCATAAACGCTGAATACCCAAATATTTTATGATCATAGATTTACATATACACTAACCAGAAATATAAAAGAAATTTGAATAAATTGTATTCACATTTGTGCATGTTTATTAAAGTATCTGTGGATGATTTCTTCACAAACTAAATTCCTGTTTTAAGGGAGAATAAAAGGCAAAAAACTAGTTATCTAGATAAGGCAAACAACTATTTCTTTAGGAACTTCTTTAAGTTCCTTAACTTCTCAAATTGTACAGACAAATAAACACCCCAAATAAGATATGCCAAAAGTTTTCAAGTGTTATCTAATGATTTCTTTTACTCAATAAGCGATTCTCATCAGTTCGTAGACGTACAAGGGTACTACAAAACAAAGAGCAATGCGTGTAGCGTAATACATAATTGCAATAAATAACGTAAAATTACAAATAAATATATTGTAGGTGTATAGACGATTCGAATTCGTGTATAAAACATCTCCGTTTATACAAGCAGCACAATTTAAAAAATACAGTTTATTGTATAAAGGTGTTGTGTATATATAGTGATATATGTATATGTTGCATAAAGTAGCATCGCTTCTGACTCGTTTCCGTCCGTCAATAAATGCAGTTTCGGCTTGGCTACGGAAGGAAATTGCTCATCTGATTATGGGTATCTTTTCTTATGGAATATGTATTATAGCTGGCTACAGCAGTGGGTTAGACCCACTCTACAACGCCGTTTCAAAGGAGGGCAGCGGAGGATTCGCCACCGGAGCTGCCACGTACTTATTGCCGCCTTCGGTGCTAGCACCTCCAGCTGCTCCATTTGACTTGGCAAAGCTGGGCTTCAGCTCCCCTCGCATGAAGTTGTTCTCCTCGGTTTGCAAAAAGAAGTTCCGCTTCAAGTCGAAGCTGGAGGGCACGTTCTCGCCCGCCTCTGAACTGGCTCGCGATCCTCCGCTGGTGTTGGACTGATCCTCCTCGCTATTCGCCTCCGGAATCGTGGTGGACATGATGTCAGTTCGCGGGGGTGCCGCCGCTGCAGCCACCATGTTTACGGGACCTCGCATCTTTGGAGCAAAGGTCTTAGATGGCGACCCAAACTGACCTTGCCGCAGCATCCTCCGGTTGGCGAAAGTCTTGGGGGAGCCGCTCAAGTCTAGGAGCTTCAGGCTGGTGTTGATCGTTGGCTTGCTTCCAGCTGATGCTACTTTCTGTCCAGCCCCGCTGGGTTTTAAAACGGGCGGCGTTGCGGTGGCTTGGGTTGGCTTCTTCAGAAGCTCCACGGCGGACACCTTCCTCTGAACCGGACTCGCCTTGGCGGACTTGGCCAGCAGCAGCTTCTTAAAGTCCATTAGCGTGGTCTTGCTTTGGCCAATGCGATCGGCACAGGTATTGAGGCGTTCGGGTGCGTCATCGCTCCAGTTGCGGGATGGCTGCTTCATGGGGGGAAGTTGTGTGTTCTCCGGATCTCGTTCTCCTTCTCCGGTTCTCGTGGGCGTGGAGGTGATGAATGCTCCTGCGCGATTTCTTGGCACAATTGGCGATATGTTGCTCCTGTTGCCTTCCGCTGCCGTTGATGCAGCTGCAGCCACTGGGCGTGGCAGTCGGTCGGCCCGTCGTATGGGCGTGGCGTAGAGGTCATCCCGGCAGATCACGTTGCCAGGGGGCTGTGGCCTTGGCTGGCTGCGGCGATTCTGCAGTGTCCAGTAGATAGGTGCACTGCGCTGGAAGGGCGTGGCATTCGCTTCTTCCTCTGGCTGGGTGCTCGGTGCTGGCTGCACTTGCTCATAGATATTAGAGAAACGTTGATACCCTGCGGATAGAAGAATGATTGCGCGGATTAGACTTTAGTCTCTTTTCTGTACCCAATATTCCTTTTGAGATTAGTAAGCGGTTTCAAGTGCAGATCGTTAGGGCTATCAAATATAACAAGCGTTCAGGGCAAGCGGTTCCATACGTACCTGGGTGTTTCGGATGACATTACCTCGGAGTCCCAATCCCAAATCCCAATGAACTGAGCGAATATTTACAAATGCCGAATATTGGTGCATGGGTGCTGGATGAAAATTTGCGAGTGTGGTGTTGGATGCTTAAATGCTTTTGGGTGGGATGGTTCGACTGTAAGTATGGGGGTTCCTTTACCGCGAACCAAATGCCAATGATAATGTCAATGCCGAATTTTCGTTTGTTTTCATTTTATTCTCGTTTTTAAACATTACTTACGATCGGTGGTAAATTGGATTTCGTTTATGGAATGTGGTTGAACTTAGCCAAGAACTTAACTTGTTTAGGCCATGTGCTAATCTTTCAGCTACTCGTGCAACTATTACTGATCATTCGTTAGTCGGACGGGGTGTGCAAAAAACTACTACTACTCTATAACATATACAAACACACAAGCAATTTTGTTAGGAAAATGCAATAGAAGTCTTTTGCACGACTCACGGTCCGTATAATTTGGAAAATGAGTAGGAAATGCGAAATTAAAAACTCGAAAAATTAGCATCATAGTCGTGGAACTTAAACTTATGTATTAAACGTTGTAGTTGAGTATTATGTGGATGTACAAGACGTGAACGGTGCAAAAAACTTTACAAAATGTACAATAATCATGTGTTGGTTTATGTTAATTATAATTAGTTACACACATACTTATGAGTAAACAATTAACATGTATTATTCAGTAATTCTAATGTTAAGAACACACATAACTAATTAATCGAGCATAATTCGGCGGAAAAAAATTAAAAACGAAAGGCAGTAATACTTTGTTTATACACACGCTTGGATTTAAAAATACTTTGTGAGTATGAATACGTTTAGTATATATGTATCTATTTCAGTTCTGTATAAAGGCTTTGGAGTGCAAACTGTATAAACAGCGCAGGTTATTAAGTCTCGAAAGCCAGCTGGTTTATAGGTAAGTGTAAGAGGCATGTGTGGATTTCAGGGAAATTATCTTTAAAAGAGGAGCACAGCTTGGAGCATATCAAGTGTGAACATTGAACCCCAGAACAGAACCCCGTACAGACCAGACCCCCATCTTGGCCCATTGAACACGCACAGGTCTGGCCAAGTGCATGCAACTTTAATGAGGCCCACACACTACACACTACATGGGTGGCTCAAGAGTCCGGCGCTCCTTTGAGCCGTGCCAATCTCGGCAATTAGGGTTTTGTGTAGGTGGTGTCGAGCAGGACGGGCTAACTACCATATCTCTGTAACCTCGAATTTCTGTAAAATGCGCTGGCGACGGTTGCCGTTCTCGTCGCTGGGCAGGATGATTTTAAACGGGCGCAGCAGCACACTGTCCACAAAGGACTTGTGGTACTTTTGGGCCGGCAGGGACTGGGACAGAGGCGGGGCCAACTCCTCCTCGTCCTCCTCTGATTCGGAATCTGAGGAGTTTGAGGCGTTTATGTCTGGCCTTTGTTCAGGCGAAGCTACGGCCAACAGGGCGGGTGAGTCATCGAAGTTCTCGAGCGACTTGTTCTTCAGATAGGAGGAATCGTTACCCGTGGTTAGCGACAGCGAGAACTCGTCCACCAGGCGCTCAAAGGACTTGGCTATCCGCCGCTCGCCGCCAGGTGAGTGGCTGGCGGTGGGCAGGTGGTTGCTCAGGTTGCGCAGCCTAAGGGAACTTGTTGCGTGCTGCTGCTGCACGGAACTTAGGGGCATTGCACCCGAACTAGGTGCTCTCTCGGAGCCGAAGGACACGGAGAGATTCTCCTTGTTCATCTCCAGTTTGAGCTCATCGTTGGCCAGCCGGTAGCTGTTGTTCCGCTTGAGGGCGGTGCGCGGCTGGACGGGATTGCCAGCGACGGAAAAGTGCAGCGCAATTGGGTCAATCGATAGGGGCTTGGTGGGGTGTTTGTCGTTAACTTTCGCCCTCGGCGGAAGGGGTGGTCCGTGCTCCCCCATTTTAAACGCATCCCCCAGGGTGGTAGTTTCCATTTCAACAACCCTCACTTTCGACTCGCCATCTTTGGGGTTCTGATTTGGATGCTGGGGCTGATGCTCCCTTACACTTGATATGCTGCCCGCTGACTTGGTGGCTATGTGGTGATTAAGGGTGCTCTTGGCAGACGTTTCAGTGGTGGCAGTGTTATTTACAAGGAAACCGGATGCAGATAAGGATACGGATTCGGATTCGGATTGAGATTTAGTTGTGGGTAAGCAAGAGGAGGGGCGGCTGCTGGCTGACGGGAGCCGCTCTGGCTTACCTTCTTCACCGGAGTGACCCGATGCCGATGAGGAGGAACTGGTGGCTGTGGAGCCCGTCGAGGAATTGGACTTGCCCGACGGCGATGGCATCATCAGATTGGCCACGGGAGCGGCAATGGTCTCGTAGAAGGGATTCGTACGGTTGGCCAGGAGTTGTTTCTGGTCCTGATAGCTGGTTGCCTGGTAGGTGGCCATTTCGCTGACGTTCCTGCTGAGCGGGGATTTGGCCACAATGGGCCTAACGTTGGCCACCTTGCGATTGCCAGAGATTAGTCCGCCGCTGGTGAGCAGGAGGAGCTTGGCGCTCTTGGTGCTGCCGATGGCTCCTGATGATCCTGAATCCTGGGACGATGCTGCTGCCGCCGCTGCACTTTCAGCACTGTGGAGCGCACTTTCGGTTTCCTTTACGTACGGCCCAGGTGCGAAGGTGGTGTGTGCACCCTTGCGCCGCTTCAGACTGTCGGAGTCGTAGACCAATTTCCCCTCGGCGTTCGGGCGCAGTCGACGATTCGCCACCGATGCGAGCGGCTTCTCTTCGCTCAGTTCGCCGATTTCCGCGTACATGGGCACACCATCTCCCACCCCCTGCGTCCTGCGGCCGAGGGGTAGTGGTGGTGGCTGGGACGTCGCAGCTGCCGGCTCGACGGGCAGCTGTTGTTGTGCGCAGGACTCGCTCTCCGCTGGAGGAGAGGATCTCGACGAGACCGCGTGCCGACGCAAGTGCTGAGGCAGCTCGTTCAGGGAAACGTACTCGGAAACGGCAGACGGCGACGGTTCAACCCTCTTGGAAACTATGTCATTGGAATAGTATATGCCCATTCCCGTGTTACGTCGTCCGATGTGCTTGTTGTTGTTGTTATTGTTGCTGATGTCTGCTATGGTGACGTACTCGCCGGCCAAATCGTAAAGCTCATCGTCATTCACGGCACTCGCGTTGGCGGGCTTCGGTTGGATTTGATTCTTGGCCGGAGAGCTTTTGCCCGGAACCAGTTTCACCCTCAGTTTCTCGAACATCCCGCTCAGCGCTTTCGTGGGCGTCTGCTTCAGTTCGTTGAGGTTGTGGTCCTTGCTGTTCGTGGGCGTCTTTTGCTCCGCCTCATCCTCGTCCTGCTCCTCGTGGTCCACCTCGATGGTGAGGCTGGTGAGCGTGCGATTCGGATCATTGGCCTGGTGCTCATCGTCGTCACTGGTGGTGGGCGTGATGATGCACATGGAGGGTATTCTCTTCGAGCTGATGGCCGTCTTCTGCTTGATCCGCTCAATGCGCTCCACGCCCTCCAGATCGGAGCTCTCGGAGAACTCCAGCTGCTGCTGCTGATCCTGCTCCTGTTGGCCATCCTTCTCCGACACTTCAGTGCCTCCCTTGGTTGGCGACATCTTAACATTCCTCTTGATGGTTCCCGTGCGCTCCAGGGTGCTTCCAATGGTACTGCTGCTGTAACTCCTCTCCAGCGTGCTGCTGCTGGCACTGGTGCTCTGGCTCCGGCTCTGACCACTGTGCTTGCCCAACGAGCTACTCCGCTCGGGCACATCCGGCCCAGAGGCGGCGCCACTCATTAGAGCTGTGCACACAGTGCCCGCCGAGCTCGTTGTCGTGGAGGTGGATCCCCTGCCAAACAGCTCATACTCGCTCTCCGCATTGAGTACTGTTTGATTGGACTGGCTACCGAAGGAGTAGCTGCTGGTGTGCAGGCTCGTCTGGAGCGGAGTTCCGGGCATCGCTGAGGGCTCCTCTTCCTTCAGCGTTCGAAGTCCGCTGTCCATGTGGAAGGATGTGTAGTAGCCCTCTGTGTCGCAGCTGTAAGCGGAACTCGTCTCATCGTCTAGGTGACCAGGATAGGCACCTGTCTCCGCCTGAAGTTCCGGGGTGGCAGTGCCCTCACTGGTCACACTGCTGGAGGCGGAGGTGTTCAGGAATCTCCTTCTGCTCAGCATGGAGGATGGTGGACCACTGCCCGCTCCTCCTGGCTGAAAACTGGACACATTTAACGATGTACTCGAGGCACTCGACTTCGGCTGCATGGTGATCTCGCTGCCAATGGAGGCGCGTCCCGATTCCGAGCTGGCACTCCAGTTGCCGCTCGAGGAATGCGGCTGCTCCTCCTTGCCAGCCAGGGCATGGAGGCCGTTTCGCCTTTGCCTGTTCAGAGTGGCTGTTTCCCGCATCTTCACGTGGGCCGCTGCCATCGGTCCGGATGACAGTTGCAGTCTGCCCCTGAGCTGGCCACTGCTGGACACACTAATGCTCTTCTCCGAGGAGGAATACGAAGGCTTTCGTTCGTGCGAAAACCGAGATTCACTCTTCTGGGCCACCAGATGATGCACCACGCACTCGTCGTCGATGTCGCGCTTGGAGCTCTCGCCCGCCGGCGATCCATGATGGCTGTCCGCCTTCTCCGCGGAACTGTTCTGGGAGCTGCAGCCGCTGGTGTCCAACTGGTCGCCCAGTTCGCCGGTGCGCTGCATGAACTTGAAGCGGTTGCGACCCCACTGCTTCAGGGAGTTCAGCCGGGTGAGGGTGCTCTTTCCCTTGTCGTAGGGCAAGGCAGCAGATTCCTTTTTTAAGATGTCGCTGGACTTGCTGCGTCCGAACTTCTTGGACTTCTTGGCATCCGACGAGGAGGCCTCCGCCTGGTGAGCTGGGGCCACCGGAGAGGTGGCATTCGAGGCATTCTTGGACTCCCCATTGCTGTTTACATGGTGGAATTATTTGTGGGGTTTTTGTTTGTTCGTTTGTGCAAATATGTATTGTGTTTAGGAGAGAACATAAAAGAGAAAATATGTTTGGTATTTGGTTAGCATTTTTGGTAATGATGGATGGACATGTGCGAGATGAAGAGATGAAGAGGGGCGGAGCGATAGAGACAGAGAGAAAGAGTGAGTAGTACAGATTTGCCTTCCTCGTGAAAATTATTGTGAGCAATTTTCAGACATGATGTTTGATTTCGACTTTGATTTGGGTTTAAATTTATGGTTCTGGTTAATTTCACGCACGCACACACAGATGCAAAATACACAACGTGCCTGGGGGGAAGAACAACAACAACACGCTGAAAATTAATTAATGGCGCAGTTCAAAGTTTAATTTTCCCAAATACATTTATATTTTTGTATTTTCATTTTCCCCACGCTGCTGCGGCTGTTCAGTGGATTATTAAAGGCGATTACAACATCTAAGTTTTCGAGTGGGTAAATTCTCCCGGATTTCTTCCCCCACAAAAAGTGTGGCATGCTGGGAGCGATCGGGAGGTGGAGAGGCACTATATTGGCGATAAGATTCTGGGCCAGCAAGCAGCTTGAATCGGGGGATCTCACAGATTTCAGGAGGGGCGGGTGCCCAAAGTGCAGTCATTGCTAAAACATTTCCACTGTATCTCAGTAAACAGAAAGAAAATCCTTTGGACTTTGGGAATGGGAGTAACTTATATGAATTGAAAGTTTGTGCTGAACACATTGACATTTGATCTTCAGAGGTATCTTGACATTTCCATCTACTTATACTGCACTTTTATATGGAGCATTTCTCTCTGTGCGCAAACAGAAATAAACAATCACGAAATGCACTTACAGTTTGGCAGCCACTGGACAGGGCTCAACGTTTTCGCTGTGCTCCGCTTTTTCGACTGCTGATCGCACAGATATCGAACAGCATTGACATAATGGGGCACCCATACATATATGTAGTGAGTGTGTGTCTGAGTTGGGGTTTCAAGTTGCACATATACTTTATAGTATGTAGAACGCAGTCAAATGGAATGACGCCGTCGCCGAGTTGGGGACTAAGTTTGAGTTGGAGTTGGTGGGCAGACGCCAACCGAAAGTCGGGCCAACAAAACAAAATAAGATTTATGAAACTTTTAGCAAAAGGCGTCGTGTGTGCCATTTGAAAAGCACAGGAAAAGCAGAAAAGCAGTGAGCCCAAGTAAAAAACATTTCGAATGCGGCATTTGTTGCTGGTGTTGCTGGGGGCCACGGTTTGCTTTTGGGTCTTGGCAGAGCAAATCCTACGGAACCAGCCTCTCGCATGATTTATGCTGATGATGCACCAGAAATGGCCGAGAGTGGGCCGACTGACTGACAGAATGTTGGCCCAAACAACCTAGAGTCGAGTGCTGCATGCTGCATGCTGCATGTTGCTGGCAACAAATGTTGCCGACGTGTGTGGGTGGTTCGCGACCAGGATAACAATGCGGGGGCGGCGAAAGGGTGGGTGTCTCGGATGGATCATGAAATGTGTGACTGTGTGTATGTGTGTGTTAAGGAAATATTTTTGTATTTTGTGGCTGCTGAAAATCGTTTAATTTGTTAGGCTGTTTTGCAAATTCGCTTTTGAAAATCATCCAAAAAGGCTTTAGTTTCCGCTGCCGAATCGGTTTCGAACTGAATTTCGCAAAAAAGGCGGCTGAAAATTTGAATTCGGCTAGAGTTTCTAATTACATAGAGCTAATAACACAATTTATTTACAATTTTCTTTGTACAACATTCAATTTTTTAGTTTTTAATCGTAATTTAGAGACATTCAGTTGGTGGCATGCAATTTGTGCTGCTAATTGGGTAAACAATATCTATACGCTAATAGTTAATGGCGCAAAAGTCCGATTTGTACACTCGGCCAGGCATTTGTTTAAACAATAAGAGGCGCAATTAAAGTACACGAAATTAGGCAAACGAAGAAAACTAAACAGCATAACAAATCGTTCAGCGAACTGGGCTGATCACAATAATCTCATAAGAAAATGCAATTGCGAATAAGTCGGATAATTCGAGTATATGGGGAGAATCTCTGGACAGATCCGCAAGGACCTATCCAGGATGTATGTACACATGGTTATACGAGTTTAGTATGGCCTTTGTACAGTTCGAGAGGCGAACGAAGGTGGGAAAGGAAGGAACAGGTGACACCTGTCCATGTAGGAGCACATATAGACAGATAGATCGGTAGATAGACACGATTACATACCCATTGGCCGCATCCTGGATTTCCTTCTGGTCGATTCCGGCTATCGTGTTCCGCCGCTTTCCGCGCACTTTCCGCGATCTTGACCTCCGGCTCACCGTCTGCACATTGTCGTCCAGGTTATTGCCCTCTGCCTGGCCGGCGTTCTCCGGCGATGTGCTGCTCGAGGATCCGGCGGTGGCACCACCCGCGTATCCTCCACTGGTGGACTTGCGCGCCGCACACATCCGCTGGAAGTGCTTTCCGCTGGTGTTCACCGAAATCACTTCGGCGGGGTATCTGTTGTGGGTGGGAGAATGTGGCGATCGTTTAGCAACTCTATTAATCATGCTTTGAAAATGGTATATGGTAGAGATTATGTGGGAGGAATTGCTTTGAGTTGGAATTTTCTCAAAAAGATAATTAGTTTTAACTGTAATGAATGACTATTATATATATTTCACTCAAGAGCGTTCCTCAAAAATATAAATTTAAGCAATTTATTTGAGCAATAAATTCGTATGTTATTTATGACTTCGTCGAATCTAATGACTTCCTTTGTTAATCCATTTACACAAAAAAATAGGATTTGAACTGCCTAAAATAAGTTATGAAATCATATCTTATTGAAAATTAATGTAATTTTTTTAATTGAACAAATGTTTCTGTATAAAAAGTATATACATATTTTTGCGTTATGCAAGCAATTACAGATGTTTTTCTGAGTGCCTGCAGATGTGGACTGATCGATCTGATGCCGGAATGGGAACCTCGCGCAGTTTGAAGTGCACTTTTGTGGTAATCCAAACAACAATTTGTTTACGCTTTAATACCAGCCAGCCAACCACATTTTTCGTGCTCCAAATCGGTGGAGCGTGAATACGGCTCGTATGTGGCTGCTCCATTTCGGAGTTTAAAAAGCCGAGCAAATGAGCCATGGCCAGTATGGATATGGAGATGGAAATCGTAGGAGGGGTGTGTTCATGGATCCAATGGATTGGGGGTGGGGAGTGGAGAGTGGTGCCGGGTCGGCGACACTTGCATAATGTGTGGCCGCATTGTAAATATTCATACGTAATTGAATTAATTTATTTAAGCATTTTTTGTTTCGACCGATGCGCTCGATGAGCAAACATCTCGTGCTCCAAACGCAGACAATTGAACGTTGAAAAAATGTATAGCACATACTATATACACGTACTATACAAGCCACGCTGTTAATAGCTATTCTTTTGTGTGCGTCATGAAACAGAAAACAAACAATACTTGCCGCGAAATTTGCATAAAAAACGAATTAAAATCGTGTTTGAAATTGGAAAAAAGAAAGACAATGTGCAGATCTTGTAAAACTGTACGTGAAGCACAGTAGACTTAAAACTGTTGCACGTTGAGTCTAGGAGAATAATTATTGGTAATTTTAAGAAACGCTACCTTAGATTATTTATTTATATATGCTTCCTTTTCTATGCTGATTTTCAAAGGAATGAATATAAATCAACATTGCATGACATTATTTAAATAGTGCACCTATTTGAATCACTTCAGAATTACTCACTTTAAGGCAATCTGCTTGGTCTGTTCCTCGGGTGAAGGCAAGCGATGGTTCAAAGGCACGTCTTTATTGATATCGTTCGGGATGAGGGCCTGCGTGTGGTGGTTGTGCCGGGAGCTGTCCGCCGGCTGGCTCAGATTCTGGGAGTAGAGGGCATCGACGGCGTCGGCGGAGAGGACGGACGGGGACAGGGCCGGGGTCAGGATGCCATTCTCGCCGATGGCCAGCGAGGTGCTCACCGAGGTGTCCACGTGATGCATGCAATCCGGTGTGACGGTGACATCACCCAGCGCCTCGCTGGACGTCCACTTCCGCAAATCCTCGATGGCAGCGGGCTGAAATGGATACAAAGAGCAAGGAAAGAGTTGAAACATCGCCATAATTAGGCAGTTGGCATGCAAAATTAATGTTTTATGATCCACGTATGTATGCTTCATGTTCCGGCGGACAGGTCCTTAATAAGCCGCACAAGAGAGCCGCCTGTCACGAATATCCCTTTATGGTAAATGTGCGCAAAGTAGCATTGTGCCGTGTATGCGCAGATATTCTCTATGCTTTCTGCAAACTGGGACAAGTCACGCGATTTTGAAATCACCCGAAAATGTGACACGCGTCCTACACTTTGTTACGAAAGCAAAAATCAATCAGATTAATTAAAAACAATAAAGGGAAACAACCTTTGCGGAGATGGTCGATGCCATAACAGCTTTGGTCTAGTTACACGTTAGTATTGGTATGCATTAGATTATTCGTTCCAAATTGGAACTGTCCAAACAGAGGATTCGAAAACACAAATCATTTTATTTTTACAAATATCAACAAGAAAGTAAACAATCTGGAAGTACAATTATTTAAATGGTTGTTTTTCTATTTGCTTTGCACAAGCATTCCCCACATTCGAATTGTGTGCTGGTCTTAAGTGAATTACGCTCATAAAAAATAGGGAAAAGCGCAATCGATTCATTTGATTTTCGATTTGGCTGCTTGAATCAATTGTAACAATTGAAAAAAAAAACAAAAAAAAAAAAAATTTTCATTGTCCCCCAACTCAGTAGTTTTTCATCCCCCTAAAATTCCAAAATAACACCCACCCACACCACGGAAAATCTACATAAAAAGACACTTGAGCTAGATTTCCAATGGCCAAAGTGAGGCAGTTTGGCCATAAAGAAATGCCTGAATCCGACAATGAGTCTGGGCTTGGCTCTTTCTTTCTTTCTTCAGGAGCTGCAGCCAAATTCTTTTCGCGGCTCTTTGCCCTCAATGGATGAAGCGGAGCAAATGTGTCCAACTTTTAACGATAAAGTATTTGCACATAAATGTCGAGCCGTATATAATAACGCAATTTAAGTGCCGTCAAGACGGCAAATACGGCAACAACAACGACAGCGAGAGTCGCCCAAATGGGCCATCTTTGAGATAGTGGCTGCCGTAACCAATAAACCGCAAAGCGCTAATGGCCAGGCCGTCGTCTTTGGAGCTGAACTCCTGTCTGGATCTCGCTGGGGGATCTGTTTGGAACCTCTTTGGGACCTCTTTTGGGGTGTATCGGAGCGGAAGACTGAGGCTAACTAACGTCAAACGCAATGCGAAAAGGATTAAAAGTCATTTTATTAAGAAGCAGTCGACAGAATGGAGCTAAAAGTCGATTGGAGCTGGCAAAAACAAAAATGAGAAAAAGGCAGGATAGTTGGCGACAGTCGACAGTCAACTGGGATTGACAACCGGCGCTGTTTTTGCCAAAACAAGTTTGGCAACCTATTGAACAGGGATCCAAGTTGTCGTCGTCGTCGCGGCGATTTTCTTGCTGCTGTAGTTGGTATTTTGCAGAGTTACTGTTCGTTGCCATTGGCATCATCGCCGTCTGCAGATATTGGCCATTGGCTGTTTGTCTTTGCACAGCTTATCTAATGGCCCGGCTAAAAGATAAACAAGAAACGACGGCGACGACGACGACGACAAAGAAGGATTCGGAGACCAAATGGGTCGACTGCAGAGCGCGTTAGCTCAAATTAACTGAAATTTTCTGATATCAGCGCAAAGAATTGGCGACGTGCTAGGCAAAATAAACGAAGAAAATCCCCGTAATACTTCAATCTTTTTTATCAATTCAAATTGCTCCAGACTAAATTGCTTCGTGGATACGGATAAGGATGAAAAGTATTTCTCTAATCCTTTCCTTTCAGTGGTTGTGAGACAGATACTTGGATTTAATATTAAATGCTTTTGGTGAGATTGGATGGCTTAAAACTGCATTGACTACCAAATAGGTTATTATTTTTTAGTGCCAAGACTGATTGCCATTTTAATATAGTTTCCCACTCCCTTACCTAATTAACCCAGCAATGTCTAATTAAGATACCCCAATTAAACTGCCAAGATTCAATGGATTTGCCCAGCCCAAGCGCAGACCGCAAATCTTCCTTCCCTAACGACTGCATCATAGAATGCCAAGCGGCGATGGCGTGGGTCGACAGTTGGGCAATTAAAACGAGTCAACTAACTCGAAATGATTTGCAGCGCCGTTGATGGAGTCATGCCATGAGCTGCTCCTCGTTGGCCATTAGCAAACTGCAGATAGGCGATGTTTGATGGAGTTGTGACCGAGGCGAGTGTGTGGTCTTTGTTCCAGTTCCCGTTCCCGATCCCGTTCTGCCCGTCATCATCATCAGCACCAAAGAGCCATGACAATGATTGGGTGGCCGTGCGGTCTATGTGGAGCAAATGGTTGGATGACAGTTGGCCGGCCAAAAGGGGGGTTTGGCATTAGCTTTCGGAGGCAAACCAGCTGGTGAATGGAAGGAAGTGCCAGCCGCACAGCCACACAGACCACACACATGAGGTCGTTGTAGTCTGATTTTTTTGGGGTGGTCGTTCCGTTCAACAAACGTATTATTTATGCATGAAGCATAACTGCGGATGGAGTACCTGCAGCCAGAAACCCGCCTCTAACGGTTACCAGTTACTGGGAAACCAGTTAACCCGGAAAAATGGTGGGTACTCACCAGTCGGATCTCGATCTCGGCATCGATGCGCGTGCGCAGCTTGCGGTTGGCATTGCCGAAGTCCGAGCCGCACAGCAGATGATCCTCCGAGTCCGCGGATCCATTTAATTGCAGGACTTCGTGATCGCTGGACAGAACCTCGCCGTTGAAGGAGATGGAGCGGGACGGTATCAGAGACTGTGAGTAGGCCAAGGAGGCGAGGGCGGACGCCGTGGCTCCGGTGGCCACCGGCAGTTCCTTCCCAGCCTCCGTGTAAAGCTGCCGGACACTCAGAGGCCTGGTTTCGCCGGTGAAGAGCTCATTCTGGAATGACTTGTCCGTCTCGAAGTGGATTTTGCGTTGTGCGAAGGTGAGCAGGTCGCTTTCAGCTGCAACAAATAAGAAAGCATTTGATTTAGAATTGGTGTGGTATAATCTAGTAATACATATATACTTGTATGTTAAAGGAAGTTACGTTTGAAATGTTATGAATTAAAACTAATTGCTAAAATCCATTAGGAGTGATGGTGTTTTTGAACTATTATCTGTATATACAATTCTTATACAAAGTTCTTTGATCATAATAGCTAGAAAACTTTAAATTCTGAACTCTGTTCTTGCAGTCTTTTCCCCAAGTGCGAGCAATCTGTTTTCATTAATCCACGACGAGATCAGAGCTGGCTTTCATCTCATGTTATTTAATTCCGGCATCGATCACTATCATCAGCAGATAATCAAAGAGCTTTTCATGTAATCTAATAGAAACAGCATGCCCGCCCAGCTGCGGGCCTATTCGCTCCAGTTCGTCCATCCACTGGATTTCCCCACGAGAAAATGGCCAATCCCATTCCTCCCATCGATTCAGTTTCAATTTAGCCCACATGGCGATCGTATTTTTTTGTCTCTGATTTCGCAGACTGTAAACAAAGGAAGCAAAAACAAGGCGATGCCGCAAATAAATCAACGCAAAAATTAATAGAGTGGAAAAATCGCCACAGAGCAAGGACACAGCATTAAAAAATCTGAATTATCGTTACGAGAAAAAATGAATGCCAGGAAAAATTGTAATTAACTTTAATAACCCAGCCACATGCCATGGAGCTGGAGCTCCTGCAACATGCATATTTAATTCTCTTGGCAGTGGTGGCCAGTTTGTGGATATGAAGGGAGTTGGGAAGGCGCAGGCGACCGTTTGTCTTTCTGGCTGTCTGCACTTTTTGCATTTAATAGGCCGCCATGTGGACTTGGTCGGTAATGAAAACAAAGCCCGGGGAGCAGCAACTACCAGGAAGCAGAAGCCGAAGTAGCAGAAGCTGCAGCAGAAGCATCCACTCGTAGATTAACAAGCCCAGAGCAAAGTCACTTGACATGGCCATAGAATGGAGATGGAGGAAGGGGGTATGGACTCCCAGGGATGAGGAAGACATGGCTGGACCGCTGCCAGGCAAAAACTGGAGATGGTCTAGAGAAACGGCGGCAACCTAGCGCTAAATTCAGGCAATTTTATGGCATCGGGGCCGCATTTTGACGTTCTGTGCGCCACTGGAAGACGCATGGGTCTGACTCTCCCGATCTGAGATTCGGGGGGACAGAAAGCAATGCCAGCAGCAATGCGCCTCTCTCCCCATTAGCCATTTCAAGTGCGCAGACATTGGCACGCAGAGAATCTCCATCCCCATGCCCATTCCCGCTGACCCCAGCTAGCCGAGATGCGCAAATAAAAGCCACTCAGAATCAACAAACTCCTCGGCACTGGCTGTTAATTTCGGCCAAATGCGAAATTCAATTAAGCATGCTCAGGTGCAACTCGGGCTGCAACTCCTTATTCCCTGCCCGGCTGCCAAACGGAAGCTGACAGCAGCCGTCGCCGGAAATGGCAAATTAACTTGGCAAAAATTATTATTTTCCTCAAAATACGCTTGGAGGGCGCCGAGGGAGTCCGTGGAGTCCGGGGGCGTCGTCACGTCTGGGTGACGACCATGGCCATGGCTGCCATTGCACATTATTTGTGAGTCATGTGCAGGAATGTCTGTGTACACATCTGTACATACGTACATACACTTATGTATGTACCCAAAGCCATGTAGGCTGGGACAGATAGCAATCGTTGCCCACAGAGATTGCCACAAATCCCGTCTGGAGATTGCCTTAAACTATTTCCACGCCGCCAGGATGGAGATCATAGCCTGGCCCAAGCCACAATCATGGTAGTACATGGCGTGAGCCCTCTATATGGCTATTATGCACTTTTATGGCGATTTAGCCGTTATCCGACGACAATTGTCAAACATGTTCCAAGTGATTTGTGGTCAAATTGGACCAGGCCGAACAGAAAATACTCTAAATATTGCCAAGTAATTGGGGACTAAGCTGTTAGAAAGTATTAAACAATGTAATTTCTTGCTGATTTTTATAAAACAAAATTTCTTTTAATTCCTTATCAACCTTTAAAACTATTTTTATGAGAATTTTTGCCATATTTATTAAAATAACTCTTTGTGCTAAGTGCCAGCTTTGTTGGTCTGATTTGCATACAACAACGAGATCATCCACATGGGAATATCGGATTACCACGCTATTTGCAACTTGGCGCCTGCCTTCTGTTGACATCCCTCGATTGTCATGTCAAATGCGATGAAATTTATAGGAGGCCGCAAATCAAAGTGCCCCGGAATCCCCTCCTAAATTTAATCCGACGAACGCCAGATGAAAAACCAATAAGCCCAGAGCCAATATATCAAAAGTGCATTTGCCAAGGCCCAGGCACATTGACACGTATGCAATGCTCTGTGGCGGCAGATACTCCATCCAACTCGTGTGTGACTGTGGCAAAGCCGCAAGTAAATAAGATTTGCACAAGATGTTGGCTTACTAGAGAACGGTATGGAGTATCCAGCGAACCAGCTGCTCCTAAGTCGGCGGTGCTGGCTCTTAGCAGAATTTTTACCCTGGCTATAAATTGACGCCAAGAGGGATCGGTACGTGCGGCATAAAAGCTCCGCCGGCACGTCGGCATCCACAAATGGCTATATGTACATATATGCTGTATCTAGCAGATACAATCTGTCATAGACTAACGCGTTCCGTAGCATAATTTGCACAAAACGAGTTCTAAGGGGGCGGAGTGGGTACTACATCCACTGTTACTACTATGTGCACCAGCAGTCGATGGCGATAATGTCTTGGCAATAAATGATTTATAAGCCATTGCCGTGGCCGCCTTAATTAAGCTGATTGCACCAGGTTAGAGTTCAATATCCTCGTTTTTCGTTTTTGCTCAGCTCATTTCCCCAGCCGAAAACAATTGCATCGAGTGGCAGTCGGGAGCAAGTTGCTCCACTGGAGGCAGGCTCAAGGGTAGGGACAGAGACTGGAGGCTCCTTCAATCAGTTGACTGTCCACTTTAATTTAATTATTTAAAGCGAAAACAATTGCAGGCGCAGGCCAGGCAAATTAAAGACTGAGTGCTGCGCTTGGCCCTGCGATTCTGGCTGACAGCCAGACACGGCCCATGGATATCAGTACTCCAAACTCCAAGCTACAAGCTCCAAACTGCGAGTGCTCTGTGCGTAAGTGTCGTAATGGCATTTAAAGCAATTAAGGGTCACTTTTGGGGTCTGGTCTCCAGGGGGGACAACGGGAAATGGAGGTCCTGCGACATCCGATGCGATAAAAATTAAAGCCAAGTGATAAATTAATTATGTATAAAAAAGGAAGTGCGAGAAAGGAAACGTGAGTTGAAACTGCAGGGGAATGAATGCCCTTTTGAGTGATATTAAAGATGCATATAAGGCTTACTATTTAAATATTAAATTCCATTATGTATGAGCCTGTGCAAGATTTATGCGTTCAGTTTAGGAGTAACACCAAAAGTCTTGGAAAATGATGTGGGACATCCATCAAAACGAAGCCTCTTTCTTTCGCGCCTGCTTTTGTAAGCCCGAGTATGCAGCATAATGCGAATTTGCCTGATAACCTTTGAGGTTAATTTATCAAAGGAACCAAGGAAAACACTTTGCATTTTGTATAGCACCAAGCTGAAAGCGGAAAAAGCAGTGCGCTTATCACCGACAATTTTCAGCATTCTGCTGCGGAATGATTTATGTGGAAAGATTTTGTCAGGGCGAGAAAAGCTTAAAGCCAGGAACGGAAAATGTGTTGCAGCCAAAAACGGCAAAATAAACAAATACATTTCAGAAACACACATATCCATACGCCCAGAAGCAGCCAGATGGTGGGGATGTGAATATGGTAGACGTAGTCACATGTGCTTTATGGCCAAAAGTTTTTGCTTTCGGATTTACTCGGCTGGGTTTGCTATTTTAGGTTGTATTTTAGCAAATTTTCGGCAAGCGAATAACAAAAGCCACCGCCACATTTTGGGGCGCCACGAGCGCATAAATTGTAGAGTCCGACAACAACAGCTAGACAAATTTATGCAATGCCCTCGGGTTTTCCAGGGGATGAGAAAAATGGGCGGGATTCATACCCCAAGCAATCAACGGGCAAATGTTGCACGTAATGCGACAGTAAAAATGTTGCCAACACAGCCACAGCAAAAAACAGCAAATGTTGACAGAAATGGCAAATAAAATTGGCTTCGCTCGCTGCTCTTCCGACTGCAAAATCTCATTAAACGGGCTGCTAAGTCCCATATGCGTATCCCAGTCACTTAGTTCTTCGTTATGCCTTTTTCATTTCGACGAAGACACAGGCTGCGGCTTCAGTTCTCCAGCTGCACTATTAAAACTGATTTATGCCCTGCTGCAAACCTCTATCAATCCAAAAGCAGGCCGACACACCCACGCGAACGCATTGCCAATAAAAATGGGCAAGTCACGTGATTCTGATTTGCCAAGCCCACGGCTACAGCCATAAAAGGTCAATGTGGTCGCCTGGCGAGGGTGAGGAGAGCGGATTGGTTGGATTGGGTTGGATTGGGAGAAAGTGAGTAAGCCTGGCCAGGACTAATGATCTGAATTATGTGCGAGGGTGAACTCTTTTCATTAGGTCTCCCGATGACAGATAACGCACGATTCCTCGTGTTCAAAGGGGATTAAAGGTTGAAGTGATGCGAAATGCTGGCATGTCCCTTTCAGGCATATCAAAAATAGTTTCAAGGAATTATCCCCAGCTTATGGGTAATCTGTGGTTCTTGTGGCTATAATCTGATTCGAGGTGTGTGCATAGAACTTACAAAAAGGCAGCTGTCTTTAAATAATATTTATGAGAATAATTACATATAAACTAATATGTTTTAACAAAAGTTTTGCTTTCATAAGGATTATACTTTCAGATAATGGAAACCATTTAATACTATTGATTGATACAGTCTACTTTGCACGCAGTTTCTAAGAAAATGGCTAGCACTAAACCAACATTGTGTCTACTTACGATGATTCACTTTTAGTTACAACTCAGCCCCACGAAACTATCGATGACAGCTTTGCGCAGTTTTAATTAAGCTTGTCTTTTTCAGGCCTTTCGACGCTGACAATTTGGCTTTTATTTAAATTAATTGACCCCGGAGCACTTGACGTGATAGCAATTAGCGCATTTTTTGTCTTCAGCCCCTTTTGCGCTCCAATTAATAAGACTTCGAGTCGTGCTTTCGGGTTGATTAAGTAAGACTTGACTTCCGCCAGGGCTCAATTATGAAATGGATTCGGAGGGAGGCGAATGGGGTTCTGACTTTATGACTTTACGGCCATGTAAAGTAATTAATAGAAAACGTAAAATTTGCTGCTAAACATTTTAGGGCCGCCCCCGCAGGCATTCGACTTCAATCATGAGCCGTGTCTATCAATCGATTTTACAGCCCCTGGCGAACATAAAATGCATCAGACCGGGCTGGAAATTGAATGAAAAATGCATCTCACCAAATGCCACTGCTGTTTTCGCTGTTGCTTTTCCCAGTTGCAGTTGTTGTTGCTGTTGCGGCCAATAAATTTAAGTGACATGCGTTTTTCAGCGAGTACCCGCGGGATAAGTTTACTTTAAATTCCATCGTCTACGGGCGGGGTTGTGGAGGAAAACCCTGAGGAGAGAGCCACCGATCAGCGCGACTGATATCATTAAGAGCTGCATCCTCATCGAGCGCCTTTTCCCTGGTTTTCGCCCCGCTTTTCCTCAAACCCTGCGGAAGTGCTCGCCGCTGCGGGGTGAAAACAAAAATAAATGCACCCAGCAGCAGCGGCAATTTTATTGGGTTTTTGTGTCTAAAATTAAATTGAATGCCCGAAAATGTTCTCGGTGCCATAGAGTTTTTCACGTCCCTTCGCATCGCCAGATGTATGGGGAAGATTTATCCGGAGAATGAGAGTGGCAACCACTTTAGCGGGGATTTCCCTTCGGCGACATTTTCCGGCTTTCGGCTCCCCTTATTTTTAACAGCTCATTTGCCTTGGCACCTTTTTATTTTTGGAGATTTCCGATACTCAGATGTGGTTTATTCAAATATTGCGCGCTGTTCGAGCATAAAAAGTGGTGCAGCTGACGCGCGGAGATTATGGCCAATGTTTGACTTGAACTTGAAAAAAAGATAGGGAGGAAGTGAAAGGCAGCCATTGAGCGATGCGCCACATCCACATCCACATCCGGTTTAGGTCTTAAGTCCTGGACCTATCCCTACACCATATCTCGTTCCCAGTTTCCCATGAACCATAGCCGAGATGCTAAGTAAGTCGTTTTCTTTTGGTGCCTCCGCTTTTTGTCTTTTGTCTGCCATCTCGCATCTCGCATCGCCTTCTTTGTCTCAGGTCTAGAAAAACAAATTGCCCACCCCGTGTGCCTCCCACTCTCGAGTGTGCCTCAATTGCCCCTGCCAGGGCGAAATGGAATCGGTTAGACAGCCAAAGCTGTGGCCATATAGCCATGTAGCCCTGGGCCAGAGCAATTGAGTTAGCATTGAATACAATTGAAAGACACTCTGGACCCGAGAGGCTGAGACCCAAAACGGGTTTCGCCATTTCGTGGAAGAGTCTCAAGTCAAGTCGAGTCGAGTTGGGTCGAGGGCTCCTAAGTACCCCCCGCTGAGGCATATACGTAAGAGTATGTTGCCGGGTAACGAAGGTATCGATCACTGCGGAATGCTCGTATAGATGGATTCCTATTTGCTATTCATTGGAAAACGTCGAAGGGCCAAGGGGCTAAGGTCCAGGGGAGATTTACATATTGCTTTATGCGATTCGTTTCACCGACAACCTTGAACCAAGACTTGAAGCTGCCTTGGAGCTTGGGAACAGAGTTTAAAACGCTGGACGAACAGTAGTTACAAGCATGATGGCATATACATAAGTAGAAAGATGGCTGGGCTGCAGCCTTTGGGTTTGCTTAGAAATACCTTTATTATCTACGACATGAAATGGTAAGCTTTGAATTCGTTTGCAACTAGGAAGTGCTCCATACATGGCGCCCAACACCTCTTGGTAATTAGGGACACAATATGATTTTCCCGTTAAAAACGTTACCTTCCTCTTCCGTTGCTCCCTCTATTCCCTACTTTAGTACTCGCCCACCTAAAGTGATTACTTGTAAACAAAGTGTCTAGCAGTTTATGTTATTAACACTTTCCCAGACGTTTATACACTTGGCTGCTTTAATGGCTTCCCTGTAAAGTTTATTATTCAGTCCATCCGCACACATCACCATAATGCTGGCTCAGCACTTCTGGCCTTTGCCTTTTTCCGAGGCAACATCGGCTTCCTGGTAACTAATCCAAGCACTAGACAACTCAGTTTACTAATTGGAAGACCTAATCAAAGTCAAGATATAAGGTTACCAACTCCAGCAACTGAAACATAACTCGCTCTCGTATTTGCATCTGAATTTATGCGCGCTCCGCCAGTATAAATACTAATTAAATGCTTAGCCGGAGTGACATAAGCCTGCAGCTATCCTGGAATTTCTATTATGCACCAGCACTTGGCCAGAAGTGGCCTAGCATCACCCAGCTCCAGCCAGCTCCACCGACTCCCAATCTTTCGAGTGTCTGGCACCCGGAGTTCAAGCGAGCGGCGTAATGCATTTTGCATTAACATTTTTCACTCCAACCCGGCCAGGAACAAAGGTAAGAGCCTACTGGGACACTTTAGCCATGGCCAAAAGCGTGTGCGAGTGCCAGCCAGTCTGACTTTCCGACGGTGGGACTGCGAAGGGTATTAAATTCAGGCGAGGCTTCTTCACAATTTCACCGCCTCACGCTTGGCTTTATTTTATTTCATTTCACTTTATTTTATCCCGAAAACTTTTGCATTTTTTCTTTACTGACACGTGCTAAAAGTTAAAAGACGAAACTTTGCCGCGACAACGCCCCGTAGACAACAGGAAATGCTGCAAACATTTGGCAACACTTTGCCCGCTGAACGGCCAGCCAAAGGTGCGGAAAAGAAGACTGCAGGGAAGTCGGGCTGAAGGCTGAAAAGACGTGAAACAAACATGCAGAAAAATAGCAGGGGAATAATATTCCCCTAAAAAGCAGGGGAAGTATTTCCCAGGCAGGTAGCAAACAGGAACTGGCGGAGCGAGAAAGGAGCAGCGATGAGTCCTTCGGCAAACACACAGGCTACCCTTGAGTCCTGGGAACGTGCATTCCTGTGAATGAAACCCAAGGCATTCCTCACTCATCATCCATTTCTCATATGGCTGATTTTTATGGTTTCCTGCGACCCCTTCAAGACGTTCGTTCCTCCAATCGGACCCTCGAACCGGGAAGAAGCCCTGCCGCCGATTGAATTACACTTCTTTCGCATCCCTACGGTATATCTTCTCCGCTCCTTCAGTCCTGTGCGTCAATGCCAACCCTTGAGCCACTCGTGTAAATATTTGCATTTGCATTTGCATTTGCATTCAGCATGGGACATGGGGCGGGAGGTGATAATCACGGCTACTGCACTGCCACTGAGGCTGCTAATTGCTGGGACAAACATCGAGATTGCCGGTATCTTTTGCCAAAGGGGCAAACACAAATTGCCAGACTGTCAACGGCTGTGTTGCACGAACGTTGAACGTTGAACGTTGTTTTTAGAAAGTTTCCATGCTCCGGGCTGAACTTCTGAACTCTGCGGCCGCTGGAGATATGACTGGTATCCCCGGGACAGATCCGATGACTTCGTCCTCTCAGGTGACATAGCGCGGTACGCAGCGACGCCAAGTTAGTGCGATTAAGTTAGTCGAGCGCCTAACAGAGAAACCGCATCGGATCTAGTTACCACCTCCCCTCCGCCTTTCGCGCAGCGGCAATGTGCCAGTTTAGTTTTTGCCAGCTGCTGCGGTTAATTAAACTCCGACTATCGGACGAAAACAAAGCGCGACATCGACAACAATTTGTTTATTAGAAAGTCGACCGATGACAGCGGGGCCTTCGGGAGGATTTTGTACGCCAGAACAAGGACAAAGTGAAAGCCAGACACCAGAGATCTCCAATCTGTGTGAAAAACGACTTTGAAGCCGACTAATGATCAAGGTTTCTGGTTTACAACAGCTAGTTACGTTTTTAAGAAATAAATATCATACAAAATCGCAAAATAGAAAAAGCTAAATTATTCCATATTCATCAGTATCCAGAAATGCTATTATGTATTTAATTTGCATCTAAATTCCTTTATAACCATTCGCCGTTGTAATGGCTTACATTCCTCTCCCACCCACAGCACCTAAATTCAATTGCAAGAATTTGCGAAAGTTGTTTTTCCGCATTGTCGCCGAGCGAGAAGCTCTCCATGGAGAATAATGTCAAGATTGTGGCCGAGGACTCCTCCGCAGATGGCCAGGCGGCGATTAGCCGAGTGTGGCTGGTGTTGGCAAGGTGTTGGCCATTTGGGACTCCGGGCTAAGAGCCTGGCCAAGTGAAAGGCACAACGCTGCTCACGGTTTTAGCCCCAAAGACTAGCGATGTTATTTGTTTCAGAGCATCTGAATGGCTGACTGCTGTAGCTGAGGGGTTCAAATTGTGTCAACTTTCCCAAAAATTTGTCGGGAATGCGAATGCGGCTCAGATTTGCATAGGAAAACTATGAGCCGAGTCGAGTCAAGTCGAGTCGAGTCAAGGGTCAGGACTGGCTGGGCCATGGCGCAAATGTTTATCGCTGCCATTAAATGCAGACGACAATTTCTAGATAATCGACAGACAGGGAAATAGACACAGAGAGATACAACTATGGCGAATGGCAGAGCATTCCGCCAGCAGGAAGACACAAAGTGCTGACGATGTCTTCGTTCCCTCGGAGCATATCAAGTGCTAAAGATCTGCAATTTAAGGTGTCTGTTTAGGTGCGTTGACAGTCGAGATGGGCACGAGATGGCTGCCGCGAGGGATACACAGGGGAAATAGAATCAGAAGTATTATCATAAGAGAAGTGTCAAAAGGGCTATAATCCCTGACGAGCAAGGTATCACTTCTCCAAAGCCCAATGGATACGATGAACAAATTCATTTTTTATTGATCACAATTTTGGAATTCCCCTTACTTAAGACTGGAAATATAGTGATACTTGAAGAAGGTTCTTTGACTGATTTTTCCCCGGTGTAAAGATAGCAGTGCTGATTCCCATTTAGCACTAATCTCCAGCAGGCAGGCTCCTCTTTCTGCTCCAACTCCTTTTGCCACGTCTGACTGCCACACGAGTGCTGGGTCCTTGAGACACCACAAACTTGTGGCAAGCTCTGGTGACGAGATGATATGGGAGATGTGGATAAGGATGGGGATGGGGGACCAAGGCAAACCTTTGTCTTTGACGCAGCGCTATCTCAAACATAATTATTGCCTCATTATGCGACGATGGTGTCGTTAATGTCTTCGGCAAACAACGCATCCAATGGAAAGGCAAACAGCGCAGCGTTAATAATGAAATTGTAAATAAATTGTAAACATTTCGACTGCGCCAAGAGCAAATATTTGTCCCCAACTTGCTGGCAAGTATCTGTATCTGTTGTATATATAATCTTTGGCTTCGGCACATACGTTTTCAATTTTATTTCCTTTTTTTAGGTTTCGATGGGCCGCTCTGGGTTGTCAACACTTTTCCCAGTGCTCGGACAGGAAACAAACAAACAATAAACGACAGACAGAGCTGATAAAGCCAGTTCTACCGAAGCGTTTTTCTCATAAAAATATTGAAAAATTCGAAAAAAAAATTGAAATTAACCCGAAAATGCTATTATGGCTTTTAAAATATCGTACGCTGGGGAGCGATAAGAGCGCATTGATGACTGCATTAGGCACGGTATACTGTTTATTATGGAAATGGTATGGCCATAAAAACGTGGCTCAGAAAACTTGATCCACTGAAACCAGTTGTCAACGATTTGTTCGCGTTTTATTATCACCTGTAACGGTGACAAAATCAAGAGCCGATCAAAGTGCCGATAAGGCCAGACCACACACATTTACATCATGATCGGACTTATCGTGAGGGTCACATGTGAGTGCGAGTTTGTCAATATAATCTCGAAAATGGATTGCAGATTGCCAAAGCAAATGGAATCAATGGGACAAAGCTCCACAAAGGCCACCTGTCATCAAATTCCCCAAAGAGAACTTTCCAATGAAGAAATTAATTTTGATTTATTAGCCCAAACATGTCTACCAGCATGAGCTCATATATGGGAGGTTAATGAACATTTTCCTCAATTTTCTCCGCCATAAAAAGAGGAGAGAAACAGTTGCAATCCACTCATCCCCTTTTCAGTTGTTCGTTTCAATTAATTATTTGTTGCATTGCGTTTTCATCGGATATTATGACATTTTTATGTCCCCAGGGGGTGGAGAATATCTTTGGCTGGGGACTTACTTATTGAAACATAAATTAGGCAACACATGTCCATAAAACATTTGGAGTCACTTGTCATATCGGCGAACTGCTTCCAAATTTACGACTTCTCCGTCACTTTGACACCAACAGGATACGGATACCAATGAATTTAGTCGGTTGGTTTGCAAGGGAGTGTGGAATGGCTGGACTACTTCTGATAAGGACACTTGAAACCGGCCCTTGATGTCGCATTTAATGGCTTTACCGCTCGACCGCCACAAATGCTAAATCAATTATTGAGCGCATAAATCAGTTGAGATTGGAAAAAAATCAATAAAGAAAAGGAAATGAAATTGGAAAGAAGAAACGCAGCAGATAAAATAAAGAATCTATTAGTGATAAAATAAACAGCACAGTGGACCATAAATTTCGGTTGATCCCAGAGAGAAAACACAAATAGAAAATGGAAATTATTACGATGCGATAATTAATGAAAATCAAGAGATTCTCGAATAATCCAGCTGTATAAGAACCCATTAAGTATCCGGTATATTAGGGATTAGTCTGAGGTTAAGGCAATCGTAAAGTAGGTCAATTGATGCCAATTATATATAGTTAAGCCAAATTGGATTGCTCCAAATCTGCTCACTTCTTTAGTAATTCCCTGGGCGCGCAATCATCAGTTTTCTGGAGCCACACAAAATCTCGAATTTCTCTGTCTGCTTCCCCGTAGTTCACACGTTGCTGTTGAAATTCAACAAATCCATCATTTGCCATTGTGTCTGGCATCAAAGAAAACATTTTCCCAGGGCGTTAGATAACTAAAGAAACAAATTTCCACCATGTTATGTTTCTGCTTTCTCACTCGCTGCTTTCCTCGGTTTCCCCACAAGTTTTGCCGCCACATAAAAAGCAATTCATGCATCTTGAGGACGGCTCACCCTTTGGCTCCCCAACATTTCGGTTCTCGTAAATCAGTGCCAACGAATCTTGGTCATATGCTGCTCCTCTTCCGCCGATCTCCAAATTGCCAATGGGCTTTGAACATCGTCCCATAATAATTAAGAACAAATTCATTTACACTTTCAAACGCCGCCAAGGGAGGACCTATGCTGTATTTTTTGGGTGGAGCTTGTGTGTCGTTGCTCTTGACATGTTTTGAGCGCAGGGAATTTATTTATTGTGGATCCGAAATGCATTTAGTATCGCACATAAAAAAGCTACAAACAATCGGGCGGAACGGGGCGATCGCAGCAGCCCACAGATTGAATGGAGTGTGCGAGGATCACACTGGGCCAAAACAAGGCACTGAATGCAATTGGGGAGGTATATTTGGTTAAGCACTTAGAATACAGTTCTTGTCGAAACAAGAAATCCCAATATATCAAATTCAGTCAACATGAATCCGTATTTTTTAGAGAATTTGCAAATAATTTTAGGACATATCAGCATACATCCCATTTCAAACACTTTATTACCCATTTTTTATTTCGTTGAATATTTTTCTCAGTGCTGGGGTGCGCGCAGATTGCCGCTGAAGCGCAACAACAGCTGTCGCGGCCTGTGGGGATTTCACTGGAGCACTTTTGATGCGGTAAGTTTATTGAACTCAGTATCCCCTTCCAGAGACCCCTGTTGCTCCCCCTTTCACCCACTGAAATTGCAAAACAATGCAAACTCCCCTTCTCATGTCGCGGAATTGGGTCAGCGGGCTCATTAAAATTGAAGCCGTGAACTTTCGCTGATCTCTGGCGTTCGTTTATTGCCACAATTTGTTGCGTTGGACTGCTTAAGCAGCAATTCATTTGAGCTACGAACGTTTTATGCCTTCATTAATGCAGCGCACGCATTCGCCGGCCCCGCCCCGCCCCCTTTTTAGCCTATAAACGGGGGCTAAACTGCCCATTATAATGGCATTGTGCGCACACTTCGATTTCGAATCAAATCGAAACGCCAGGTTGCATTTCCGGTTGTGACAGTTCTGCTTCATTTTTTCATCAGCTAGCGCCACTCACCGGATGCGCCAAGTGGCAGGGGCCCATAAAAACGGCGAGGGAAACTCTAAACAATATTCAGTGCTAACAAAAATTAGGGCAACAACTCGAGGGTTGAATCCAGGGATTGAATACCGAGTTGATTATTGTGTTCTGTTGCATTGTTAAACAATTATGCCGCATTTCCTCCCGATGCGAATCCATTCGATGACACTTGGAGTGCCGGCTGCTGCGTAAACCTCCCTCCCATTAGTAACCACCCAAATGCGGCATAACCACACAGCTGTTCCTAACTGTTTGACCCACTGCGAATTAAATGGGCGGAGAAATTCCGCTTCCGCGTCCGGATCCGTAGCTCTCTTTACGGCTCATTGAAGTGCGACGTGGAACAAAAGGCTGGCAGCCAATTGATGGATGGTCTGCGTTTGACTGTCTAAACAAAGAGCAACAGCTTCGGATTGTTACTGGATTTCGATGATTACCGAGTGACTTCGTTTCTCCTTTTCAAAGATTCCTTGGCCTACACATATATATTTATATGTATTTTGCCCTCGAATAAACAATCTGCCAACTGAAGACCGGCTTTTCCTGCCTGCCAGCCCGTCCGCCTTTCTTTGCCATATCCGTCGTGGGTTATAACATAATTTACGTCTCTTCCGCTTGGCAGGCTCGTAATCACTCTGCACTTCCATGGCCGCACCAAAATGCGACTCCATCGAACTGCTGGCATGTATCTTCTCGATTTGCCCCAATGTCAGGGCATTGTAATTGCATTTCGTGCTGAACTTCTGGTCCTATACCGCAGACAAGTCAGGGCGAGGGCATCCAGAAAACGAAAATCCGGCATCCCAAACACGATTTCAGCTACGGAGCTTTTTTCTCTGCGGTTTGGCTTGTAAGTCAGTGTGTGTGTGTATCTGGTATCTCGGAGATACAATGGCAGCACAATGTAGCCAATATCTAAGCGTCGGCATCTTTGGTGGCCGACGCCATCATCGTTGGGAGTCAGATTCAGATTCAGAGTCAGCGTCAGAGCCAGAGTCACAGTACTTGGTCTCTGGCTCCCTATCTTGGTTTCAATCGGCCAGCTTTGGTTTTAATCGTTTTGGGATTGGTTTTCCTGAACTTTATGAAACCTTGAATCGACCGAACTGGAATGTGGCTTCAAAACCGCAACATATGCCCATTGCGAGCCTATCCGGTGGAGAGATCTCGGCTCACATCTGTCGGTTTAGCTAGCCCACGTGTCAAACTAAAGTATCTATCTATGCTAGAGCAACTCCGAATGTATCTCTATCTGGTTTTCGGCTTAAGAGCATTATATCGGCAGGGAATTAGAGACAGGGACTGCAACCCCTAATGGTAGAACCTCCAGCTGCTCCGGCCCGAGTTTCATCTCAAGTGGCACGCTGGATTTACGGGCATAGACAATCTAATTACTGTTTTCAGTGTGCATTTAGCGTAAATGATAGCCCTAAGGCGACCTCGCCCGCTCACACATGTGCGTAATTAATCCGGCAGGGCACGGAGTTATGGCTGAGCAACTTCCAATGGCTCCCCCCAAAAAATAACAAACCTGCCCACCTGCTTTTCTAGGAGGGGGCGTAAGTGCCTGTCTGCTGGCTTTTTTCCAAGCTCCGGGCTTTTCTTTTTTCAGAGCTTGCAGTGCGTGGCCTCCCACCATTTTGGGCGTACAACTCCGAATTCCGGCTCCAAGTGGGGCAGCCATGATGACTTGGCATCTGGAGCCAAAATGGAGGCGATTTCGATGGCAGGTCCCACGCACTCGGCTTCCCGCGCGAGCTGATCAAATGCAGCCTCAGCGGGCTGACTTCGTTGACTGGGTTGACTGACTGGTTGACGACATGACGCGGCTTAATTGGCCATTACGAGGCGGCTGCATAAGAGGCTCTCCGCTTGCGCAAGCTCCCATTCCCCCAGAGAGATTCTCCTCGGCGCGGTTTCAGGTTTTCCTCGCTTATGGAAAATCATTTTTACCGTTGCAGGCCTCTCTTGTCTTTATGCAAATCAAGTGAAAGCAGCACCAGAAGCAACAAGTTTCCCAAAAAATCCTCCACAATCAGTGGAACCTTAACTGAATTTGGGTCAATGTACTCTAGAAAATAGATAGAACTTTTTCGAAGCCTCAAGGCAATTGGATTGAGCTGTCATTTTTATCCGTTTAAGGCTTCCGAAAAAAAGGGAAAACAAACTGGGGAAAAGTTAAGCCAGCTCTTGACCCGAAAGCCAAGGCTCATTGTTGTTCTTGCTGTTCTGGCTGTTGCAAAGGATTGGATTGTTTGTGCTCCATGTCGCTTGCTACAGTTGTTAACATGAAAAGATAAACATCGGAAATGATGTCAGTCAAGCTGACAGTGCCCAGCTTCCACGGCTGTACGAGTATGTGTATCTGCCCCCTTTTTTTGTTCATTTCCATCTTCACGCATTCTCCCAGAACATGCTCTCAAAATCATGTAAAACTTATCCAACGAAAAGCGTACAAAAAAGCAGACGAGAAGCTGCTGAAAAAGCTGAGCCCCTTCACTAGTTTTGGCTCTTACATGCTCGGCAATCAGAGCAACGTGTTTCGTATCTAATGAATTGCGACTCTGGGGAACTCACTCCATGTTTCCATTGTCGCAGTAGCAATGGTCCAATGTTGCAAGCTCTACCCCTTCTCTCCAGACATCGTTTAGCGGGCTAAATGCCGCACTTTTAGTTGGAACTAGCCACGGTGGCAGACACACAATGAATAAAAGATAAAGAGCTCCGAATTAGATCACGCGATTGCTGCCTGGGTTTCCTAGTAGAGAACGTGAGTAGATGCAGGTATTCAACTATAGGGGATGCAGTGGGTTAAGAGTAAAGCATAGAAGGTTTCCTGTTCGGAAGGTGGTGTTCCTACAAAGGGAGCCACCCCTTAGAAATGAGATTATGGCAGCTTTAACATTTACATAAATGATTAGTACAGGAAATTATTTTAGGTGGGAACTTGGAAGAAATAAAAAGAAGATGAATGGATACAAAAGATAATGGTTACCCATTTTGCGATCTTTGCTTATAAGTACATACATAAGTGTATAATACTGAAAACAAGGCACAGAAAATCCTAAAGCTGATAAGTGCCTATGGAATTATTGAAAATTCCCTTAGCGCACACATGAAATCAATATCTGTGCCCATAAACAATATATTTAGACCAATGCCTCGTGCCAAGTATTTCAACACTACAGTTCAGCACCTTGGGCTGCAATCGAAGGTGTGTAAACATATGGCGGTGATAAGATACATGGAACGCCGTCAAGAACAGTGTATTTTTTATCATATATGTATATTGTATCATAGGCAATCTAACGAACAATCTAATGCGGCATTGGCAAAGCTAAACAATAGGTAAAAGGGCTTACAGCAGCTGCCGTTGCATCACTCTTCGATTTCCCATGCAATACGGATTAGAAACCAAACCCTATATGAAAAACACACCCAGGTTTTGATTAATTTGCATATGACATGAGCCCGATCTGATCAAGGCATCAGCTGTTCGAAACCCTTGCCTTCACTAAACGTCGCTGCTCAGGGGGAACTGGATAATTCCGGGCCGGGAGAACTTGTTTTTATGCCACAAACAAAGCAATTTTCGCACTGACGCTTCCTCCATCCATCCATCCACCCAGGTGACCAGGTACCCCCACCCCTAGAAAAGGGTGAATTATGAATGCAGTCCACCCGAGGGTTGACGTAGAACGGGTTGCATGCAACATGCCGGCATAGCGCTCATTTTGGCAGGACCATTTGCTCACAGTTTGCGGTTTACGATGGCCGGAACACTGGAACACTGAAAACCCGGAATCGCGTTTACCTGGGACGCAAGACAAAAAACAAAAAAGATATATGTAGAACGGAGACAGGGTCAAAAGCGGCGAGTCTTGGCTCATCTGTCGCCCGGCATTGCGTGATGTTTGCCAGATGAATGAGAGTGAAAAATGAAACACGAGTTGCCGTAGCCGTTGCCGTTGCAATCAGTCGTCCGGAAATCAGCACAGACAGCCAGGAAAGGAAGGGACTTCCCTGCCGAGACGAGGGGCAGCAGGGACAGACAGACATTAAGGCCGCATTATGAAACCAGCAGCAAACGGGCGACAAAGTGTTTCCATTTCCCATTTTGCCGGCTAGCCTTTCTATCCCTCTCACTCTCCTCTTCCTCTCCCAGTCTCTCCCTTTTAGCCAGTTCTGCAATTTGTTTGCCGCAAACACACATTTACGTAATGCCAACCGAAGGTCTGACTTGGTTGGACCTTAAAGCTGCCCGAAAACAAAAACCAGGCGGCAGGAAAGCACTTGAAGTTCTTGCGATGAAATTCCGAGAAACAAGTTGGTTTGCGAGCCCAGGAAGGTAGACACACTTAAAGAAATTGCACAATCGATTATGTGTTGGTTAAATAATTAACTCCTTTTCATTTATTGTTGAGTCGGTGCCTATCTAGGAATAACATGAAACCAAATAAAAATTGTTTTTCATTTTGTAAAGATTTACTATATACGATTTGGTTTGATGAAAATGATTGATTCATTATTTCTATACCATTTTCTTCCATATATAATATTTTGATGTACAACATTATAATGGCTTGAAATCCCACGATTGGACAATAACGAAAAACTGAATGACCAATTTAGTAGCAGTTCCCTGTGTGTAGACGACTGCTGCTGAGAAATTCCGATGGTAATGCAAGGTAATGGTCTTCCCAGGGTTTGTGATGGTCCCTGGACCTCTTTTCCCTCCCCTCCTGAGATTCCAACTCCCCTGCCCTGCCCCTTGATTAGTGACGCTGTTTACCTGTGCTACGTGTACAGGTTTCTGGAACGAATCCATAAACTCAGATCGCACGCTGGCTGCATGGCAGTTTGACGGTATGACTGCCCTGTGTTTTCCGCTTTCCAACGGCGTGCAGATGGAATTCCCGACGCACAATTTGCTTTTGTTCTAACGCCCACGTTCCGCGCACTCCCATCTGCCGGTTGTCCGAATTGGTATTTGCAAACACGTTTTTGGCTCGAGAAAATTAAATATAAATGCCATCGAAGGCGAGGAAGATTGAGTCGAGAAAGGTGGCCCTGGGCAAGTTTACCACCAAACCCCTACTCCACCGACTCCATTCCCATTCAGATTAGAAAGTCGTGCTCCGAAATGCGGGTGCAGTGTTTCCAAAGGTGTTTACGACCAGACACCGCTGAACTTGAAAACCGCCAAAGAACTTGAAACCCGAAACGACAGTTGGAAAAGGCTTTTAACGACGCCCTTCAACTGCGGCCAAAGGCTATTAATCAAGGCAGCACGAATCGCATCCGCTGCACCACTGCGACACTATCGACATCGAAGCACCGAAGAATGAACCACTCAAATTTACAGTCCACGGCGCTGCATATAAATACCGCTTAAGGTAAACAGACAAAGCCCAGACAGACACATTAATTTCGAGTCTTTTGCCCCACTCTCCTCGTTGTTAAGAATCAAAAATCGAAGAGCGCTGTGCTTCAAATCCCCGGCTAGCGATCGTCTTCGTCTTCGCCTTCCAATCTTGCCAGTTCGAACGTATCGATGGGTTTCGGGGTTGGGGTTTCGTTTAGGCTTCGGGTTGGGGAAGTGGGCCTGAAGTGGGGGCAATCAACAATGGAGAGTTGGGGCCCAGTTGTCGAACGAAAGAACGAACGCATAGCTTAAAGTTCAATGACTGAAAAGGTGCGTTGATGTTTTCTTGCTGCGGTTGTCGTTGCTGCTGCAGTTGCTCTCGGAGCTGGAGTTGCTGCGGTTGCATAGGAATCCATCAGCAACAGCAGGCAACTTTGACTCGGACCCCATTTATATTGGCCATTTGCTTTTGCTTTGGCTTTGGCTTTTGGTTTGGTTCTTATTGCTCCTCGCTAGGCGAACGTGCAAAAATGCGGCATGAGCGGTCTAAGCGATCGGCAATCAATCTACAGATTCCAGACGCAACAGCAACGCAACCCGTTGCTGCCGCCGATATTGCTGCTGTTGCCATTCGAGGAAGCACGCAACAAGCAATTTCAGGGAAGAATCTCCTTTTGCATTTGAACTCGTGGACTTAAGTAGCTGTTACACTAGCGGCTAAATTGGCTGAACAACGTGGCCAAGAGTGTTAGCCATGCGCAAATACAACATGCATTTTCATCGAATTGTTTAGATTGGAATGACCATGAGGAGGAATTTTACAAAAGCCATTTGAGTAATACTTGTAGTAGTAGCAAAGCATATAAGCTTTGTTTAAATGGAGCTTATACGCTTTGTATAAGTGAAGCTTTAGAAATAAAATTAAATAATATGCTAAGATTGTTTTTAGTCTTCATAATAGAAGAACATAGAATTAATTAATTTTGTACAATTTTATGTCGCTCTGTTTTCAGAGCCAAGTCTCAATAGTTCCAGGCACTTAAGAACATAGCGAATAGTTATCTTAAGAATCGCCATATTTAGTAAAGCAATTCTAAAAATATCGAAAAAATGTTTCTTGGATCTAATTTGTAATGAGGAAAGCTGCACAGACAACTCCATAATTCCAGTGAAGTCCTCTCCAATTCTTCGGTGTGGATAGGGACTGGAATCGGGATTCAGACTGTTATCGGGCCTGGAACGGAGACTCCTTCCATCCCGCCGCTGTTTACATGCACACGATGACAGACGCGTCTATTTATCTGTATCTGTATCTGGCTGGCTGGACTGGTTGTTTGGTTGGTTTACATTTCGGTTTTGCGCTTCAAGTGAGAGAAAAATGTTGGGAAAATAAACAAGAGGAGCCCAGTCAGAATTTCAGACGCAGCGAAGGCGAAACCAACCGAAGTTGAGTGGATTGTATTGGCCCCAAAATGGGGAAAAAGGGGGAGCCCTGGGCAAAGTTTGACTGCAACAATCAAATGCTCATCAGCGCACTTGAAAAATAATGCGTGGCTAGCTAAGACAAAAAAAAGTACATTCTCGCAAGCAGACAAAGACACATAAGCCTAGAGATACAGTATCTTTCTATCTTTTTTTCGGACTGTGTAGACGAGGCATTTTCATAGCTGGCTGTATATTTCGTTGCCTTGTTTGTTTAGTTTTTGAGGCACACTCACACCCATACAGACACGCAATGCTGCAGGTGGGAACAGGTTTTTCGGTTTCGGCTTTTCGTGTATCTCTGGGATGCGGGCCGTATCTTTTTGGCCTCGCGTTATTTATGCCCCACTGTGGCTGTAATTACAAATGCTCGTTTCCTGCTGAAAACAATCTGGCCATGTGTGCCTGTGACTGGGCATCTATGTAGTATCTTAGTATCTCAGATTCTCTGGGATGCCCACGCACATGTGTACTCCGCCCGGGATCAAGTTTCCAGTGACCAGAGACCAGAGAGCTGACTGGAGTGTCCGAAGTGGGGAAGTGCGTAAGTGGACAGCGGCATTTGTGCTCTTCAAAGGGCCTTCTTTTGCGAAAAGCGCCTGCTGAGTCCAAACATTTCGCCGGTTGTCCATGCCGCTCACGTACTTCCATCTATATTTCTTTAGCTTCCCCTGCAACATGTTGTTGCCCGGCAATATGGCCGATCGATTGGCAGATATAGTTAGTAGTTCATAGGCGGTAGTTGGCCATGGTTACCCGTAGGCCCGCAGCAGTAACAGCCGGAGCACGAATGGAAATTACCCTCGACAACTGCTTCGTACGCTTGGCTGCACTTGCCCAGGAAAAGAGCCACTTTTCCGAGTGGTGGTTAGGTTAGCAGTTGCCGCAAATGGCGCGATGTAATGGCATTTCTAATATGAGCACATTAAAGGCTGCGGGACAAAGGAGCAGGTGAGGTAAATTGAAGGAGTCCACACTGGCGAAGCAATTGCAAATTTCAAAATTAACAGCCCACAGTTAGGGTGAAAATAATAGCTGGACAGGGGTTCTTTGTTGCCTTCTTAATAACTACACATATGGTTTTTATTATGTCAGTTAAGTTGGGTTTTTGGAACATTGTAACAATCTTAAGGTTTTATTATCTTTTGTTTCGGACACTTTACCTTGCTTGTGGCACAGTTTTATATAATTTTAATTAAATTTTATGTTTTCGGCCGTTTTGAAGGTTATTACCCGGGCATATTTTTAGATAGCCCTGACATGTAAAATACAAATCTTGATAATATGTAGAAGAAGGAAAATGTCTATCCTTGATTATTTATTTTTAAAATTTGGCTTGCGAAATGCTCAACTAGGAATTGCATTTAACAACTATAGACAAAAAAAAACCGCCTAGTGAGCAAATATAAATGTACTTATTAAAAATACTTTATAGTATTTAGTGGAAGCAATGCTAGTTGTATTATAAGAAAGTTCTATTTCGAGACGGATATGAATATTAGTGTAGGCTTTGGTCATATAAATGACCATTTTTATGGAGATATCACAGTACTTTATTAACCTAAGCTATTATTATAGCTATTTTTGTGGCCCCAGCTGTACGCGCATACAGTGTGTGGTGTTCTTGTTTTTCCCGGGCTTCATACCTGAGCAATTAGTGCGACGTTTTCGATTGCGCATGCAGTAGCCCAAAGAGCAGCAGCTGCTGTTTTCGTGTTTTTTCTGGGTTTTTGCGCTCGGGCAGCTGACAAGGAGCCAAAAGACGGCGACAGAGGGGCGTAAACAAAGTGAGCTCTTGCAAAATGACAGCTGACAATGGATCGTACGCCACGTTGAGCTCCTCACACAGTAAAGTCTGCAGCTAAGTGCACAATAATAATGCCAACAATATCAAATCGGAGTGAAAAAGCTGCAGTCAGCGTCGCCAGTCTGCCGTTGAGATTTCATAAAGTTATTGAACGTTTTCAAGCGAAAAACAAAATTCGGATTGCAAGCAGAAAAATAAAAAAACGATAAAGTGCCAAGCGAAGCAAAGTGCTAAACGCGGAGAGCCGAGGAAATAAAATCGGATTTGGGCATATCACGAAGTTTGACAGCCACTGCAGATAACCTGTTGCTGTTGCAACTAGAACAACAACAACTGCAGCACTTGCCACATAAATGGCCATTCGTGCTGGAAGGTATTTAACACAAGGTCGCGAAAACAATGAGCCAAACGACTTTAGACCGTTTATCTAAGTGCTCGTAGCTCGTTGGTAATTGTAGAAGCCTCGCTGGACGCGACCAAGAAGCTAATTGTATGAGCAGGCCACCCAGCCCCACCCACTCACCCACCTCGGCATAATGGAATAATGGCAGGACGGGCGATCGGGGAGGAGCCAAACAGCGGAGGCGACAAAGTAAACAAGGTGTTAATTTCCACTGGTTCGGCATTCCCTCGGGTTCTCTTCACCGAGATGCTCCGAAAAAAGGGTATACGCAGGGTATGGCGGCTTTCGGCGCAGCTTGATATGTGTATCATGATGATACTTTAATATTGCTTGCAATATATTACTATATCAAAAATTTAGCTTGTCGCTTTAATTAGATCGTAAAGTCCAGCACTAGCCAATAAAATATAAATATACAATAAAGATAATCATTTTTTTTACTTTGAAAAAATTTATATAAAAAAGGAAACACTGGAATCGAAAAAGAATATAACCTAATATTTTAATATGTTTTTGTTCTGAGATCACCGAGTAAAAACACTTTGCTAGGGTATAGCTAGACCTGCTCCCCACTTCTCCCACTAATTTATTTTTGCTTCTCCTCCCTTTTGCGCCCTTGCAAATTGAATTCCCCGCGTGTTGCGAAAGCAGATAAGATTGGAGCACGTTCTCCGCCAAACAGCCACCCACACAGAAGCCACTCCACGCATACAAAGCGGCAGATGACGGGCGATAAGCCGTCCGTGATAACGCACTTGACTTTGAGAGGGAATCGTGGGGGAATACACATGGTGGTGCTCCCACTTACATCCTAGATAACTGCACTGACGACTAAGGATTGTGCTTATGATTGAAAAGGCGGAAGATGAATGGGTCTACTTACGAACTGTGACCGTTTTCGGATCGTAGGCACAGACGCGTCGCTCCACGGCGGCAATCTTCCGCTGCACCCGACCTGCCCGCTCGCCCACCGCCTGCAGATCCCGCTGCAGGTCATCGAAGATGTCGCTGGCTATGAGGACCAAGCTGGCCAGCTGCCGCAGGGCGTTGCTCAGCGTTATGTTGCTGATCGAGTCGAACTCGTGGCCGGATACCACCTTGGAGGAGCCGGCGGTGGGCGACTGGGGCGCACTGGCGATCCTTCCAAGCGCCGGCCTCTGCTGGCTGGGATGCCTCGAATTGGGCAGGGATTGCGACTGGTGGCGAGTGGGCGAGGTGGACAGGAACTCGACATGGTGCTTCAGCTTCTTCATTGGTGCCGGAGCGGGCGGCACGGGCTGATCCTCCGGCGCCTGGTGAACCAGCACCCTGGTGAGCGATGTTGGCGATCCATGGCCATTGGGGACCTCTCCATCCGGCGACTGCTTGTTAATGCAGTTGTTGTTCCGGCACTTGCCCGGCGTGCAGTGGAATCGACCGGAAGCGTGGCCCAAGCTGGCCGCCGTGGCCTGGGCCACATTGACGGGCTGCACCACGCGTTGGACGAAGGGCATTTCGCTCTCTCACTCTTGATCTCTCTGGCGGCCACTAGCTGCTCCGATTCATTCGCTCCGCTTCGAAGGCACCGACCAACATAAAATAAAAGGTAATCCAAGTAATCCCACACACACACACACGCACACCGGGAACCGAAAACTGGTCGGACAACTTCTGGACTTGAATCCTCCGCAGTCGCAGCCTCCTAGCTATTGTCTACTACTTTCGGCCAAATTCCTTGGCCTTTTCACACGCACTCACAAACTAGTTTAAATCAACTGGTTTATTGGCCCCCCCTAATTTCTGCTCTTTTTTCTGGCTAGTTCTCAGCCTCGCATAATTAGCACGCCGCACTCGAGTTGCCCGTGATTGTGGCGATTTTATGGCCCGGCCACCGTTACGCGTCGTTCGAAAGGTGTGTTTAGCCGGCAAAAATACAAAAACCGACCGTCCGCGTTGACGTCCTCGTATTTCGCCGGTTTCAAAATAACTGCCAGTGTGCCCAATACAAGGCAACGGCAGTGCGGCCGCACATCCATCATCTGCCTGTGTGGCCGTTCCTGAAGCAGCATAAATATTTCACAGCCCCTGGTTCGAAGCACGGCTGAGATTAGCAAGGACACAGTGCAGACTTTACAGTCTGTTACATGGTGTCACATTTAACAGTGCACAGTGGGCACACAAGTGATTTAAGTGTCTCATCCCAAAACTGTTATTTTAGAAGCGTGCTTGGAATTCATGTTATTACTGTGTTGCAAATTTATAAGTGCAAGTGTAAGGGAAATAAAAAATGGTTTATAATCAAAGCTAAGAATTAAATGTAATAAGCATTATTCAACAATTTACCGTATAGAAAGTATATTATCAACATTCAAGCTGAATGTTGCTGTAAAACTTATCGATATACACAAGGACAGGGCTGCCAGACAGCAGCATGTTTAGTACTTTGTAACCCTTGTCAAATACGGTCATACGACTGCAAAAATATAAATAAAACTGGAGTTGACCGTATTTCCACGCTTAGATAAATAAATTAGCGCAATGCCAAAGTATTATTGCGACTACTGCGACACGTACTTGACCCACGACTCGCCCTCCGTGCGGAAAACCCACTGCACAGGCCGCAAGCACCGCGACAATGTGAAGTTCTACTACCAAAAGTGGATGGAGGAACAGGCCCAGCATTTGATTGACGCCACCACCGCCGCCTTCAAAGCGGGCAAGATCACCAACAATCCGTTTGCGGGAGGGCCAGGAGGGGCGCCTCAGAAGCCGGCGGGCGTGTCCATTCCGCCGCCCAACATGGGAGCTCCTCCGCGTCCGGGAATGCCTGGAATGCCATACATGCCTCCACTGATGAACCCAATGATGGGCATGCGACCGCCACCGATCATGAATCCCATGGCCATGATGGGACCACCGCCTCCACTGGGCACTATACCCGGCGTCCGTCCAGGAATCATGAACGGACCCAAGTGAACGCCCTCAGGAACAGCATCCTAATTCGGAGCACAGAAGGAGTGCCCCCCTTGAGATGTCCTAATTAAGCCGTAGCATTTAAGTAAGCCCAATAACGAGAACTTATATACATTTATATAAAGAAAGTTGACTCAACAACTGGTTGTCTTTGTGGGTGGAAACCAATAAATGAGGAATATACAGTGCCGCTCAACTGAATATGTTTGAAAAACGTATCTAACATACATGTTGTCATCTCACATTGTTCCAAATATGCAAAAGAAGGACTGTGGTCTTCTCAGACGAAAGAATTACTATTTCCACAATGTGAGAAAGGAAGAATGTTTCTTAAGTCGACATCACAGTTGCGCAGGTGGAGTAATGGTGCCATTTCTTTTTATGGAACATGCGAGGACTTACAGGACTGTACTCCAAAAGGCTTTTCCCCCGATTTCGGTTATTTATGGCCATATTTCTCGGACGCTCCAACATGACAACGCTCCCATCCAACCCGGTTGGGTTGTATGTGGATTAAGGATCAAAATGTCAAATTGGTCGATTGGCCGCCTTACTCCCCTGACATCAACATTATCGAAAACATTTTAGGCCTTTATCAAGGAGAGTATACGAAATAGCAAAACAATTTAGTAACCCTGGGCCTCTAGTTCAAGCAATAAAAACATGGTCAGAAATGTCACCATGTGAAATTAAAAAATATAATTCCTTACCAAACCGTACGTATATTTGAAAAAATGAATAAAACTGATGGGAATACCAAATATTTAATAACTCCACAACAATGTCTTTTAAAAATTTTTTAATGCCGTTCTGGAAATTTTCTTTTGAAAATTAATGCATACTTTCATTTAATAGTTTTAGCGGTCAAACCAAAGACACTAGAATAATAAGATGCGTAACGTCATACGATTTTGTTGCACACGATTTTTTTGTGCTGGCTCCAGGCTCTCTTTTTTTTGTTCTAAGGCCAGAGAGAGAGCGCTCTAGGGCCAGCAGCTCTCGTGTACGCATACAGTCGATCACTGTAAGTGTGCACACGTATGTTCATGTATTGTAAATTTGACAAAATATGCCCTTCACTACAGAATTTAATGGACTTTCAATCTATATTATTTGTAATCAATTGCCACCATGTAAAAACCTCTGGTTTTGCATTGCCTTAACATGATAATTATTTAAAAAAATCATAGTAATAGTAATAGGTGCATAAATGTACATAATTATAGCCAATTAATTTCATAAAATACTTTATACTAGAAAATTTGTCGTTAGAGTATTCAGCTTGCTACGTGGAAAAAATATTTGATGTTAGTGATTCTTAGGTGCGCTGGTCCTGCCTCAAGAATTCAATTTTGCAATAAACCGGTTGCATATGAAGTTTCTTTACTAGTATACAAGTATACTAGTATACAAGTAACAAAAATATATATACTTATGTAAATGAGCAATTTTCAGTATTTCAAATGCAAATATTATTTTGTAGAATTAGAAATTAATTAGAAAAGCTAATTTGATATATTTTTAAATATTTTACTAGATCATATTACAACGAAATTGACCAAAAAACTAATGTACATACATATGTGTATGGCCGTTACGCATCTTGTTATTGTTGAGCCAGTTGTTGTTTTTGAAAAGATAATATAAAATCAAAGCTAACAGACTGATTTCTTTATTTTATTTGAAAAAAGTCAAACCCATTAATTTAAGCGGCCCTGCATACTTTTGCTGAGGCGTCATGTGGCAATAAGGTCACGTTCTATGTACATACATACGGATAGTGCACATTTTATTCAATGATTGATTATATATTATTTTTAAAATAAATTGCGCTATACTTTAACCTTAAAACTACAAGAAAAGAAAACAATATTTTTAGTAAGTTAGAGAAGGCCACGCTTCGCATAAATTGATTTCTTAGTCCAATACATATACAACACAAATGAACTGAAATGCTAACAAAACTATTAGGTGCCATGTCACGCTTTTCAGAAATTGATTATCTTTGTCCAATAAATACAAAAACGTACATAATTAAAATGCAAGTGAACTGAAAAGCTAACCAACAAAATATTAGGTGCCATGCCTTTAACATAAACATTCAGTTTTTATTACAATGAGAGTTGAGAGTTCTGTTAAGAGAATATAATGTGAATTATAATTGTTAATATGAATCACTTTTTTTTTATCAAGTTCTGCCTTTGTCTCGCGGTTCGGCTCGTCTTGGCCTCTTAAATATATGATGTTAAACGTCTGTACTACTACTAATAGGAATATGATTATCTGGAGATCCTCTGCCGCTTGCTGGGCGACACCAGAACCGGCGAGGGCTGTTGGTTACTGGAGATGGCATCGAATATGCTGCTCTCCGAGCGCTGGTATTCGCTGCCAATGTTTTCCAGGTTCAGATCGGCATCGAGGACTAGGACCTGAGGAAAAATGCACATTTAGCGGCTTTGGTAAATGTCAGGAACTTCCTGGAACTACCTTGCACGACTGCGGGCGTCTGTGGTGTATCAACCAGTCCTCGTGCAACTCATGCAGCTCCTGGAGGTACTTAAGCGGCACGCAGCTTTCCTCTGAGCGAGCCCGCTGCTTGATGCGCTCGTGCGCCACCTCCGGCGAGGTGCGTAGATAAATGATGAGGTCCGCCTGCACGTGAATGGACTCACCGATGAACTTGTACCACTCTTCGAGCGTATTGTACATGCCCTGCTCCAGGGAACCGTTCCTTCGCATGTTCTCCACGAAGCAATAGCTGCAGCGCAGTTGGTAATACATAAAATTAGCGCCTTTGTTCAAACCGGATGACGGGGATAATGCACTCACCGAGCACTGAAAATGGAGCGCTCCATTATTTTTAGCTTCTTGTTGGTTGGGGCGGTGTGCGACTGCAGCATGGTCAGAGTGACATAACTCTGAAAGGGCATGGCCCACTTCTTGGGATCCTTGTACATCAGCTCCAGCAGATTGACCCCGTTGACGTTGCGCCACTTCTCGACGGGCTCAGTCAGCAGGCAAATGTCGTTCTTGTACTTCTCGAAGTGGTTCAAATACGTGGTCTTCCCACTGCCGATGTTGCCCTCGATGAGGACGGTGAAGGGCTGGGTGCCCTCAGCGTACTTTGTCCCCTTTCGGGCACAGGATGCTGCTTCCGCCATCAGTCCGGACAATCCGCGATCTACACGTAAGAAAGCGGGATTTTACTTTATGATTCAGGTACAGTACAGCAGAAACGGATCGGGGTTGGAGTTGGCTATTCCGGATTCAATGGAGTACTGTACACGGCGGTGGGCAAATTGTGACTGAATCAACCCGACTGGTGAGATCGTTTACCGCCGAAAAACAAAAAGAGCGGGAAAGACCGCCATTTGTTTCTTTTTTTTTAATCGGGTTTCCTATAGTCATGTTTGTTTTTTTCACCGGCTGATCGGCAACAGTGTACATTTGTGTGTGTGTGTATTCTATTGCCGGCATAAGTTTGCAAAAGTTGAAATTTCAAGCAAAACTGATTGAATTACTTATAAATGTTATGATGTCTCTTTTCCACATGTCCTGTCTACAACGGCGTTAGTGTTGGTACAACTTTATTAACTGCAAATACCATTGATGGCAATAATGTTAATGATTTATTGCTTACACAACTTTATTGTCTCATATTAATTTTTCAACTTTGTGAAATAAAATTGATTTCGCTTGTGCTGAGAATCAGCTGTCGGCGATACCGATAACGGCCAGCTGTTCTGTGCATAGATATCGGTTTTTCGCCATCCCTACAAAGACGCGTATTTTATCAATATTATTGTAAATTCTTGAAAACTTGTATTAAAACGTATTTTTAAAGGCCTATTAGACCCTGCACTTGGTTAGCGATGTCCATAGAAATCGAATCAGCCGAGTAAGTATTAGACCTCCATCAATAACACCCAGTTTTTACTAGTTTCGTGATCTACCCCCCAAACTTAGTGTGATTCGGCTCATCCAGCAGTATCTGAAGGAGTCCAACCTTATGAAGACCCTACAAACGTTACAGGTCAGTACCTTTACCCCAGGAGAGTTGGTCTTTTAATAATCTTAAACTTTCAGGAGGAAACGGGTGTCTCCCTGAATACGGTGGACAGTGTGGATGGCTTTGTGCAGGACATCTCCAACGGGCACTGGGACACCGTGCTAAAAGTAACCCAGTCCCTCAAGTTACCGGATAAGAAGCTACTCAATCTGTACGAGCAGATAGTTCTGGAGCTGATTGAGCTCAGGGAATTGGGCGCAGCAAGGTCCCTGCTCCGCCAGACGGATCCCATGAGCATGTTAAAGCAACAGGAGCCGGAACGATACATTCATTTGGGTAATATATGAGCCACTCGTGGTATCTCGTACTTTAATCTTCTTTTTAATTCGTTTGTTTAATTGTCTTTAGAAAACATGCTGCAGCGCGCCTATTTCGATCCCAGGGAAGCCTATGCGGAGGGAAGTAGCAAGGAGAAGCGGCGCACGGCCATAGCCCAAGAGCTCAGTGGTGAAGTGCATGTGGTGCCCTCCTCCAGGCTCTTGGCGCTGCTGGGACAGGCTTTAAAGTGGCAACAGCACCAGGGACTCCTTCCGCCCGGCACCACTATCGATTTGTTCCGCGGTAAGGCTGCCATGAAGGATCAGGAAGAAGAAATGTATCCCACCCAGCTCTTCCGACAAATCAAATTTGGCCAAAAGTCGCACGTTGAGTGCGCTCAGTTCTCGCCGGATGGTCAGTATCTGATAACAGGCAGTGTGGATGGCTTCCTTGAGGTCTGGAACTTTACCACCGGCAAGGTGAGAAAGGATCTCAAGTACCAGGCGCAAGACCAGTTCATGATGATGGAACAGGCGGTGCTGGCGCTGAACTTCTCACGCGACTCCGAAATGGTGGCATCGGGCGCACAAGATGGCCAAATCAAGGTGTGGCGCATAATCACCGGCCAGTGTCTGCGGAAATTCGAGAAAGCCCACACCAAAGGAATCACCTGTCTGCAGTTCTCGCGAGATAACAGCCAGGTTCTCAGCGCGTCCTTCGACTACACGGTGAGACTGCATGGGCTGAAGTCAGGAAAGATGCTGAAGGAGTTCAAGGGGCACTCATCATTCGTAAACGAAGCAACCTTTACGCCTGACGGACACAGCGTGCTCAGCGCATCTTCCGACGGCACAGTAAAGGTCTGGTCCCTTAAAACTACCGAGTGCGTGGCCACGTATAAGCCCCTTGGCAACGAGCTGGCCGTAAATACAGTCCTCATCCTGCCCAAGAATCCCGAACACTTCATTGTTTGCAACAGATCCAATACTGTAGTCATTATGAACATGCAGGGCCAGATTGTGCGATCTTTCTCGTCGGGAAAGCGCGAGGGTGGAGCCTTTATCTCAGCCACTCTTTCGCCGCGAGGAGAGTTTATATACTGCGCTGGAGAGGATCAGGTGCTTTATTGTTTCTCCGTGTCATCCGGCAAACTCGAACGTACTTTGAACGTAAGCTGCTCCAGAAACTGTTGGTTTTCAAGCTTTTGAAAAAAAAAACATGATATTTCTCCCATAGGTTCATGAAAAGGACGTCATTGGCCTGACACATCATCCGCATCAAAATCTGCTGGCCAGCTACAGTGAGGACGGCCTGCTGAGGCTTTGGAAGCCCTAGACCATATAAGCAACTTACTTTCACACCTAGTTTTAGTTGGTAGCCTTATTTTAGCTGCCGAAATATACCTACTGACCCCAAAGCACTTGCAGTTTTTTCACATGCCCTTACCCATTCCCGCACATCAATATCTTCAATCTTGCCTATATGAAACAAATTGACTTTAATTAAGCATTATGCAAAGCGCCAATCTCTCAGAGCGCTAATCCGCAGAGTTTGCCTCAATTGCTGTGCCAGCACCTAAATTAGTCGAGCAGCGACACTCAGTCCGTTCACTTGCAACATGAAGAGCGACGAGATCATCGAGAAGATACGCAACAAGTTGAAGGAATCAGATCCTGCCCGGCGCACCGTCGTTAACACGTTTCAGTTCAACTTCACCGATGTGGATGGTAATCTCATCAAGAGCATGGGTGAGTGGGAAAGAGGAGGCCTTGCTGTGGGTTAGCCCACCGTTGACCGTCTCATCGTAGTCTTTGATTTCAAAGCGTTGGACATCTACGAGGGGAGTGCTTCCGGTGTCGATGCGCAGGTCACCATTTCCGATGAGGACTTCTACTTGGTGGGCACTAAACAGAAGACTTTCCAGGAGGTGTTGCAGCAGGAGAAGGCCAAGATCGATGGCGATGAGGAGGCTATCAACAAAATGCTGGAGAAGTTTCGCATAAATTCTCAAAACTAGCTCAGCGACAAGATTTAATGATGCATGCATTTCATTTATTATATTATACAATTTATCTGTTTATTCAGTTTCCCAATAATAAACTATCGCAAGTGAAAATATTTTTATAAATTCTATGGAATTCCATTTGATTAATTAAATTTAGAAACTAAAAAAGTTATAAAAGTGATCCTCCCCACCAGTAAAATAGAATCGAGAAGTGACTTTTTTAATTGGTTTTAGTATTCATTTATTTAATTACCTTTATTTATATTTAATGTTAACATGGAATTGTTTTTGTAGGTGTTTCCTTTTAATTTGAAATTTTTGTTCTGCGTTTTATCATTTAACTATTTTATTTGTTATTCGGTTATCTCTCTTTGGCAAATGGCGCCATGTTCTCTGCCAATAAGTGCGCCCGAGATTCGGTTTTCTGATTTCTGTATCGGGTTTTGAAATTTGAAAAACGTCTCTCAATTCAAAAGTGTTTGACTCCTTTAAGTGTCTTATTTATAGGTTCAATTGTAATTTTAACATTTGCTTTTTTTGGGGTGTTTTAGTTTAACTTTGTGTTACTTTAGTAAACTTTTTAGTTTAGAACATTTTTTTTTTTTGGTTTTGGGATAGGTTTTTTGTTGGGGACATTCTTTTTCAAACTTTTTATTAGCTTTACGTTTTCGTACTATTTTTCTTTAAATTTATGTTTAATTTTTATTGCTAGAACACAAATTTAGAGTTTTTATTAACTAATTGAATTCTTTGCTCTGGGTTTTCTGTTCGGTTTTAATGTAATACAACAACAAAATTTGTACACTTAAACTAAAGTTTATTTATACGAATTAAGTCCTAGGAGTTCTTGATCATTATGCTTTTTATGCAACAATTTAACAACGGTTTACTTCATCAATGTAATTGTATTTATTTTCGCTTTTTTATCATTCTTCTTTAATTAATGTAGCATTTTTTAACACCTACATACCTTTATTATAAATGGTTTTTACGTCAAACGGGTTTAAGTTTCCATCTCTGATTTAAGCCGTATTCTTTAATTTCCTCAATTTTCTTTGCAAAACGTACGTGCGCTATGAAACCAATAATTATTATTTATTCTTGGAAATTTCGGGGAATTTATTATTTAGCTCCAAAACGGAGGAAACTGATTTCAACTAAGACCGTCTTTAACTTCGCAACATGTTTGCATGTGTATAAAGTTGGTAAAATAACATAAAATAATATTTATAATAAAATCAATCGTCAAATAGAATTCGACCCAACAAAAAAGAAACTTAATATTGCGTTTCCTGTATTTAGATTTTTGTGTTTAGCTTTTTGTATAATTTACTTTATTATTATCATTCCCTTTCGCGTATACATTTTTATAAATATTCTTGTTCGCCTTAAATGTTTATAAAAATGTGCTTAAATAGACAAAAATCTTTGAATTTATTTAATTTCCATTTCTCGCAATCATTTTCCATCTTTGGGGCCACTATAATTTATTCAAATTCCCTTTTTATTCTCATATAAACTTTTCGATTTAGCGTCATTAAACTCTTTGCTTTAATTCTTTGCTGGAAGATACAGTTTTGATAGTCACTAATTCTTTTATTTATGCATTATTTCGTCTTCTCCATTTTGTGGTTGTAAGTTTGATTTGTGTAGCCTCAAGGGTCGAAGATTTTTGTACAAAATGTGTAAATAAAAAGTCATGCGCGTATGTAAAGATAATTAATTATTATTGTTTTATGCCCTTTAGTATGTTGCTGCCGTTATTCATTATTGGTTTATCTATCGGTTTTGCGAATTGTGTGTATTGTTTTATTAACGTTATTTCGCATTCGTTTTTTCTGTTGTATAATTAATTCAATTTATGCTTCACCTAAATATTACTCGTATCAAATATAAAAATCAACAACTTTATTTTATTTTTCGTCTTGTCTGCGGTCTCTTGTGGCTATGAAAATGATTCGTACATGCACTTCCGCTCCACTATTTTTGGCTCGTTTCCGTTTCCGCCGCACGGCTTCTCCTTGCTTTCTCCACATCTACCCTTCGACCTGTGCTCTTTGTGCGCAACCTGCGCTCAGCCGTACGTATTTCGCTATGTGTATAATATAGTTATTAAATGTAGCTGTTATTTGTTTCTTATTCCTCCATCATTCCTTATGTGAAACTCGTCTGGCTAATCGTGTTATCGCAACTACAATATGCTCGCCCTACTGTACTTATTTAGCTTAGATTCCGCTTTGCCTGCCATCTCTAATGCTACTAGCCATCCCGTTTCGCTCGTTATTAAATTTACGTCTTAATCAATTCGCATTTTTGCATAATTTCTTGTCTTTTAGGTATTGTTAACTTTTGAATTTGTTTCTGCTCGCCTCCCGGTTTTACTGTACTCGTGTTTCACTGTATCCTGTGTCTGCGTGTCAGTTTGCACTGTGGGAGTGTGTGTAATCTACTGTTCTTGCTCTGCAAAGTTGCTTCGTTCGCCATTACCTATGTAGATAGCCTTATTCTAAATGCGTTTTAAAACCGAAACTGAAGGTTGCGATAAAAGTGCCTAAAGCTGCACCGAACCATCGTTAGACGTTCGCCATTTGGTTGACATGATCGATGTTGTCCTCATCGAAGTGCACATCGTTGATGAAAATGTCCGCGTCCAGCTGGTCCTCGTCGAGCTCCAGATCGTCCTCGTCGTCCTCCCCGTTGGACATCAGCCCGTGTCCCATCCCCATCCCCATTCCCATGTCCACGCCGGCGATGCAGATGTGGGGTGGCGGCGGCACACTGGTGGGCGGAAGTGGAGCGGGCGGGATCATCAGGTTGCCGCTGTTGATCCCATGCAAACTTCCCGCAATGCTGGCGCCTCCACTCTGCAGATGCCTGCGACTGGAGCTGAGACCCGCTGCTCCATGAAGAAAGTGGATTCAGACATTAAAAAGTTGTACAAATTTGTTGTACATATTCAATTACTTATTAATAAAAGTGCTTCTGGTATTAAGCATATTTCTTAAGCTTGTGGGCTCTTTTAAATCAGTGATATTAAAGTCCCTAAATTTAGTTCAACGTAAAGAAATAAGAAATACTCCATCATTTTAAGATACCAGAAACACCTTATCTAAGGTAAGAAATGAAGAACAAAAGAGATTACCTTGAAAACAAATTAAATAAAACCACACTCAAAGAAAACCTATATTAAAACATAAACCAAAGTGTTGAATACGTATATCCCGAATAAAAAGATATCTTTGGAGACTCACCCGTTGCACTGGTCTGCGAGTCGTAATGTGCATTCCGATGTAGGCCCAGTTGGCGGACATGGTTCCTACGGCTTCTTCTGGAGTGACAGAGTATGCATAGGAGACAGATTAGGGACGAGACGACGAGAAGCGTTATTATAATTAGGACGTCGTAGTCCTCCTCGGCCGCTTCCGTGGTACCTGTATGATTTGTAATAGAATGCGAGGGAGAGCAAGAGCACAGGATTCATACGTTAGTCAATGATAACAGAACACTTTAAGTTAGTTCATCAAGAATATGCCTTATAGCTAGGAATGTGTGTTGCGATCTCTAGTTAGCTGAGATTTTCGAGTGTGTGTCATGTGGGTGGGTGAGTCTGAACTTGGTGTTCTTGTTCTGTGTGCTGTGGTTTCCATTTTTTGGGCTTTTTAAGTGGGTTACACAAGTTTAGCATTTCAATATATTTAGGCTTGGGCGGTTTAGAAAATTCAGTTCAGTTTAACGAAGGCACCAGGAAGATATATGCTCTATATACATATACATACATCTGATCGATGCGGTGCACACATGACAGGTGAAGGTGGAATGGTGCCAAAGGAACACAAAGAAGCCAGAACCAAAACTCGGAGGCATGCTTGCTATATAAACTCAACTCCCAAAATGCGATTGAGGTGAACTAAAGGATGCAACAAAGGATAAACTTGGGATGGTCGTTTTTTCATAGGGCTGTGAACTGTGATCTCCTTCAACTGCGGCAATCTACGTGGTTTGGGGTTATGGGTTCGGGGGTTTCTCTAGATTGGAATGGCATGTATCTTGGTTTGAACTCTGTGCATGTCATGAGCGTGGAGTGTGGATCGATTGTAGACAAGCTTATGCGGAACTCACGTGTTAATTGTGACCAAGAGTTTCATTTACTTAGATATTAGAGTTAGTATTTTTGGTTTGGTTGCTTCGTTTTGTTGTTAGAAAAATGAGTACAAATTCTTGCTAGCAGAATGCTCCATTCATGTTAATTCATGTTAATTTGTTATCTTAGTTATGTTTCACGTTTTTGATTCTCGTGGCAATTCCAATTTTGATTTAAAAATTTTGATTTTTCGAGTTGTTCTTGTTCTTGTTTAACTTTAGTTGTACGTATTTAACACTAATGCCGTAATTGCTAAAACAAATGTCTGTAGAAATGTGGGCAAATGCGTGGAGTTTGCGTCACCTGTGCCAAGGATGGGATTTTTTGTTTTTCGATTTTTAAATATTCGGGTTCGAGGAGGGGAGTTTATCAAGTTTAAACAGTTTCACAGTAGAACAGTTTGTAGTTGGTAGTGGTTTTTCAGTTTGTTAGTGGAGACAAAAGAAAGAACAGAGAGAAACAGAGGGAGAATTAGACAAGTAGAGAGAAAGAGAGAAAGATGAGTTTAGTGTGGGCGTGGCTGTAGACATCCCCAGACGGATATCATGTATCTGGGCATATATCTGGTCTGTTGATAGTGTGCTGAATGCCATTCGAGGTGATAAATCGGATGAGATAAAGAGAAATGCATTGGTGAACTGCAGGGTAGGGAGCACCCCAGACTATCGAAGAGGAGGAGGTATGTACAAAGGTCTGGCCATCGAGAATGGAGGGAACAAAACAGCTAGTAAAGTTCAGGACAAAATACGAATACTTAGGTGCAAAAAGACTTAGCGAGAAAGAGGTATATAGGATATGGATTGAGGTCACTTTAGTTGGTTTTTAATTAGTATCGGTTATTATATAGTTGTTATATTTAGTGGTTAACGGTTTGCAAGTGTTTCGTCGGGTTCAAGTTTTCTTCACGCATCAAAAGAAAAGTGTAAGGAACGCAAGATCGCACATGAGCTACAACGTGTAACCGTGGAAAACCAAGGAAAACTGAGATTGGAAACTGAAGGGCTCGCCCACACAGCGGACGCACTGGAAACACAAACACGAGACAAACTTAAGATACTCGATTACGTAAACTTAGGCAAAGAAGGCAAATAAAAATTGAACTGAACCGTTCGACTCACTCACGACTCACAGTGCAATTCGTCAGTATCGTCGCCGGGTCCGCAGTTCTTGACCCCGTCGCATCGCAGCTTATCCGAGATGCAGTATCCGGCTCCGCACTGGAAGTGGTACGTCGACTCGCAGTGCAGACCCACGGACGGCGGACCCGGACCGGAGTCCTGTATCTCGGTCCACACAATGCGGAAGCCCTGTGGGGTGGAAGGGTTAAGGGTCACCATCTCTGGGAGATCATCGTGGTCACACATACCTGGGCACCCACTGTCTTGTCGCTGGTGGTGAAGCTGATGCGCGCCGTCTGGCCAGTAGAGGTATAGTGCCACTGCTCCACGGGCGGCTTCTCGCCACACAGCTCCAGCGGCGGCTGGTCGGAGTCCACGTTCATCCACAGCCGCAGCACAGCGGCAGGACAACCGCGATCTGGGTAAACATTAATTATTAAAATATTAGAATATATAATAGCGCACTGAGTTGAAGAATAATATTTATAGTAAAGGTTGCAGTTGTTTCAGAAGTGGAATAGAAATAGTTGCTGCAGATATAGTTTATCTTTCCCAATTTATATAGAGCAATTTTTCTTATCTAGTTCAAATGCTTCAAATTTACAGTTTAACTAAATGAATAAGTTCTGGTATCCAGTTGCCTATTATACTTATTATACTGATGCTAAATATTAACATCTTGTTTCTCCATCCTCACACGACCGGTGACTTACTGGCTGGGTCTCCTTCCAGGCCGAACTGCTCAAAGTGAATGGACAGCTTGTAGCCGGGGCGTGCCTTCATCACCCAGTTGCAGGCGTTGGAGGCCATGCCCCGACCAGGCGCCTTGTAGCCTGCCGGCCAGTTGGGCGAGGTGATGAGGCCCGAGTCCTGGTTGCTGAAGTTGCCGCCACAGTCGCCGGCATCCGACTTGGCCGACTCGAAGAAGTAGCGGGCCTTGAAGCCGCTGGCCACGCTCTCCTGGTCCGTGTGCAGGGTGATCCGCAGCCCCACCGCTCCCCGCGGGCTCTCGACGGGTCCGGGGGCTGTCTGACCGCAGTAGCGGCCCAGCAGGCGGTCGTTGTTGTCCCGGTAGACGACATACATCTCCAGCCAGTCCTCGAAGCAGGCGCCAGAGCTAAAATCGAATGTGTAGATAGTTACTTTTAATAGTTACTTTTACTTAAGCCCGCTCTTACCCATAAGCTCCCGCCGTGGCGTTGGCATTGTTGTCCGCCTTGATCTTGAAGTGGTCAAACACAATGGTCACCTGCTCATCGGCCTCGGCCAGAAACAGATATGAGCAATTCGTGTCCGAGGGATAATTGGAGGGGTATCTCGGACTGTTCAGTTCGCCGCGCTTCTTGGAACTGCTCACGTAGGTGAAGCTGCAGGTGCCATCCGGCGCCGCCGTGCCCGGAATCTTGTACTCCGTCTCGAAGGTGTACTTGCCCTTGAAGCCACGACCCTGCAGCTCGCCCGAACTGAAGACCATGGCCAGCCGCGGTCCCTCGCTGATCACCCGCTGCGTCTCATTGCCGCACAACTCGTAGTCGAACTTGTCGTAGGCATCGGCCGTCTCCTGCCCCTTCAGATAGATCTTTAGATAGCCGTCCGTGCAGTTGGACCTTTGATAGAATTTAATTGACCGAGTTCAGTAATATACATTTAAGCTTAACATTTTAATAAAGTATATATTTGAATTAGGGAAGTGCGCGATTATAAATTAATTATTTATTTATTTAACTTTATAGTTTACTAAACTACTTACTCGCTCTTGTCCTTGTGCTCCACCTTGGGTATATTGAAAGCGTTAAACTCCAGGCGCACACGCTCCAGATGCTGGGCATCCTGCATGCCATATATGAAATATCTAAATGATGATGGACATATTAAATTAAACAATTCTCTATTGGAGAAAGTAGCTGGGAAGCTTTACTCACCTACACACAGTTTTTGGTATATAGGGATAGGGATAGTTGGGTGAGAGCACAAAGCCAGTGGATTCCTTCTTCGATAAAATCTTTTGATCACATTCTGAGCCACGTATGTGAATGCCATCATTTTCACCTGATTTACGTATTACAAATTGCAGTTTCGTTTTATGTAGCGAATGATTAGTTTGAATTTCGATAGAGCAATTTCGGTAGAGCAGATCGGAAATCACCAGATAGCGTCGAAATAGTTATTTGTTTTTGAAGTAGAGAGAAGGTGTGGAAAGATTAGAATTTGTAGAGTCGATAGTTGGGTAAATGTAAATTAAAATAGCACACAAAACGAACAAAGCCAGTGAATAGGTTGGTTCAAGCACATACAATTAGCTGACGAATGCAATTCGCCGTGGCAACCATTGTGCGATGCCCTAATAAGTAGGCAACACTTTTCGGTAAGCATTTAAGAGCACCACAAAATGGTTGCCCGAATGGGCAGAACTGAAACAACAAACATGGTGTGTACATTATAGATATGGGGAAATACTTACGTATAAAATCTAATTTAACAAAACTCTCGCTAAATTCATAAATTCCTTTAAAGCCACGATTTTGGGTATTTGCGGTGCGCGATAACGTATAAAAATGAACAAAAAGGCTCGACTCGCTCGAATACAAAACTAAGTTTCTTTGCTGCCCGCAATATGTACCGATTAATGCTGACGAATTATCTGGACCATCGTACACTTTCACATAGTCAAATGGGCAGCTGTTTATTTTGGTTTGGTTTGCGTGGTGGTGATGTTGTTGAAATTTGGTTGTAGACGAATTGCAGATTGGAATAGCAGATTGGATAGAGAAGAGTTGCTTTTAGAGACATTCGGATGAAGGTAAAATCGGTTTAGATAGTTCACAGATTGTGGGAGTGTGGAAGTGTGGGCTGCCAATCAGAGCAAGTTTTGGCCAGGGCCAGCACTTGCTTTGATCTTGACTTGTTACCGGTTGTGTGATTATGGGCTGTTTTGATTTCTCTGTGTGTCTCTTGAGTGTGTGTTAACTGTGCAGCATTAGAGGTACTCACTGTGGTCCACCAAAAAATAGATCAAAATCACGAAACTCTAATCTAACCCTCTGATTCGATTCACCAAGAAACTGATATGTGCATGACATATCCTTCGGATAGGCACCTGGATAGGTTGGCGATATGAGCGCACCAGTTTTGTTGACGCTCATGCTGGGCGTTATCGTGTAGGAACATGGCGACCCCGCAATGGGTATGCCAATTTCATATTCCGCTTCGGGTGGGAGGAAATCACAAGACAGTAGTCAGTAACGGTGGGCGGCTCAGGCAGTTCCCCAATAATCTCTACTCACATGCATTTATAAACCTAAACGTGCCCTCGAACAGGTCCGTGGTCACGTTCTTGTTGCTAAAAAAAGAAATCGCAACTGCCCGATACATGGAAATGCGGCGACGCGGCGGAATGGTGCCGCAGTAGCGGCCCCCGAATGGCGAATTGATCAGTTCCGCTGGCTCCGACGACTGCACCTCCGAGTAGATATCCATGTACTCATGAACACAACTGAAACGCGAGAAGAAATGTTATATATCCTCGTTTAAGTCCATTGATAAAGACCTAGTTCTAGTTACTTACCTTGGTAACTCACCGACGGCCGAACCGCTGGAAAAGGGAGTAAGCAGAGAGAGGGAATATTAGTGCCTGGTAAATGGGCGCCGTTCATTCAATGTGCACTCACTCTGGCGGACTTCCTCTTAAATTAAACGATTTAAAAACTACTTCGACGCGCTGACCAGGTCCTGCTAGGAAGGTGTAGAGGCATTGGCGCGAGTGATTGCGATGGTTGTGCAGCAGCGGGGCCGAGAAGCTGCCATTCTGGGGTCCACCGATCCGCGACACGAATGTCTGATCACACTCTGTGGAAGAGGACGAGAACAGTGGGGCGGCGAAGTTGGCACGCCACATGGCCAATGATCAGTTTACAGGATGTTTACTGCGGTGCTATAGACTAGACATTGACACACACAGCAATACAGAACACATACACAAACGTAGCAGCGGAACAAGAGCTGTTAACAAGGCATGTCAATGTGTGGGTGTGTATGGCTTTGTGTGCACAGAGAAAAATATCAGCAATTTAGTTATGAAACTCCAGCTGGGGATAAGTTTTAGTTTTACTTTTAGTCTTACAAGCGAATTCACAAAGCGAATCCTGTTAAACTGCTTTCATATGGGCATTCAAGTTAATACTTTTCGTTAATGTCAGCAAATACGCAAGATTTAAATATTTAGGTGATAGATAGCATAGTTACATTTTATTGGCACTGCATATCTAATCGTTTGACTTATTCTCTGGCGGGTGTTTGGTTTTCGTTTGCTATGTGTACAACTAGGAAGCGATTTCAGTTGGTCAACTAGGGCCACTGGAACTACGGGTGGACAGTAAAACGCAACTGTTAACTACGGGCGCGCATTGCAGGCACTCGCACACCAAAAAACAAACACACACGCGCGCGGCCCAAGGCGCACACACACACATCGAGAGGGGTTTCAACTTGATAGGGTGTGTGTGAGTGGTGGGGGAGGTGGCTGGTGGGTGGTTGGTTGCTTGTTTGGCTGTTTGTGGGGGAGAGGGGAAGAGAGAAAGGGTGAGATGACGCCACCTACTTGGCGATTTCGTGGGTCGCGACGACACCTCCAAATAGGCCACCACCGGCTGCATCCAAGGCTCTCCGTCGGCGCCGTTCGACTTTAAATGAGCACCGCCTGCACGGTGGGTTGTGGGTGGTGTTGGGCGGAGTGGGTGTGTTTTGAGGGGTGGTTTGAAAACGGGGGGTAGACAAATAGACAGCGTTAATGATTTCGATATGCTTGGACTGGGACTCCTGCTCTGCTCTGTTTCAGTCACAACTTGACGCCCAACATGGAAATGCGCTTCTCGACTTTATGACAAGCTGTCCGACCGTCTGTCCATCTGTTTGTTTGCTCACACGCTCCGCATCTATCTATCAAATGCTTTCAGCCTTCAGCTTTCAGCTTTGGGCGAGGGTGCGGGTGTGGGTGCTGGCCACACGATAAGCGAATCCACCGATAGTGCAGCTGGGAAAGGAAATTCATGTACTCGACGTGCGTCGGCTGCCGTGGCGTATACGCAACGTAAAGTAAGAGTGCCTGTTTGTGTGTGCCAAAGCCAGCGGAAATTATTAAGAGCTTTCCAAAACACACACACAGATACACACATACACACACTAGCGCACGCTGCGCTGCATTGTTCAAGGTGATTTGAGCAGCATCCACTTCTTTTTACTTCCAAAGCCCCGTAAGCCTTTAATTAGACCTCCCATAGAAAACACTTTCTGCTATATTTTTAATTAGTTTAAGAAATGAAATCCAACTACTCTGGCTTTAACTCGATGAACTTCGAATTGCTGGAATGCCATCAGAACCAAGAGTGTTTATTTTCTTGTAACTAGAACTTTGGACTTTCGTGAGTTTAGGACAAGTTGGGCTCAAGAAAATAACAAGTCAGGAATATTACATTTCTGTTTCACCTCTGCATGTAAAGTATGGTCTTTTTGCATCATATGTACTATTTCGTTTGTAATTTGCACATATTTTGGGGTGGTTTTAACACCTGCTTGAGTAGATTTTTAGATAATTGCCATCCCTAAAATTATGATTGATCCAGTTTGCTAATAACTGACAGCTTTGCATTCCACATAAATGGCCACACCGGTTAGAACTAACCAAAGCCTTGGGGGCGTTTCGCTTGTAATTAAATTCGTTTGGGAGCACATAATAAATGAGTCGACCGAGAGATGTGTTTGATTTTCGGGCAGAAGGTCGGTTTGGGCCATGCTTTGTGTTGGCTTTTGTGGGCTGTGTAGCTGCAGCTGCGGTTCGCAGTTGCCGAAAGTACGGTTTGGGTTTGAGTTTGGGTGGAAATCAGATTCGGAAAACTACTGGTATTAATGGCGGCCTCGAATTTAACTGACTAAACTGTTTGCCTATTGATTTTGTGATTTCACCACCAAATACTCCATGTCAACATTGTGTTGTCCAAAGCCCCAACTAAGCCGTTTACATAATTTCCACTTAATTATTCACGCAACCGAATACAATCCCTTTAGCCAAGCGATATGTGCGATTATCCCCAGCTTACCGCCTTTGTTCCCGTGTATGGGTGTTTAAAATTAATTTTCGAAAACCCATACCCACATGCATACATACTGAGCAGCGACATTTTATCCGAAATGCAGTTTACTAAACAGCAAATAAATGGCGCACGAGCAAAAGTTTGCTCATTAAAATGAAAGCGGATTTGTGTGGCACCCACACACAACCACCTCACGCCCCCGCACACCAGCACACGTTGCGTGCAACGACGCAAGGCTGACTACTTGCCACAAAAAAATTAAAGAACTCTAGGGAAAAGTTTCTGGACAATGGGATACCCTGCTCTCAGATGTATGGCACCCCTTAGGCGTCTGACTATTTAATATATTTATCTGAATATGAACACAAAGAATAATTATTTTGGATTTGGATTTCTTATAGCCTCGTGACTTACAGTGTTTCCATACTATTTATTAAAGTGTCCAAAAGTATTCAACAATACCCCTGAAGTCTGCGCTCTGCCTGCCTCTAGACAACTTTATGACTGACTTTTAAGCCTTGAGAATCCTGTATGCTATTTCCAAATATTTATCAACAAATAATCTAGCACCTAGGACTACGCGTTTATAGCGCTGTTTGGCTGTTTGGCTGTTTTCCGGTGGGATCCCTTTTCACGAATACCATATACTATGTATGTGTACCCTTGTAATCCACGCTTAGCGGGTAGAAGAACGAGAGGCGTGGCCGTGACGATGGGCGTAGCAATGTCAACCGCAGCACAAAACGCTGGCAAACGGAAGTGCCCCGCCCACCAGCAGCTCGAACACGCCGCCCACTTTTCGCACCGCAATGACAATGCGCAGTAAAGTGTCAATAAATTTTATGCAGACGCCATTTGCATCGCCATAAATATTTTTGTTGTGTTCGGCAACGCATTTGCACTTCTGCTCTGGCATTTGTTTTCTTGCCATCCAGCCCCCTTGCGCCCAAGTGCCCCCGACGCCCCTGTCATTATGTTAATTTACACCTTTTGTTGGCTGCGCCTCGCTTTCAATGCCATCGCAGCTGGAACAAGCCTGTACAATGCAGCAGCTTTTAATTGCGTGCCGTAAAAACTAACTAAAGCAATGAAAAGCTGCTAAATGGCAGCCATTCCATTGGGCAAACAAGTTGTCTGCTAAATACATTTACCGTTTGCGAACAGGTGTAATTGGAGGCGGTACTGGGCGGCTCACACACACCTCAGCCTGCGGTGTGGCGCAAATAGCGCCCCAAGGATGCGTGTCACTAAATGCTCCCGAACCGTAACCCAAACCGAAACCGAGACCAAGACGCTGACGCTGACGATGATGCCGATGACGAAAACGTTCCCCAGGAGGCACGTAATACCACTAATAACCCAACCGACACTCACACACACACACACAAGTTGGGCCAGGCGACAAGAGGGAATGTGCCTTGGATTCTCGAGAATTTAATAATCCCGAACGGAAGGATCGCACCACTGAGGTATTTGCATTACAAAGGGAAATTGTATCTCGGAAATTCCGTTGAACATCCTTGAAGATGGAACACATAAAATGCAAAGACCACACCTAATAATTTTTCAAATATTATTTCAATTCGTACTCATCTTCGATTGTACTCTACTCGTTTTCACTTGTTTATGAAATCTAGTTTACTAAAGCGTAGGCCCTTGTAGGTTTATTTTACTCGTGTGAGCTTAGCGCAACTTGTTAAACTTTCATTCAGTGAGGGAAAAACTTCTCACCCGAGGCGTAACTCAAGTTACTTTTCAAATCGAGACATTCTTCATGGGCTGATTCCATTACAGCACTTTTGTCGCCCTTCTGAACACATAATCTTTAGTGGCTCCGTCTGTCTACTGGGGCAAGTCCCCATCACCTGATCCTGCCGCCTGCTGCTCTCTGCCTGGGTTTTCTTCTCGAGTACACACTTCTTGAAAATTTAATGGCTGACACTGCTGTCGGCACTTACACCGCCACCCGTAGTGTCCTTATATGCCCCTGCCCCAAGACCAGTCGACCACAGACCCATCCTCCTCCTCCAGTACCGCTCCCATTCCCTGCCCCTGCCTCCGGCATCCCCGTCGACACCTTCGTGGAGGAGCTCATGTTACAGACAATTTGCGTTAAATTTACAAGTAACACCGTTCACCAAATACGAGGCCCAAAACCAGAGAGACGGCAGAGCGCCTTATGTTGTTTTATTGCTGCCTGGCATGCCGTACTGATACACGGATTCTGAAGGGGCTCACTGAGAGAAAATCCGGGCGAAAGCTTAGCGAGTGACAGGCTGTTTTATAAGGCTGCTCTGAGTTGACATTTTTATTTTTCACATTTTATTTCTGGCTCTACTAGCTAATTCCACTTGTCATGCTGGCGTTTTCCAATTGTTTTATGCCAAATCAAAAGCACTGCGATAAGAACTTTTCAAAGATCAAGTCATGTTCTTGGCGACTTTTTAAGAAGCTGCTCCGAGAAACATATACATAGGTTAATTTTCCCTTGGAAATAATTGTAAACTATACACTGCAGGCGCCTCGGATTTCCTCAGTGGATTATATCTGACTGGCTTGCTGCCATAACCAAAACCAAAACCCCAGATGGGAAAGTGGCAGCAACGTTGGCAACAAAACGCCGACAACAGTAACAGCAATTAAAGTGGATTTTCATGAAAATGAGTTTTCCTAATAGTTTATTCCAGGCCGAAAAATAAAATCATGGCGATAAAACGCGTTGATTAAGACGAAGGCAGGTGAGCGCTGATGGCCCAGGATGATGATGAGATTCTATGGCTATGGATGGGGATCTTAGACACAGCTGGTGCTCAAGACTCTCAAGGCTGGATTTTTGTTCTGGTTTCGGGCCTGGTTATTTCGAGTGGGAGGCTGGCATAATTATGCATATTATGTTGCAGGGTCCTAAGTGCATACTTGTGCTGGCTATTAGGTAAATTGAGACTAATTTATGGCCAATTAGTAGGGTGATTAAATTCAAGTGATTATCTTGAAGTTCATTAATGGCTCTGGCGAGCGAGCTAAATTCATAATTAATATCATGCATACGCCCCGTGGGTCACAGGGAAACCCAAAGCACTCGCAGCCCAAGTTATGCCCAACTTTTGGTCAACCTTATGGTCCACTTGAGATCCGTCCGCTGGCTTTGGCCTAAACTCTTTTGCATTTATTTATGCACTTTGCCGAGATCCCTGAACTCGATGACTGCAATTGAGGGCCGCTTCAACATTGAACTTTTGACTACGTCGAACCAAGAACTTTTATATCGATAAGTGGCAAATAATAAAATTGCCTGCGGCTGCTACTCACGCTTTTGATTGACTCTTGCGAACGTACCTGCAACGAAAGGGAGAAAAAAGAGTCAATATGTGTTAGGCGATTTTCCGAGATGAAAGAGCTGCACGGAAAACAATTATCTATAATTATCTATCAGATTTAAATAATATCTTAAAGATACATCTACATTTTCGAGGGCAGCTGAGTTAAGTAATTATGAAAAATGGCACCCACCAGATAAGTGTCAAGTGTATAGGTGCCGGATGCATCTCACATCTTTTCAGAGGCTAATAAGGGATGGCAATTAAATGACCCGAGAAGAAGGAGCAAATTGACATAATGGAAATGCAAGCGGCAGTCAAAGAGATTTGAGGAGGCGGATAAGAACACCGTCTGCCACTCGAGCAGCCTTGAGTGTCCTGCCAGCGCAGGCGATTTCAAAGATACAATGCAATATCACCAGCAGCCAGCAGCGAGCAGTCCTGTGGCCATGGCACGGAAAGAAAGGAACTAAGGGATCGAGGGGGAGGTGGAAAGGTGGCAGGCGCAATGAGCAGCAAAGGACTCAGTTCGATAAGCGCTATATTATGCTGTCTAGTCGGGTTTCTGCTGAAGCACCTCGTGTTGCATGCCGCTAATCAATCATGGCGTGGCATCCTCAGTTCGAGCAGCCAACCCAACCAGCTAGTCTTCCAGCAGCTGCCTTCAATGGGCAATTATTGATTGATGCCAAGTGCACATCGCAGGGGTCTTCAGCATGGTAGGATGGCATGGGTATGGGTTTCCATTTGGACTCGCTGCACGCTGCACCATGGGGCTGCCACTGAAGTGGCCTGCACTGTGCCGCAACCCTGATCTAGTGCCCCTTTTCTGCAGCATCTGCTGTCAATGTTAAGATTTTAGACATTGAAATGCTTCCTTTGCGGCGCCTCGAAGCTTAAAGTTTTAATTTCTTGTTTTTCTTCGGTGCTGCTCTGTGTGTGTGTGGCACAAGTTTCGTGTTTCGGTTTGCCATTCCAAGTGGAGCACTTCATTGACTTCTCTTTTCCTGTGTGGTCTTGTGGTTTTTTCGCCACTGGACCTTATTATTTTTTGGCAAAGTTTTTCTAGGTCATCCGGCAGAATACGTTATGTTCTTACTTAAAAGAAATAAATACATTTCACAGCATTTTCCATAATTGCAAGTCAATGATGTCGGCCCCAGAAATATGCTACAGAAAATTATTTTTCACAGATTTCCTCCTAAACGTGTTCCGCATACTTAAGAGCACAGAAACCAAACAAATTTATTTAAATGAGTCAGGAAAATTAAGTGGAAACGCGTGTGCCATGGAAGGCGATCTCTGTGTGTGTGCGTTTGATTGTATGGGAAATGAGGAAAATACGCGAGATGTAGATAAGTAGAAAACGGGACCAAATTTTAATGCCGCTCCGGCAAACCTTAGACAAATAAAACTATAAATATAAACGTTTGCGGGGATGTCAAGGGGAAATGTATTTACATAAGTGCCCTGTGACTGGCGCACGTGTTTGATATTTCCTTTAGTTTTATGTCAGACAATGTCAAGCCTACACACACACTCACAGCAACACACACACACACTCACACACATCCGCCCGTTGATAATTCAATAAACTAAACAAGATTCTGTGGGAGATTTATGGGTATGCTGAACCCGACATTCGGGAGTTGAAAAACAGCTCGTGGCGGTTTATAAATCTTCATTTCAGCACAAAGACACCCAAGAGCACACACACACACACACACATACGCACTCTTAGTCGCTTATTAAAATGTAATTTTGGAGTGGGGGAAACAGGGCACGGCTGGTTCATAAATTGCCAACACTTATGCCCAATAAATGGGCATAAATCTGGGCCCGTCTCGCTGGCGGCATTAAAATGCGTAGCGACACGGTCAAAAAAGCGAAAGCAGTTTCGAAATAACAAAAGCATCAGGAATGTGCCACAGATGAAAAATATGCCCCTTGTGTGTGTTCTGTGGGCCAAATCTCTGTTTGTTGTCGAATCATTTTGCACGGCTGTAATTTGGTTTTAAAAACGTTGGCATTTGTTACATCCTGGCAACACAAGACCGTTGTTCTTAACGTGCCCACATTAAATTGATAGCCTAGACAGCTTGAGGGCTGGCTAAATTGATTAATTGGCTCTTGACTCAGCGCCATTTTGGCCACTCCACTTTCGGCCATGACTTCTGCGAAAATCCACCCCGAAAACCAGCCAGCCAATTGGTTTTGCTACATTTCACAAAACTGCATTAAATTTCGAGTCATTAGGCAGCGTTTACTCCCCATCCCCACGCACTTCGTCCTTGGTCCTGCCAACATTAGGTGGACATCTTCTATCTGCGCTTTACACATCGCTGACTGCTGACTGCAATTCTTGGAGCTATCTGGCTGCCATTGTGAGGCCTTCGTCATGCAAATGTAATCGAAAATAATGAGATAGTTCTACTTTTGCGAAATCACTGAAGGAGACAACTTTTTCTAGTCAGTGAAAGCAGAAAAATAGCAAGCAAAGTAGCTATTGTTGCAAATTATTATTTCATAAATCAACCATTTCTATCTGCAAGTTAGGACTGCTACACAATGCAATTTAAAGTCAATTTAAGCTACTTATTTGAAATCTTATATAAACTACATAGGGTTGTCCTTTTAAATCTCTCTCGCTTAGCTTAATCTGTCTCTGTTTTGCCAGTTGTTGTGTGTTTTAGTTTGGCCGTCGATTCGACTTTCTAATTGAGCAATTTCCTTTGGATAATTGCTTTTGCGCACTGCCGCATTTGGACTTGGCTTCAGATTCAAATGCAGCATCAGACTCCGATTGCGATTCACATCCGCGCCCACCGACTGCCGCCCACAATCTGCCCTGGCATTGGACAATTAATTTGTGTTAGTAGCAATTCATAAACAAACAGATTGAAATTGGAAGCAGCGCCGCATTTGCATAATGCTGCTGACTAAGTGAAAAACCAGATAGGCACTCGAGCATTTCGAGTGTGCTTCCAGGAGCGGATGCAGCTCGAAAACCTCGCCACACACACCTCGCACACTGTTGATATGCAAACGCGGTCATAAAACGTGACATTTGCCGTCAGCTTCAATTTGGCCAAGGAATTGAATGGCCATAAAGTGTGCGAGTGTGCGGGTGTGCGGGTGTGTGTGTGACAAAAAGGTAGCACAAATTCAAAATGAAACGTAATTTGCATATGGAGGTCGAGGCGGAGTGGCAGGGGGCGTGTTCAAGCTGCTCGGGGCGGCTTTTTATGCACACCCAGGACACAGCTGAAAATCAAGTGGATGAAGTCGGGACAAAGCCAAAAGGTAAAGGTAGAACTTGCCCTAATCTGCATAATAATAAACCACACAAACACAGGACATGAAAACACACATAAATTGCCACCCACAAGGCTGCCCCATTTTTGCCATATTTAATGCTGTGTAAATTGAATTTCCATCACTTTATGATTACTTGATGCGGACTGAGGTGGAAACATTCACCAACTTGACTTTTTGCCTGGCATCCTGGAGTTTCCTCTGCGAACGGGTCCATCCACACTACATGGAGGTCTTTCTTGCACTGCAGTTGCCCATTAACTGGGCATATCAATTTCAATCAAATTGACAGGGGCCTCTGCAGCAATGAAACTTTATTGCCCACCCTCGTTCTCGTCCTCGTCCTCGACCTCGTCTAGTTGGTCCATCCAAGTATCTTACTGTATCTTCTATTGAAACTATTCAGAGCCTATTGGTGTAGATACATTCATGGAAAAGTTTTTTTATTGCACGGTAAAATGTTCGGCTTACCTTGTCCTCTTGTCTGACTTCCACCACTTTTGTTGATGTTTGTATTTAATTAATATATTAATTTATGCGCCGCGCGTTGATCATTTGTCGAATATTGTGTTCGCTGAGTCTGGCATTTGCATTGATTAAAACTGAATTGAGTCGAATTGAGTGGAAGTTGTTTTTATTATCCTTTAGAGCGCACGTACGTTCTGCGTTGAATTGATTTAATTGGAGTAGTTGGTTGTTTGGTTGGGGTTCAATTAAATTACAGCTTGTGGGGTTTAAAGTTTCCTAGTTCATTTGATTTTAAGTGAGTAAGTTTCATAGTTGATAACAGCTTATATTGTATACACGAGATTTGGCTACTCCTAGGTACACGTACACGTAAAACTTATCCAAAAGTTTTTGATATATAAAATGCATATCTCCTCTGCTATTTAATCCATATCTTCCATATATTTTAGTAGCTTTATCTATGCTCCAGTTCCCACTGAGAATCCCACGAGTGTTTTACCTTCATAGCTGTGCAATTAACAAGTGCAATTGCTGGCTTCTTTCGGAATTGATATGATCTTACGGTATATTAAACAATTGAGCTCTCCAGTTGCATTCCCTATTGTCCTCCTCCTCCGATTTCTTAATCCTTCGTTTCATTTTCTGTTTCCGGATTTTCCGCTCATCAATTCTGGCATCGCTGGACTTTTAATGTAAACTTATTCCACTTTCGTGTGTGTATGTGTGTATATATATATGTTGTATTCAACATCTTTAAAACATCAATAAAAATCGGTTTGTTAACAACACTTTTATAAAAAAGAACGCAACTTTACGACGGTTGGGTTACACATATATATATCCATATATCCATATATAATTACGTAAGTATGTCTAGATATCTATATATTTTTGTATTCATAGATTGTGTGTCTATATATACATTTATATTAACAACACTTAACACACAGAAATGCTACATGAAGATGTTTGTGTTATTAGGATGCGGAATGTTCCAAAATTTAGTAGCTCCTTTTGTGTTGGGTTGATTTCTCGATTGATTTTTGCTTCACAAATTCAAAAAATTTCACATCACAGCCAATGGATACTGACGATGGGACGCATTTCCTCCACTCCACGTGCTCCTCTCCAGCTCCTCCTGCTCCTCCTGCTTCTCCTGATCCTTCTGTTTCCTCTGCTAATTTTTCAGCCGGATGAAAGTAATGTTGATGATGATTTTGCGGATGCTGATGAGGGGGCAACGAAATTTTTGCTGGCGGCCTCAGCAAACTAACAATTTTGAGGGGGCCTCTGTTATCCATCTGGGAAGTTGCCAGGTCCCAGCTGGAGCATGTCTCATTTGGGCTCCTCGATGGTCTGGCCGACCACTATGATGATCACGATGAAGACGGCTAGCAGGACGAGGATGCAGCAGATGGCCACGGCCACCATGGCGCTGTTACTCATGCGGGACTCTTATTTGCTTCCTAGTGCCTCACTTTTGAATTGGACTCGATGTGTGCTCTATCTGTATTTGTTTGAGAGAGAAAGTGAGGTGGGAATTGGCAAATTTGCATATGTGCCACTGCGATTGAGATTGCCTGGCTGTGCACAGTAGAGATTATCGGTCGATCCACTGGGCCATCACTTGTCATAAATCCCCACCCCCTACGCCCACTGCGAATGGCACTGACAAATGCCATAGCCACCACCTATCTGCTATCGCCAACCACCTACAGATACAAATTGCCTGCCATAAATTGCGAGGGCTGCCTATCAGCCGCTCGACTGTGCATGAAATGCCCGACAGCCTGTGGACAGCCCAAAAGTTGTCGCCGCCAGTGCGTATGTGTGATATCCCATGCCCCTTCCATGCCCACGCACTTCATCAAGAGTGACTCGAGTGGGAATTGGGCCAAAAATCACAACCCATAAGGGCGAGCCAAGCTGTCCCAGAGCGACCGAGTCCTTTGTCTGCCACTGACACATGATTAATGCTGTCCTGTCCGGCCGGAGGGAGTGGGTCCTTGCACTTTCCTCCAGCCGAATGCAATTTCGAGTGTCTATTATCCTGTCTAATAGCTGCTGAGCTGCACTGCTCATCTGCCGCCAGCCTGACGATAATTGCCAGTGCATTATGAGTCCTGGCATGGCAGCTCGGGCCCACGACACGTATACTTAATTATCGCTGCTGTGCGCCACTCCAAAGGGGGCGAATATTCAATTACAAGGAAACAAAACTTGACAAGCCATCCATTCGATACATTGAAAGGCGAAAATAAAACATAAAAATAATATCGAGTTGATTGCGAGAACGTTTCGCGGCCCTAGTAAAATGTTGAACGCCCTTTTAAAAAGGTAATTTTATACATATTATACATACTTTATATTATATCTGATTAAAGTATAAAATGGAAATGACAATGAAAATCAGTAAGACTATTTTATTTGGGATACAAAGCAAATCATATTTTCTTTAAGCGTACCATATCGGTCATCGTTAAAAAGAGTATAAAATCATCAAATAAATGTTCACTTTATCGTCGCTTTCTTTTTGCTAAAGTGAAATGGCTGACACCATTGAATGGTCGCCGACATTGGTGGCCAAAACAGGAGCCAAAACTTGGAACCATTGATAAGTTTTTGCAGTGCCAAATGGAAGGTGAACTGAATGGAACGCTATAGTCGCGTTTCCCAACTATCAGATACCCCTTACTCAGCTAGTCAGCTACTCTCTGGAATCTGCATGCTTATTCTCAACTTTCTAGCTTTTTTCTGACGGAGAGGCAGATGAACATGACCAGATCGACTTGGCCATTGATCCTGATCAAGAATATGTATATTTTACGCTTCCTCCTACCTGTTACATACTTTTCAACGAACCTAGAATACCCTATTACTCTACGGTAGCGGGTATAATAATGCCAGACCCAGTTCTCGGTCAAATGGCCACAGCTGCAGTCAGTCGTTATCAATGGCAACTCGAATTGAATTTGCACAGGGCCAAAAGGACAACAAATTCGCGGAGCTTAAGGTTGTAGGAAAGTGTTTAAAGGTCCTGTTTTTGTAAAGAGCCTTTTAATTAAGCAGCTCACGCCAATAATTTTCCATACTTGGCATCAGGAGCAGGTCCTGTCAATGTTTGTGTCAGTTGCCATTTTTCCATTTGATTCGCCGCACTTAGTGGCTGCCCGCTGTGCAAATTCGTGTATAAAAGGCTTGGCCATTTAAATATTTATTTTTATTTATTTGGGCCCATTTGTCCTGGCTCTGAGTGCGTTTAAAAAAGCGATAAGTAAGCCTGGAACTAACTGACTTTTTGTCCTTTCTTATGGCTTATTTTCGTGACTCAATTGGTCTTTGTTTGCCGTCCCTTTGAATTGGTCAATTAATATTAATGAAATGCTCGTCCCCCGCTCTTCTCTCCCTCAAACGCACTTTACCTGCATAAATTATGCTTTCCTGTCTGCTTTACCTCCGCATACACACACGTACCTGTAATTTGGCCCAGAAAGCCATTCAAAAAAAAAAACTTAAAATTGCCCACACCAGTTTGCCAGCAGGCAAATTATGTTGTAATAAGTCAATTTATCAGTTTATTTTTAGCTTACACATGTAAGCCGCAGGGGCATCAATAAAATCATATTTGCCGAGCGGCAGGCGTAAAATTAAATGAAATGCAGCCATCGCCCAGACAACGAGTCGTATACGCAACGTGCCCAAGTACTTGACTGAATTGCCTGCGTTTGTGTTTTATGACTGACGGTAAAAGGCCGAAATTATATTTATTTTGTATTTGTTTATTGTCGGTCTTCTGTGGAAAATTTCAGAATACTCGTGGGCGGGCATGTCGGAGTCACTTGAAAAGACTTACTACACATTGCACTGACACATATTGTCGGTCCGTCAGGCTTCTTTGTCTATGAGTCTTAATTAAATTAGCGCCAGAAGGCGACGAGCCACAAACACAGATAGACGCAGAAGGCCAAGATGACAGGATACCAGCCCCTCATAACAAAGGAAACGCCAAGGAAAGGCGCTTGTCACTGCCACACTCTATACTCGTATGTGTGTTTGTGCTGGGAAATAAAATAAATTTTTGCAATTTCGTAAGTTTTATGCGCACATTTGCAAAATTTGTTTATGCTGGCGAAAGGCGAACTGCGAGAGCACTGAACGGGTGGCGCAGGGTGAGAGGTCATAGAACAAATGGGCCATGTCCTGGCCACCAAAGGGGTGGCAAGAGGGGCGGCAGGATGGCGCCCTGGAGTGCGTAGGCACTGCCAGTGACGTTCGCAACTTTTCTGCGTGCCGTCGTGTGCGCTGGCACATAAATTCAATTTGTTTCACCAGCGAATCGTTTGAAGGGTTAACGCTGGCCTAACTTTCCAGGCCCGGGCAGAAAAAAAATTATGGAAAATTGCACGGGCTCGGCGAACTGAGAGGGGGGCAAAACGTTTATGAAATTGCATGCAGAATTAAAGCCGCCAGGCGAATGCCGAGCGAATCCTTTATCCTTTGTCAAGTTCAACTGCACGCCGCGACCTTGGCAGATGCGACTCAAGGAGTCCTCTCCGCCGAGTGCCGTGTGTTTGTGACTGTCTTTGTGGCTCTGCATAGGTGTGTGTGTGCATGTGTGTTTGGGTGTGTGTATGTGTGTGTGGCAGGACAATAGCCGCATAAATGCTCGAGCACTGCTTTAAGCCTGTCGCCGTGTTGTTGCGCTGTCTTGCCATGTCACAAGTCAAAAGTGCATTAAAATAATTGCACTTGTTTAGGCGGCACTTGGCAACTGCCAGCGAACGTCTCTGATTTAAAAGCAGGCACCAATACATAGTCAGGTGCGACTCCGCCCATTTTGATGCAGGCCAAAATGTAGCACAGGGAATGCCCTGCCATCTATTCATTTAAAAAAATTATTTTAATTAGTGGTAACGAGCCGAAATGCAATTAAACAGATGATGAATACGATTTGTGCATTCATATTACATGAATTATTTTTATGGGCTCATACCCGAAAAATGACTTGTGTGAAAAGGCATTTGTTTGAATTTTAATACCCATAATATGATATCCATAGTCAGCTATTTATTTAAGTTGACTTTTATGGTGTCATGCTTCATTTAGGCAAATAATAACGAAGCAAAGTAATGAAATTATAATGGTGATCTTAACCAATACACAACTTCCACTTAAAAGGATTTCCTTATAGCCAACGAAGCTCTGTGAGAATTCGATTGAACTTATCACAAGTAAGTGAAATGTTAGATATTTATCAGGAATCAGCTTGACTGGCGTACATTTGAAATGTGGTCCTGTGGTTTCTCTCACTGCACGTGCGAGGCACACGTTTCCGCCTTCAACTGCACTTAAACTTGATTTCTGTGTATCCTTTGTCTTAGTTCCTTGGACAAGCGTCTGGGCCTCATTGTATCCCACATGAATGGGGCTTATACTCGTTTGCAGGCATGTGCAAGTGTGTGCGGGTGTGTGGGCCAGCAGGAGTGTGTGGGTATAGCCTCGACACAGTAGCCGGTGGAGAAGGCCACCTTCTCTTGGCCCGCTTCCTGACCCAGCTTGTTGCATGTTTCACGTTGGCTTTTATGAGGGAGATTTTTAAAGCTTACACAAAGATGCTCGACTCTCGTTGTCTCCCGTTTTATGCATTCACGTATCACAAAAGAGATATTTTAATATGCCAAGGAACGCGCGAGAAAGATTAATGAAATTCCCGCCTTTAAGCCACATCTTTCTGGCTAAGTGAATTCATTTTGCTCGGATGCGGAAACAATGCGCATTTGTAAGCAGCACATCGCTGGAATATTTCGCGTTACCCCCCACAAAAAATAAGATTCCCGGAAATATTGAAAATTCAAATTGGCTAATCAGCCAGAAGGCCCAGGGCTTCTCTATGCCAATTCCATTAGAAATTGGAAATAAGGTATTTGCGAACAGTGCTGACTCGGGCTGTTTGAATTGGCTTCCTGTCGACGCCTATTTCGTTATGGCAGCCACTGTTTATTTATAATTCGATTGGAAATGTGTTTGGTCAAAGAAGTTCATTTCGATGGCGCCACCTCATCGCATTTTTCGACCATTCGCGGTTTGTTTATCTTTCTGTGTTTAGGCTTAATTACCGTGCCATTCCATTCATATTTAATGTGTCGGAAAGTTCTGCCCGCCCGCACAGAAACTCAATCGAATCGGGCTTTGAGTGCTCGGTTAATGATTTTTATTGAAATCGGCATAGTTTTCACTCGACTACCCCACGGTCCATAAATTCATAATGCACAGGGGGAAACTTTAGCTGGCTATTTGGTCCGTTCAGATTGATTAGAAGATTGATAGACTGGCTGTAGAAACTGGCTAAGTGAGAATGACTTCAACTTTGGGAACTACTCGTAATTGATTGGCTCAGCCAGTTTCTATTAGCTTTTCCAGGCGGGAGATGCCAGTATGGTTTGATCGCACGACGAATAATTTATGGCTCTTTTTGCCAGTTAATAAGGCCTTAAAGCTCGTAAGCCCTGTGCAAACTTGGTTCCAGAGGTGGCACATCAAAAGACGGTCCCTTTTTTAATCAGTAAACTCATTAGCATCGTCCGCTAACTAAATACAAATTAAAGGAACAGCATCCACAGCTGGCAAAGCCTCCTGATTCCCCCTTTCCACGCTTTTCCGACTGCTCCTGCTGGTTGCTAAAAAGTTTTCGCTTCACAGCCGTCAAGTTGATGTAATGAAAAAGTTGCAGCGCTTTTCTAACAATATTTTCCCAGCTCATATCACATGACGTGGACACGCTGGCTACTTTCTACTGGCAACTGGCAAAAGCCAAAGCTGCTGCAACAAGCCTTCAAAACAACAAGTACTCGGCATAGGGCGCTAATTAGTTTCGAGTCGGCGTTTTGAATGGGGAAATATTTTGAAAAAACATCGCTCATACGCAACGTTGGTCCGCACCCACAGGGTATTATTATAATTTTGGTAGCGAACAGCAAAAAACGGAAATAAAACTTATTTTTATTTCAAATGCTAGCGCAAACAGAAATAAATAAACACTTTCGCTGGGAACTGGAGACCACGCCCAGCACTCATCGCCGTTTTGCACGAAGCTTTTCTGGTGAGCAGCCGGCGGGAAAATCGCTTGCAGAAATGGAAATGAAAATGAAATGAACAAAGGAGCAAAGGAAACCCATATGAGCAACGGGTTAGCAGTCCAGTGCAGCTCATTATAAAATAGCCAACGTAAAAACCCTATTTCCGTTTTGGGGGCGGCTCAAAGGTGTTCGCTCCGGTCCAGGAAATTCACTTTGAGATCCCAAACTGAAATTTTAACGATGCATATAAAAACCCGGCGACGGCAAATGAATAAATAATTTATGCGTGAGGGTCCTAAACACTCGAGTGGCTGGGTAACATTATTTGCAAAGTTACCCGGCTCCCCTCGTCTTCCCCCTTTTTCTTCACATTTTCCACACGTAGCGAATTTTATCTCTCTATTACCTGGTGGAAGTAGCCTGATTTAGTGGCAGTGCCTCAGCTGGCGAAAAAGGGTTGAGTTTTCCAGCCTCCGCTGACTTTTCACGGGAATCCCTTTGGGTTATGTTTGCTTATCACCTGGTTGGCTATCCAAACAAGGTGGGAAACGATTTCGGCCCTCTGTTTGCACATTTGGCACGTTTCAATTTCGCAGCGATTGCCGAACTGCATGCAAATTGCAAGTGAATCGCACTTTTTTGTACTTTTACTGCGGCATATGGCAAAGAAGCCTGGAAAGCACTTTCACTTGATGATACTCGTAGACTGCGTGTCTGGACATCAACGTAAAAAATAGTCAATTATGTGAATGCTTTTCCTGAGTAATTATTAAATAAGATGCTATTTGGCTAGGCAGGCCTGAGTAACCGCTTATAATGAAACGTGAGCGGAATTTAAATATAGAAGTAATTTACAGTGTCTACAAATATATTAGAATATTGGGATTCGGTTGGAATAATTGGTTGTCACTATTGTTTTTAATAAACGTGAGGGCAAATATCAAATTTTAAACAAATAGTTACGTTTAAAATAAAAGTACAACTTCCTTGAAAAGGATTGCATTTATTTGAATTAATCTTTGCCTTAAAAAATAAACAGAAAATTACTTCTGCAAGTACAACTACTATCATATCTCGCAACAAATACCATTTTCAGGATCCAACCAAAACATATTCTAATCTAAAAAGTACTGAATGGGAAGATAAGCACTGCGTTTAGCCATGCCCCAGATCAAATCAAAGCTGTCACTTGTCAGTGGCACGCGTTGCAGGAACGGAAATCGGAAAGTTCGCCCGGACTTTGACTGTGACTCCAATTAAGCAGCTGGCGAACAGGTGAAACTGGCGAAACAGGTGAGACCCAGCAAAATTTGTCATAACTGCCGTGGACTTTTCCCCTTTTCTTCTGTCTTTTCCGCACTTATCCAGTGTGTGTGTGGACTTATTGCTGCATTGCAAACAATACGAGGGCCATGTTGTAAATCCCCCAACAATTGCCTGCCTCCAGTTCGTTTTGTAACCTTTCGTTGCCCAGATTGCCCTCCTGTGTAAGGACGTTCCAAGGAAAGCACCCAGGGTTACCGATTAGGAATGTATGGCTATTGTGCATGTGAACTAATAACGCATTTGTATGTTTGCTTTTGAAAACGTGAACTCATCCTGGGAACATTCGCTCAATGCAAATAATACCATTTTGCTAAAATGAGAATTTTTTGATGAATAGTATAGCTATAGGCATGTGGCCCGATTCCAAGAATCAATTTGCATGGCCGTTCTCGTTGGTCAAAGGACTAGGTGTCATAAATTTATGTTAAGTGGAAACGCAATAATTTAATACACAACACGAGTGGCTTTCATATTAGTTGTTATTCAAGGAAATCCCATTTGATAATTCCATTCGTAATCAATGATTAAGGTATTCTAGTTTCACCGAAACTAATACCGAGAATTATTGGACTAAATGCTTTAAAATTTAAGCGACTATGCATTTTAGTCTTTAAGTCCACCACCTGATTCTTGGATATACCGCCCAAGCCTTTTCCCCCTTTTGATCACCATAAATAGCCCGCTCCACAATCTTATAAATGCCCGAATATCTCAATTGTGCGCCACAGCCAAGGCAATTTCAAAAGAATATGTAATTCAGGTTCCATTTGAATATTTACGTCTCGCTGCCAAGGGCCTTCTCAATTGATTTGTAATTCACTTTTGTGTCGAACAATTCCGCGTTGAGCTCTCCGCTTCTCCGTTTCTTATCGCCGGGATTGAGTTGGCCGGATTTTGGATTTTGACACCGAAACGGAATGCTTAAGCAAACATTAAAATGCAAACCAAAGGCCGAAGCAATAAGGCGGAAAGGACAGCGGACCTTAATCGGAGCTCCAAAGCGGGAAAAGTGCGCGCGTTGCTGGGAAAACTGATTCGAGCTTCGAGGTTCGAGGGTCCTGTCGCACGATGCGATTAATGACGCGTTCCGATGCGATGCGATGCCGCTTCAAAGGCTGGTGGCAAGCGGAATGCGGAGCTGGTTGAATTGGCTGAAAAGCGAGTGGCGTGTGTGTGCCGCACGGCCGACAGAAATCGACTGACTACGCTCGGCTGCTGCCACGGCATTTAAGGCAGAGAGTGAAGTCGGAAAAGTGGGAAAACGCAGAGGAAAAGCGAGAGAGCACCCTGCGATGACATCAAGTGAAAGCTCTGCCATTTGAATCGAGAGGCGGTTGTTAGTCCACCGCCAATAGTACGGCAGTGAAATAAATCAAATTGAATTTATGATTTCGTTTTTGTGCACTTCCTATTCCACTTTTTCCGCAGGACTTTCACAGGACTCCTTGGCGCAGCCTCCTCGAGTGGATCCTTCAAGTTGTTTGCCACCGGATTTCATTTCGCTGCGGCTCAATGAGCCGTCGATTCTGTTTGTTCGAGGGGCCGACGAGCGCTTTAATCGCCCATCCAAAGCCAAATCCGCCACTCGAGACAGCTGGCAGGTGGCAGATTTCAGGTGAAACCTGAAGGTTTCCAGGTGGCAGGCCATCAGGAGGAGCAAAAGCTGACAGGTGAGAATCTTGTTGAACCTCGGCTTCCGCTCATTATGCTCCGACTCGACCGTTTGTGTGGATAATTGCCGCCTTCGCGCGTCTTCAATTTAAACTGCCAACGAACTTGGCGCGCCTAATTTTCGATTTCATTTAATTTGGCGCAAATCTCATTAGGGCAAAGACGTCGCCCAAGATAAATGGGAGTGTGTTTTTTTCTTGCTTTACGTCCAAGGCATCGAATCGCAGATACTTTGACCTGTGCCTGGGGCACTGGCGTCTTTGGCTTTCCCTGCTCCGTCCGGCATGCCAAGTCAGCGATTTATTTGGGCCAAACAAAGGCGCGATAACCCAGCAAACATTCACTGGCCAACTGATAAGCGGCAGTCTCTGGCTAAATGATAACAGGGACGGCCTGGCAGCGCAGGCGCGAGCTTTTCCACAAGAGAGAGTTTTCCACAAGCCAGAGAGCTCTGCCGACTGATAAGAAAGCAGACTTCTGCTGCCTCTGCATCTGCGGCTTCAATTGTCTTTAATCGCTGCTCAAATGTCGATGATGTCCTGGGAAGTGTCCTGGGGGATGGGGTGGAAAATTGGAGAGCGGTTACCCCGGGGGGGGGCCTTTAACGAATTGTCATTGATTTCTTTTGAAATGGCACCGCTTTTGTTTGCCTTCGCTTCTGCCACATTAGGCAGCTGAGCGGGGGATTCTCCTCCTAAGTCTCGTTTTGATTACTGCAGCTCTGGTTATCGGGCAATGATCACAGATTGAATTTGCTCCGCCGGCAGCTTGTCTTAAATAATTATGAGCGCGCTTAATTAATAAGTTTGCTAAAGCAGCCACAAAGGCCTCAAAAAGGGTCTTCTAGAATATGCTGTTATTGTTTTTGCGGCTGGGAAGCAATTAAGACCGCCCAGCGCATTGTCTTCTCGGCCTCAACCTCGTTTGACCCCAACTTTGTTATAATTTTGCCTTTGTGCGTGCTCTGCAAAATGACCAGCCTCAAATGTAGAAAAAATACATAAAACTGTCACACAAAGAGTTTGAAAAAGCGAAATGGAAAAGAGGAAAACTCGGATCCGGAGGGGCAGGGACTGGGTGCCGGAGCGGATTGCTTCCTTCCTGTCGGGAACGCTCACTTTTGCCGGTCATTAAATTTTTTTCCATTGCCTTTGGCAGTCGATACATATTTGACTGCGTACATAAATAATGAGCTCAGTTGTTGTTTGGCCAGATTTGCAAATGTTCATCGACAGTTTCAATTATTTATTTACCAACCCAGCCGACTACAGTGCGCACTCAGTGGAGTCTTTAAAACTGGCAGGCTAAAAGCGAGCTAGTGGACACTCGAGACTTGGCAATTAGTACGTAGGAAAATTGTTTTACATGAGTTGGCTGGGGCTTACATATTTTTTAGCGGGGCAAAAGAGGGCAGCAACTTTCACACAAGTTTAGAGGGGTTCACCCCACGCCGAACCATTAAAGTTTGCTGTGTAACCACATTTAAATACTATAAGACCAGCTGTTAATGGTAAACGTAATGACCCACCTACTTAATTCCATTACTATAATAACAATTAATTGAGTACTTACCTGCATAGAATAAAGGCAGCAGATTGAAAATGATGACCAGCGGAAATATAGAGCGTGCAAACTTTTGCATATCCGCAAGGATGCCGACAGCAGCGCAGTCCTTTGTGGCGACGCCGTGTTGAAAGAGCTTTCGTTGTTGTTTCGTAGAGTCCTGACTGACTTTGGAAGATAGGCGTGATAGGCTAGTGCTCGTGGCGAGGCGATCCTGCTCCGAAGTCCCTGCAGAAGCGACCAAAGGGGCAGCAGGATGAGCCAGGTCCTGCTGTTGCTGCACGACAGGAAGAACAGCAACATCGCAGCCTGCAGCACTGTCGGCCAAAGGATTTCGCATCCTGTTCTGGGTGTCTCTACCGCTGGCAGAGTTCTCATCTGTGGTCCAGGACTGCCGACATTCGCTGGCTGGTACATCATCTGTTGCTGTTGCAGTTGCAGTTGCAGTTGCTCCTGTTGCTGATGTCGCGGCTGCCGCAAGTGTTGACTGGCATAATGTTGCTGCGGCTGCGGCGGCGGCTGTGGCTGCTGCTGCCTCTGATTCGCTTTGTGTTTGTGTGTGGCACAGAAACGTATCGCTTTGAAATTGCTTCCGTTTGTTGCAGTTGCAGTTGTTCGTGTGCTGCTGTTGTTGTAAAGGTTGTCGTGTTGTTGTTGAAGAAATTGTTGTTGGTGTGTTATAGAAATGTCGTATCTGTGCTGAGGCCATGTTGTGCCCTGAAATGAGTTGCAAAACGCCAATTAGATCGATGTTAAAAACCAATAAGTATAGTGTGCATAAATAGACAAATCAAGCTGACCGCCACTAAGTTTTGATAACCCAATCGCTCTGATTGTCTGAATTATCGATCCCAAAGACGCTGTTGCAAGGATTACACTCCGAAGGGATACGGACAGCATCACAAAGCATTTGGGTTCTTGTTCTTTTAATCAATTTCCACTGGCACGCCCATTCGGTTAACGCCGACGGGCAATCCTTTTGCTGTTTTTTACAATCAGCCAAATCCCCGACTCTCTTTTTTAAATGGGTTCTGACCGAGGGTTAATGTTTGTTTTTCAGCGCTTTCTAGAGTTTGTGTGCTTCTATTTACAAAGGAAGTGAGCTCAAGCCGACCAAATTTAACGTCTAATTTAATTTTATTTTTATCAAAAACTTCTGTTTTTTTTTTGTGTTGTATGGAACTATGTTTTTTGGTATGTTTTTTTTACCCCTTGCACCTTTTTTTACAAAGTAAATAAGACCAAATTTAAGTTTATTTTTTTTTCAAAACATTTGTGTAGTTGCTTTAATAAACTTTATGGTAGTAAGATAGGACTAAGATCTGTATGTAATGGCTAAATTTATAGCACAGAGCTTTTGCTCTACATCCTTGCGTAAAAACTGCAAGGATTCCAAGTTTACATCGTAAAAGCTTTTAGCTGTGTAACTGTAAATTGATGGTTTCATCTACGTATACGTAATACCAGTGTAACTGTAAGCGACGAGCTTTTTCTGCTATCGAACTGTTATAACGAAAAGCTTACACCGACATACATATGTACATACAGAAGCAATGACTCTCATAACAAGGAAATGATAAGAAAGTGACTAAGGTTAGCCTTTCCTAATATAGGAGTATTGTATGCTTTGGACGAATTAGAGTGGCACATCCATGGCGTCTGTATCCCCAAATCCCCACCTAACTACGCCGCTGTGTCGCATACACATTCCTCATTTGCAAGCCATAAAAATATGCGGAATAATCATAAATAACCTACAAGTACACTGGAGATAAGCCCTTGGCAAATGCCACGCCCATTGGGTCAGGCCAGGCATTTATCAAATTTCCGCCACTCGAAATGTTTTTGGCCGCAATAACAGACGCCGAAACAAGTTTGCCATCAACCCCCGACTGCCTTTATCCTTGTTGTGGCTGGATGGTGGCAGCTCCTGTTGTTTTAGTGATTACAGACGTTGATAATAAAGTAAAAATTGCAACAATGAACGCATAGACATCATGTCTATGGCCGTACTACTCGGCCAGATCCAACAACCATCCAACAGCAACGCCCACACGTCGCACGGAGCCATAAAGTGCTCGTAATCAACGTGAAACTGCGATGCACGCACACACGTCTATTGCTGAATGGGTGTTGGCGAGCTTGTGCACTGAAAGAAATACTAGCTGAATTGGTCATACGAAATGGCTAAAATCCTCCTTTTCCCAACGAAAAACGTTTTTTTATGACTGTTTCATTATTATTTATCCCTAACTTTTAAATATAAACTATTCAAAAGCTACAAAGTTGTTCAGCTGTTTAATTTTGAAAACATTAACTTTACTTTACAACTATGGCTAATTTTAATGCTTTTGAACACTTTGCTGCACTTACTTTAAAGTTGCATATATAATAAGTAGTATATGAGATATATGGTATGCAGATAAAAAGTTTTGTTGTCCCAAATTTTTAATAAAACATCATAAAAGCAAATTGAATTTTTAAAATATCTGTTCAAAACTATAAAGAACTTTCCTATTTTTTTAGTTACCATTTCATATAAAGCTATATGTTTCTTTTCAGTGTTGGGTGCGTCTTTTGGCCAATGTCGGCCACCGGTCCTCTGCTGGCCGCTGGTCGGCGGCTTTCCCATTTTGCTAACGAAAATTGTCTGCAATGTTGCACTAATGTCATCAGGGCGTATGCGTAACATGGCGAATGTTCAGTGCGGAGAGTTGGAGTTTTTCTGAATGAGGGGAAGCGGGCGTTGAAGGCGGGGCAGGGCTGTGTGGCTGTGTGGCACAGCGGTGTTTTCTGTTACGTTCCAGCTGTATCCATTAATTCCGGGCAGCTGGCAGCAAGGATGTGAGCTCATGTGTGTATCCTGCTGAATAATTAAGGAGGCAGTAGGGCCAGGATGACTCGGCTGCGAGCTGCGAGCTACGGACTGCGACTTGCCGAACTGTCAACGCTGCGAGTGCAGGCACATGTGGCATGCCGCATAATTGGAAATTATTCGCTGCACTCGGCCGCACTGCAAAATGCTAATTACAGTCGAAAGTAATAGCCACTTTGGCCGTTGTAACGATGCAAATAAATTGCAATTTGTTGCCGCTAATGTTTATTCAAATGTTCGTCGTGTTTTTAAAAAACAAACACACACACACACCAATCAACACCTGCGGCTGACCTGTTTCTGTGTCTCTCGCAATTAGTCAGTTTGTTTGGCATCATCGCAGGGCCATGGGACTGCGACTACGAGTATACCTTTTGACCCGTATCTGTGGCCCGGCTAATTGTGCACTTGGCCAGCGGTGTAATGAGTGCTGCTCGTCGTTCAAAGGCAGCGAACGCGAAAAAATATGGCCGGCAAAATTAAAAGCCAGCCAGAGCCAATTAGAAGAGGCTAAAGCGCAGGAACCACTTCAAAAAGCAAAAAAAAGTGGAGAAAACGCAGCAAATAAAAGGGCGACCACAGCGCAACTGACTTTGTGCTTTAAGCTGATGCGATATCAGAAAGACCATGAAGGAAACACCCAGATAACTAAAAATATTAAAATTAAACACCCTATTTTATCAGGATTTTATTGCAGCTCAGCACCTTAAACTTGGAAATGTGCCTTCCTAATTTTGTGGTTTGTTGCACAACCCGGTTCTCCGCGACTTACAAACTTGCCTGGGCTGCATCCGAGTATACCTAATGCCTTCTCCCGCCACCACAGCGCAAACCTCTGAGCGTGGCAAACACTCCAAAATAGTTAATAAACCCTCGCCAAGAGCCCTGAAAGCCCAGCAAATGGATGGTGGCTGAAACAAATGGCGCTCGATGCAGCACAAAAAGTTGCCATCCGCAGCAGCAGCGCATCATCGTCGTCATCAGCATCATCGGCATCATGAAAAGCAGCAGAGAAGCAAAAAAAGCAAAAAAGCAGCAACGGCAGCATTCTACACTTCAACGCCGCGAGTTGGTGGCATAAATTTAGCCATTCTGTGGATCTGGGTATCTGCAGCTTTGCTCAAAATTCTCAGATAGAGATGGAGATGCATTTATGTACATGTACTCCGCAATGGGCCATTTACATTTCAGATGTCCTGATGCCGCAAGTGTGTGCGTGCTGTGCCAAGGAGTTGCAACAATATGCATTCACTTGCTTGATTAGTATTCTGTTTGATTTAAGGCTTTAAAGTCGCTTGTGTGTGGCAAATATCACACAAAGGCGGTCACGCGTTTCTTGCATGCATCTATCTCTCTGGGGAAAATGAAATGCAGGCGTGCCTTTGCCTTTAGTTGCTAGCTGCGCGTAGCAAAAAGGAACTTCATGATGAACACGGAATGGAAATTAGCCAGGACACAGAGCTTTCAGTCGCATGTTGCATACATGACAGCCAGCAACCAGCAAGCAGCCAGCTGCAACCGCAGTGACAAATTGCAATTTAAATTTGGCTTCGCGGGCTCAACACAACTACATTGAAGCGCACCATGTGTGCTCATTACGAGTCACAATTATTTGTAGTTTTTAATTAGAAAACTTAGCTCGTCGCCCTATACTCGTATACTTCTGTTGCTATTCCTGTCATCCTTTGCTATTGCTGCCTGTGCCACAACGTGCACTTCAGCACATCAAAACGCTTTCATGAATACGCAATGCGCTTGTTAATAGTTCTGGGCATACGCGGCGTATGCGTAATGCATGATTTATGCAACCGTCTGTCTGCGTGGGTGGGTGTAAGTATGGTATGCAGATAGAAAGGTGCATTTGCAATTCATCAGCCAGAGGCTTAACTTGTTGAGCTGCTTAGCAGGCCAATCAGAAATCGTGCACTTGATTAAATTTTATTTATGGAAACCCAAGCCGAGAAGCACAAATTGCACTTGCTCCAAATGCTTTCCAATAAGGGGGTAAGAAGGCTTAAAGATATCAATTATCAAGATAACTCACCATATCGTCTGCATTTAGAGCGTTAGGGTACAACACGTCCTAATCACGGAGTCGTCTGAGTTTCTGCAAGGAGAAGAGCGGTGGAGAACTCAGTACAAGGTGACTGTCAGGCAGTTGGCAGGACTTAAGCTCAACTTTGCATTGCCAAGCAGCTGGCAGCGCTTAAGTAAAAGTTACGGGCAAAGCATTTGCAACTGCAGCATTAATGCGACTTCGCCTGGAAGTTGCAAAACTTTCCACCAGGCGTGGGCGTGTCAAAAAGATTGTAAAGCACAAAAACACAAAACCAAAACAAAAAAAAGAAGTGATAAACTGGAAAGGAGCGGCAAACTTTGCAGCAAATCAATTTCGTAGCGAAATAAATTAAACAACGACAAGCAAATGCAGCTGCCAAATAGACAAAAATGCCAAACACACGTGCCCAAAGGGGCGCTGCGGCTTTGGAGGGGCGTGGCAAGTGTAGGCGAAGCCGCAAACAAATTGTGTAAAAATGTAGGAAAAGCGTTGGGAATCGCGCAAAGGCATTTCGCCATTGGCAGCAGCGCCTTAAGTCGAGTCCCAGAGCAATTTATCATTTCTATGTTTAAAATTTATTACATTTATTTTATGTTACTTAGCCCCCTTTTTTCTGTTGTTTACTTTTAACTGTTTTCCTCGGCGTTGTTCCCCCCTCTCCGGTTTTCCTTTTTTCCCACTTTTGTGCGTGTCCGTGTCTCTCAGTTTGGGGAAACACTTTAAGAGCCAAGTCAAGTGGATAAAGTGGCAGTGGCGGCGGCGGCAAAGAGTTCTGCCGCTGTCAGTTGAGTTATAGCCCTCGACTTGGCCCCACTCGGCACTTGTAATTGAATTTATCGCTGTAGCAATATTCATCAACGTCAGGCACTATGTGGCCATGCTCTGCACTCTATGCTCTACGAGGAGCAGCAGGACTCTACTGGCAGCCGTTGTCGAAGGCCTTACAAATGTCCGCCGATCAAATTAAAGTGCCAAAGATTAGGCCACGCCTGCAGTTGCGCATACGCACCGTGGGACGCAGCCAAAGCGAGCTAAAATTGAATTACTCTGCCTCAAAACCGAAACCGAAACCAAAACCAAAACCAAACCAAAAACCCAATGCCATGGTCCATAATCCACCCCTATCCATTGGAATCCCCGTATCTCTCATCCGCAGAGGGCAGCGGTGCCAAATTGCTTTCGATATCAATTTCCTGGCAAAAGCTTTTGTTTCCCTGGCAGCTCCGGCCGCAGCTGCAACGAAATCCGATTAGAATTCCTGCACTGCCAGTCAGCCAGCCTGCCACGCCCCTCTCACCGCCACCGCCTCCGCCCCCGTCACCAGCACCGCTGTGTGCATTAAAATCAAATTGTTTACAATTGCCTCTGTTGTCGCCGTGCAAACAAACAGCACACAACATCGAGTACACTGACTTTGCAACACCAAATGCTAAGTATTGATAAATATTTGGGTAGATTAAAAATATTCTTTTTGTTTCGCATAAGCGATATAAATCATTTTTCGGTCGCCGTGGATAAATATTAGAAATGTATTCATAAATGCATCGTCATCTTAAATTTTAGTTTTTAACTACACGAATTTACTGGAAATTTGAACTGCACAACATATTTAGCAATGTTCTTAATGGTTTTTTGGTACTTATGTGGTATTTAAATCACTGTTCTTAATATCTCTTTGTATTATTCGTTGTATCTTCGTTTAAGAAGTTTACAGGAAATCGCAACAACAACCTGAATAACAAATCCTTTGCACAGCAAAAATCAATGGAGCAGCGGAAGTGGCCGAGGAAAGGACATGAGCTTTCCGATTCGCCCTGCTCGTGAAAAAATCATGATGGAGTTGACTGCACGTAAAATATGCAAATGCTGCAGTGCATCCTGGCGACCCAGTGCAATGAAATTACCCGCAGTTGGACTAATGAAACCAATGCGAACTCAGCAAATTGAATCAACTTTCTACGCAGCGGCAATTTCGCCCAAAGCATTTAACAAATCGCATTTAATTTGAGGTATACTTTGAACGAACTTTGCAAGTGCAAACTCACTGACATGGGGGCAAAATGGTAAACTAATTGATTGGCTTGCGGAAATCCGTTTCGTCGATACACTAGGAACATTTTATTAATAAAATGTGTGTTTTTTAGATCAATGTATAAAGCTATATTGAGATATAGAAGTGTTTCGTGAAATGTCCATGCCAACAATCAACCTATTTAACTACTTCGAAATTAATTGCCTAATAAACAAATTGCAAGAGCACAACAGAAATTATAGATTTAATCTTGAGGCGCAACCAGCAGCTGAATTTTTTAAGTGTACTGCTCCCTGCGGCCCAATGGAAGCCAAATCGAAATTACCGCCATCGGTCAGGTGTGGAATGTGGGATATCTTCTGCATTTGCCGGTTGTCAGCGTAATGAAACAAATACAATGTGCTATGAATACGAAGCCAGTGGAGTGACGGCAATCAGCAAATCAAATTTCGAATCAAAAGCGAAACGCATATCGATTGCAGCTGTCAGTTGCACATGCACTGCGGATTCAGTTTCGGATTCGGATTGGGATTGGGATTGAAATGATGAATGGATTTGTAATGAGTGTTATTAGACGGCGTCACTCGCACTGACCGTCAATTTGTGCGGGCGATTGGACAAAAAGCCGTCGATGAGCCCTGCCGCCCGTCCTCCTCCCTTTGCTTTCGTCCTTGGGCAGCTGACAGAGCGTGCGACAGGATACGTCCAATTGAGAGCGAAACTGAAGCCCCGCAAGATGGGCATGAGTGTGTGTGTGTGTGTGTGTGTTTGCGTCCTTGGCAGTCGGCATAATCAATCCACTCGCCTGACACCATGTCCTTTGTGCTGTGCATTCGTGAAAATTGAAAAAATTCACTCTGCTGGTGGGTTGACAGCGCCATTCTGGATGCGCTGCCAGCTTCGAGGAGGCGGAACAGGCGATATCCAGGGGCTGGCAGATGTGATATATGCTTATGGCCACCGTTGCCAGGGCGGATGCAACATAAATTATCAAAGTGCAAGTTGCAAATTGCTTGGCCTTCAGCCTGTGGCACGAAATGTGCACATAATTTCAAATTTATTACGAATTTACGTGCCATGCGATATGAAAGGGAATTCCACAGCACTAACAGAAAAAGGCCTGCACCTTCAAGAGGTGGAAATGAGTATGCCAACAGGACTATGGATCATGCATATAAGGCGTGAATTAAACAATTTTTGATTATAATGGGATCATACATATTAAATATTCAACAATTATAACAGCCAATAAAGCGTACTATATGTTGCGACCTTTCAACAGATAGCATAGATTGCTTAGTAAAATAAGCCAAAGATATTAATTATTGTAGTTTTTTAGCTAAATACCACTCATCAAAAGAAACCGCACCTTTTCGAAACCTTTTTTCTAAAATCTTCTTCAGGAGTATACATTGTATAGTTTATCTAGTTTTACTAGCCAACACCCAATTGCTGCCAGTGTTTCAAACTGCACGGGTGCCGCATGTTCAGGTATCCATGGCACGTTGGGGGCGTGTTTCACATGCAAAGCAGGTGACACCCACGCTGCCACGCCCACCGACTCGTTACCCGCTTAAGACAAGCCAACGCCTGCAGGACGGCCATTGCTTTTGTGTCGACTTCCGCCCGCTGATGGGAGCGACCACGCCCATTGCCGCCCTCGTTTGTTACAGCTTCTATCCCTCTCCACCTCCACCTCCAGCACCCTCCATTCGATTAAATGCATCATTTCCCAGCATTTCAGATGCAGCTGCAGCAGCAGCAGCAGCAGCTTAGCCATAGCCACAGTCACCTAAAAGGATCTGAAAGGAGCCGCAGGAGTCGAGGCCATCGCATTTGCCATCCTCATTCCTCTGGCTAACACGGTGCCCGCTGGGCAACGCCACTCGTCCGCATTTCCCAGAATCAGCACTGAGCAAAAGAATATACAGCCGAATCTCACAATGGACAACATAAAAGGGTAACAATTATATCATAGTCTTAATGACAGATGGAAACGCATCTTTTCAGTTTTAAGTTTTGGTTTTGGTTTTAAGAAAATTAATATTAGCTGTTTTGTACTTGGAGTATTTGGAGCTTTTTGATTATAACTTGCTAATGATTTATATAATTTTTACGCCCTGGTATTTGTTAGCAACTCAGTGAATTTGGATTTTAGTTAAACTTTCGCGTGGTCTTTTCAAGGCTGGATTTGGAGTTTTAATAGTTAAGGGATTGCTTCGCAGAAAGGTTCCAGTCAAACCAAACAGCAAATCATATTTTGAAAGAAGGCTGCGGTTCTTAAAACTAGTTTCCCGAATTAGTGCTATTATTTTTCCCAGTGCACCTGCAAGGAATGCTGTGCATTTGTGTTCGCCTCTGTGCCCCTGTGCTCAGCGTTGTCCTGGCTCCTGCTGTGTCCTGCGCGCTATGCTAACAATCTTGTACTTTGGAGCCCGCTCGAGTTTAACTATTGACGTTGTTGCTGCTGCTGTGCTGTCATTGCCATTTTGCCGTTGTCCCCGGTAATGTTACAGGGCTTTTATACTCCTCGGCGGCAACGACAACCGACGACAACAATAAAGCAGGTGAAGGATTCACATAAAAGTTGTAAAACTGATTTAGCCAGGGTGTGCACATGGATAGAGCCGGATTGCAGAGCTGCCACGACGACGATATTAAAAATCAAATCTAATTTCAGCTTAACAATTTAAGGAGCTGCGAGATGACGTACTTTGCAGCGTTATTCCTGGCATTTTAATGTCTTAAACCAAGTTTCGTCAGAGCTGATGGGGCGTGAACTATGAGGTAGCAATGTTACTCAAACAATCGGATAATCCGGCGGGGTATGTGCTATAAATCAATCTCCATTTCTTGCCACTTCGATCGAGCCAGTTGCCAATCGCCAGCAAATTACCATTTTTGGGCCAGGCAAACATGGCCGTCTCTTTTGTGCCAAGAATCTATTTGCTGCCGATTCAATAAGTTTTTGGGCCCAGGACCGCCGGCGATTTGGCAAGCCTGAGCTGCATTTCATATCAGTTGATTAGAGCTGCAGGAAGGACGAACGAAGGATGCGGATGGGTATGGAGACACGAACAAGGACACAATGGGGCTGCTGCCAAGGAGGAACTTTAATAATGGTCGGAACCAAAAGGCAGACAGACAGACGGACTGCAAATAAAACGCGAGACGCCAAATTAGTGCCAAGCAACTAGATGACGGCCAAATTGAAAGCAAATGAAATGCTCCGGCCCTCGTAAAAGCCTGCTTCAAGATCTCAGGCCCATAGCAATTAGCCGCGACACCAGACCCCATTTTCATTCTCATTCTCATTTTCATTCCCCAACCCATTTTCATCGCCATTTCCATTTCGAGTTCGCTGGAATTCTTGGATACTCACGTTTATGCTAGTTGCATCGCATGGCATTTGCTGTTCCAGTTGGGCCATGTTCTTTCCCTGCTACATTTTCAGTTAATTGCTTCAGCTTGGCGACTTAGACGGGATCCTTGCTCTGCGCTGCAATGGAAGCATTCAAATGGGAATGAGGTTAGCAGTGCGTTTTGTAAAACTAATTGCAATCTGCAATGGTAACGAGTTATATTTCAAAGGAGCTATGTATGTTTCAAAAGAGTGAGAGATGTTTTTGTATTCACCAGCCCCAGTATTTTGAAAAGCAATTCTTTGGTACTTAACTAGGGGAGAGAATAGGCTTAAAGAGGTTTTGAATAAAATTGACCGATTTCGGGAAAATACATTTTAAAAGGCGTTATATTTATGTGTGCGTCATTTGATATGCAATCAAATACGCAAATTTTTTATAAATAATCTATAATTAATTGTTAACGTGTAAAGTTATAACCAATGGAACCACTTGGAACTTTTTAGATTATTTATAATATAATAATGTTTATTGATGTTGATTTATCACACATTTTAGTGGCTCCCTGTGACAGTTGTTATTTGTCCATTTGCAGCTTGCATTTATATTACGGATAAATTTCACCCCATTAACATTAATTTCGAAATGCGGGTGTGAAAGCGATGACTTATTTTTATAATATAAATAAAGTTCATTTGCCAGTTTAGAAATTATTTATGTCCCACCAGCAGCTGCTGTTTACATCATCAATAATGTATTTGCAATTTTTACTTTCATGCGCGACTTCTGCGCTGCACTTCCATAAAACATTAGCTTCGAAATGCTAGAAACAAAGCAATTATGCCACTCACGTACGGGTGTTTGATTGTGTGTGTGCATAGATGGCCATAATTGGCTATGACTATGTAAATTGCGACTGGCCGCAAAGTATGCCATACAAATAATTGAGCCGCAAATGGCATTAAAATGAAACACGCATCAACGAAAGTTAATTGGGAGCCAAGAGAGAAAGAGAGGAGCCGAAGGATATGCTAGCATGCTAAGGGAAAAGCAAACAAAGCTCTCCCACAGGCTTCGTATCAATCACAACAGAGCACACAAGCAGATACAGATACAGATACAACATCCAACACAGACACACACTCGCACACGCACTTAAGGAGAGGGAAAACTAAATCACATCCAATTTTTATTGCTGTGAAAACAAAAGGCGCAGCATATTATCCCAAAATTGCGATGGCAGAGGGGCGGTTCGGCTATTTGGGGCGTGGCTGGCTATATCTGCGTCTGTCCGTCTGTCTATTTATGCCAAGCGCACGTTTTCACACAAAAGACACAATAAATGATAACACATAAATTCGCATACAAGTTTGTCCTGCCAAAGCACGCATGTGTGAGTGTGAGTGAGTGTATGTGTAGGTCGTATCGTTAAAAGTCAATTGTAAACTTGCACGCCCAAAACCAGCCTCACAATCTGCAACTATTCACGCACAGCAAGAAAAATTACACTTTTCATTTTTCAACAAATTTTTTAGGCATTTATAAGCATTTTATTTATAACCTTACGCATCAAACGTGTTTTAAATGCCTTTTTCAGTCAGCCATTTCGGGAGAGGAAATTAATTAAGAGAAAATACCTACCAATTATTCATTATTCATTTAAAATTAATGGTGATTATGGAATAGAGTGGAATGTAATACATATGTAAAAGGCATAATAAAAATGTTTAATAATTGTCAAGAAAACAAGTACCCATCATGACAACTGACCTTTACAAAAACTGAAAAGTTAAGTCTTACTGCATCCAGATATTATATCCTCCTTAGCTAAGATCCTTAACACTTCATATATGAACTTGAATGATTTTTGTTGGAGATGCTACAGTAATATTAAATTACTTTAAAACCTCTAGTTTGTTTTCTGTGTAGTGCCACCCACACTCTTATGCTGCGGCGCTGTGACTGAGGCAGATCGAATTATAATGCAAGAAGCAACCGTCGCGGCCTCCTAAATCTCCCTCCCTAGACCCACCCCCCATTCCACTCCCCGCCCGCAGGAGCGCGTAATGCCACCTTATCAGTGGCATTCAAATCAGAGCATAAACACACGCACACAATCGCGCGAGGAGGCGCTGCAGCCAAAGGAAAGCAGTGAAGCGGCAGCTGGATAAAAGTTACATTGACATTGCCCAGCACTCGTTGTGTGTGTGTGTGTGTGTGTGTGTGTGTGGGCTGGTAAGAGAAGGATATGGCAGGATAATGTGGCGAGAGAGTGAGAGTGAGGGAGAGCATGAGAACGAGACAGAGCGCCTGCGCTGGTCTGCTACCAACAATGCATTAGAGTGGCTGGGATAGACACGCAGAGAGCGGCGTTCGAAAGGATTTTCTTTCCATTTTCCTCTTTGCCGAGCCGCCCATTTTCCCATTTTAATTTTTTCTTGCTCGCAGAGCCGAGAAAAACGTCGCTTTTGTTTTTGGCCAGGCTTGTTGTTTACGCTTTGCCGCATATGTCGCTGCCAATGTATTTAATTGTGAACTGCGCACAAAAGTAGGCAACGGAAATTTCAGCTTACCCAGTGCCACACATCCTTGCCACTTACATGTGTGAGTGTGTGTTTAGGGGCGTATGTGCCTCTGTGTATGCGTGTGCGTGTGTGATTGTCTCTTATTTATTTATTTTGTTTGCTGTTCTGGGCCTTTTACAGGCAGTCGCTTAATGACGTAACAATTATCTTTGGACGCATGCTTATAGCACTCACGGGTGCGCTTACTGCAGCCCGAGGTTGCCAATTGAAATTGCCACAAGCTCAAACACAGACACACACCCACATACACACCCACACACACGCACATTCTGACCCTCACACCATTGGCACATGTCACATTATGGCTCAGCAGATGCCTCGCATTGGGTATGCGTTATTGAAAAGTTTTTCAATTATGGAAGAGCTCCTCGGATGAGCTCCAGTCCATTAGCAAACAGCGGAAGCTTAACTCGATGAAACTCCCTAATTGACCGCTCTCATACCGACGACCCCTTTAGCACCCCATGGCCTAAACGTTTTGCAAATAAACTATTTTTTATTCATAAACAAGCAACAACAGCGTGGCATACTCTAAACGACCACTTAAGTGTGTTCCCCATCAGCAGCAACAACAACGGCAGCAAGTACAGCAGTAGTGGCAACAACGATGTGGCAAAGATGCAAGTCTTACACGTGGCGAAAACCAGGACAACTGACACACATTCTATTCACTACTGGCCTTACTGATTAATAAACTACAAATTTCTCAATTGAGGTTGCCTATGCGAATTCCAAAACCCTACCAACTCTGTTGCTACTTTGAATTCAATTAAATATGTTATTATAATCACTCGTTTCTGGACATTTATGGATCTATATAACGATTTCTGATTTTAAGTGATTTAGTTCAATTCGAATAACAAATATTTTTGAACTGGACAATGATGACTTTGCTATTAGCACTAATTATGATCCGTGGTGATTTCTAATCATTTTAATTTACGTTTTTTAACCTGCGTATGTTCGTAAAATGCAATTGTTTCTTATTTCTTACATAAGCATCACAAATTAAATGACTTGCCTTCCTGTGCTCCAGAAATTGTTATTCATATAGTCCACAAGCGAGGAAGTTATAAATGTGTTGTCGGCTGGGGAAAACCCTTTTGCACTCGACCAGAACCCAACCAGTTAGCCCACATTTCCCGCTGTGTACACCACCCACTGCCACACATCCGGCGACGTCGGTGTCGTCGTCCAGAGCGCATGAATGGATGAATGAATCCCTGAATCGCCACTGGCAGCCAGACAAGCCAGCATGTGAGGGGCGTGGCCAGGACTTGGCCCCATTGTTGCTGCGGTGGCGGCGTTGCTGTTGCTGTTGCTGCTGTCATTACTCGACTCGTTGTTTTTGTTCCTGCTGCTCTTTGTTGTGGACGCTGCTGGTCCTGTCGTTCTCATCTAAGTGCATGCGAAGAGGGCTCCAAAAGTTCTTCTTTCTTTTGAATTCCACATTTCCCCAGTGAGCTTTGTGTGGGCTGAGTGCATGGCTTGTGGGTGTGGGGATGTTGATGCTGCTGCTGCTGCTGTGCCATTTGTGCTTGATTATTTTTGCATGCAACTGCCAACTGAGTTCCGGGGCACCTGCTCCTGACCAAGAGATGTCACCCCGCCGCCACTGCCCTTTGTCTATATTTTTCGTATTTTCATGAGAGGTATTTGTGTTGGCTGCGGCCATTTGCAGGCAATCTATTTGAAGTGCTCGGCTCTTATGCCGAATTCGCGCTGCATATCTTGGGGCGCTTAACCATCAGCACCTTGACACATTTTAGCCCTACGGAAGCTGGTAATGGGCCACCAGATTAACCTTGAACCGACCAGGCCACAGAACACTTAACGCCCATCGATTGACAGACATTAAGGGCTTCTCTTTTTTCTCTTTGGAGTGAACATCATGGGGTACACAGAAACAGAGAAACAGACAACAAAACATTTGTAATTAAGAAAGTTTTCAGCTGAAAAGCTCTTAAATGAAATTTTAATTTATTTCTAAAATGCTGCCATCACCAATAGTCAAGGGGGAACCAGGCGAAAAGGAGCTGAGCCAACGGGAAAAAAGGAAAATAGGAAAACACAAAAACAAAAACAGCCAAGGCAGCTTGAAAAGTTTTCCTAAGTGACAGGGACAAACGCAGAAAGGGAGAAAGGGACACGCCTGACTGACAGACAGACAGTTGTCGCTAGAGAAATTATCTGAGAGCCAGCAAGGAGCAAAGAGCAAGAAGCATAAAACAAGGAACAAGCAAGAGTTGAAGGAGCCGGAAAACCTATTAATATTTAACCTTATCGCAGTCATTTCCACGGCATCAAGCCGGAAGTCTCAATGCGGCCAAGAAACCATTGCGGCCAATCTGTGTGTGCAATTGCCAGGGGCAACAACAATAACGTCTCGCAGGACAACAATTGGTAGCGTTTTAAAAAGCGCCTCCAGGACACGCCGGCCACATTATGGCGTCCCATGAAACGCTTAAGCCATCAACACAATGTTAGGTAATTAACCCGGCTAAATACGATACGACGGCCAAATTATTCCAGGATCCGACTAAGACGGAACGTGTGCTCCCTTAATGTCCTCCTATTCCTAGCAGTTCGGCTTCCTCTGGGGGCGGGAGCACCTGATAATAGCCCCCTGAATTCCAGTCCTAGATCTACGTATTTATCTCGCCCCCTCTCCCATGGCAAAGTCAGTCTACTCAAACCAGTGTACGTGTTAAAAATTGATTTGAAATGTAGAGCAAATGATGTATAAATGATAAGATGTAATGTGGAAGTTATGCAAATATTCAATGCAATTAACGGGCAATGTGATTACGCCTTTTTATGGAAAATTTGAGCTGCTGCCGTCCAGTTAGGGAAAATATTTCGTTCTCAAATAATAATATTTTTCCAATAACAGAAATACAAAATTCCGAAATTGTTCTCCCAAATGAATATTTATTTTTAGATAAATATTTTTTGTTTTAAAAATATGTTTCACTGTACATTGGCATTCCTGTACAATGATTGATATTTCTTATCGAAGGCTGTTATCGTGATTAAAATGTTGCAAGCCTTCAGAGCCATTAACAACTGTGCAGCATTCTTATCAGCCACAGGATGCACCCCCTCACCCCCACACACACATACACAGCAAGTAACCCACAAAGGACTCACAAAGAGAGACAGCGCTAAAGAGAAAGTGCGAATGTGTGTTTGTGTTTGTGGTAACGTGGTGTAAGCCCAGAGAAGAGACAAAAGAGAAATGTGTGGTTTCTGTGTGTGTGGTGCTGATTTCCACAAAAATGAGAGACGGTAAACAACGGACTCTTGGCTTTGGCTCCTGGCTGATGGTGATGGCTTTGGCTGCCGTCTGTGGGCGCTCAGCTCGGAATTCTCTCGAGAAGACGTATACGAAGACCGAAAATCACCCATTATCCATTTTTATTTTATCATCAATTTTATTACACCCAAAGTAAAGAGGCGCAGCCGAGCAGCAAGTTGATGATGTACCAGGCTATCAACATCAATGAAAAACGACAGCAACAACAGCAAGGAGCGAAAGCTGAGAGAAAGCGTCACACACACACAGGCACACACGCAAAGAGAGATGCTGAGAGGCGAGGATACAAAACACACGCCCTTTTGGTAGGAAAAGCCAAAAACTGAACGGAAACCGAAACTGAAACGGAAACTGAAACGCTCGATTGACGACTTAGTGGCTATGCTAATGCTAATTGCAGTCGTACTCACTTAGGGCTGCATCTGTGGCTCCTTATCCTTATCCTTATCCGTATGCGTATCCTTTTAGGCTTGCTTTAAGTATGTGTATATATCCTGATCCTGTGACCGGGGCGAGGAATGTTTGTTGCTGAACACTTTCGTTTGCTTTGTATTATATTTGTATTATCATTTGGTTGTAAACTTTTGGTCTTGCACTTGGTTTCTCCACTTCTCAGCTTGGCATTTCACTCACTCAAAACACTTTCCTGCTGAAATCAAAGGATGCTTTTAAGACGGTCCACTATGATATGCTTCCACGGATCTCGAACTCCTCGCACGGGTGGCAGTCGGGCAACTAAACGCAAATCACCTCATCTGCTTACGGGCCATAAAATAAATGTCTTACGAGTGCGCCGCAATTGACCGAGCAATAAACTCAATTTGCATTGAGCTCTCTGCATTTGTATGGGTGCGGGTGATTGTGCCGTCTTGCGCTTGATTGAATCAACGGCAAACAAGTGAACAGATTTGGATTCTGTTTAGCTCGGACACTTTAACTACATAGTATGGAGTACACAGTCGCACTGGGTTAGTGCGCTTAAGTGGGCCTGAGGAGCCTATTTGAGCTATTTGCCTCCATTTGGCACTTATTCAATTGAGGCGTTTTGGGGACATTTCGAAGATGCTAAGTTGCGAAGATGCGCCACCAGGAGAGAGTAATTATGTCCGGCAATCTCGCCCAGGAAAACACAAGTGTCCACCTAACGACAAAGACCTTCAAGGGCTGCTAAGTAGGTCGTCTTATTTGGTGGGTCTATATGCTTTAGCTATACTTGGAACAGAAAGTATATTTTATGCGTATTTTTTAGTTTACATGTTTCCCCTTTTGAGCTTTTGGGAACAAAACTAACTGATTTTATTATTGAGCGCTTGAAATTGAATTTTAATAATGTTATTTCATATAATCAGCTTCAATTTAAGTTAAACAAAAGTATTAGGCTTCGCTTCAAATAATTTTCACCAATGATTGCATAGTTACAACTTAAAAAACTTTTAAAAATCCTTAAAAAATTCTACAAATCTGGCCCCTTTGTATTTCCCTTCCTTTGATTTTCAATTATATTTTTCGCTTTTCTTTGTCTGTTGTTGTGGTTGCTCTTTCTTGCTTTTTCCCATTTTCACGCTTCTTCTTGCTTGTGCTCTTGTTGTTGTTGATAAATTCGGATTTTTTGGGAGCGGCTCATTTGCTTTTCTCTTAAACTTTTCCTTTTTTTCTCGCGTGGAAAAACATTTTTGGCAGACTTAATGTGGGAAATGTACGAAAATTTCATGCTTACTAGCAACAAATGCAGGCATACAAAAAAAGGAGCATTATGTGTAGGATTGATTTTTCTGTAAAAAGGTTTTCTTTTACAGGATTGATTTTTATGTAGAAAGGTTTTCTTTTACGTGTTTTTCTGAGGCAATTGATGACGCGAAGTAAACATTTGATGATGAAGTGGTTATATTTTTAAATGGAATCAAAATGTTGCTCTGTTTTTGGACTTTCTTGTAGGTGTTTTTTTGTTCACAATTCGAATTTCATTTAGTTTTCCTTGAAAAATGCTTGGAAAATGCTTGCAAAATGGCACACTGACCACATATAAACACTGGCACGCACCCACACATACACACTCGCACACACACACACACACACGGGGATTACAAGTTGGCAGAGCGGTGGCACCGAAGTCGGCAGCGGCATCGACTGCCAACAATTTCCATTTGCCTATTCCGCTTTGCCACTTTGTTGTTGTTGTTACTTAGACAGAGGACGTGGTGTGTTGTTGTTGCCAGGATTCCATCGTTCAGGACCATTTACCGAGCCAAGTTTCCTTTGAGCCGCCGTCGCTCTCGAGTCGCAAATTCACACTGAGCCGGAGTTTTGGCTTCGGTTTCGGATGCAGGATGCTCGGATGCTGCTGGCTGTGCTGCCTTGGTCCTCTGCCGCCGCGGCCAAGGACTCTGGCGCATGCTGTCGGCGCAGAAACCATCGCCCCAATTCTCTTCGCCTTCGTCGTTTTAAGGGAGCCGGAAGAGCACGAATTAACTGAAGAGCGGAAGCGCGTGGTGGATTAAGCACTTGAAAACCGTGGCGCCCGCACTTCAGCAGATGCGTTGCAAATGCACATTACGCCCACTTGTAATTAGCGTGCTTAATGCACATAAAGCATCCGCTTGTAGGCGGAAATAGGGAAGGAACTCCTTCTGCCAAATCTGGCGATACTGTAAGTCGCCTCGAGTGTTGTAGCGATCAGTAATTGCCTGACATCGATCAGCTGTCACTAAATGGCAATCAGACAATGAGCTGGCTGTAGAAAAAATACATCGGTAAACAAAAAACCGCGTGATTTTAAAAAATAAATAAATAAACTCATTTTCTTACCCTGAGAAAAATGTTCGATTAACTTTAGAAATAGTTAAGCCTATATAAATAATGTATGTGATTTGTTCATATTTTAAGAAAGTATCTAAATATGTTTTTATATATTATCTTAGAACTGTTTAACATGTTAGAATATTCTTTTTTTGTTTATATATTGTTAATATAAGTTTTAGCATAGTGCATGAACACAAATGAACCGTTTCAAAAGTATATTTCCACATTTAAATATATTATTACAAATTATTAAAAACTATCGCATTCGCTTCGTGCATTGTCCATTTCTAAGTGTGACCCTTGCGATATACCGATTGTACGGGCTATCGATATCTCCGGCGCGGCAGCGACGCAGCAGAGAAAACTCGTTGTTGCCTTTCGTTTCACTAATTTTATATAACTTTTGGAGTGACAACACGGCCGACACATAAACAAAACGTAAATCCTAGCTTGTGAATATTTAGGTACACTCTTTCCACACCTGCAACGCGGCCTGCAGTTTTAAATTCACCGTGTTTAAATATCAAGGTATTCCAGACGGTAAACAAACAACAACGATAGCAGCTGGCGCAACAACAACAACCTGTAAGACCTTGACGGGATTTTTTCGGATTTATATTGCGCCACACAGGCAATCTAATCTGAATTATTCCACCAGGTGCGCTCCTGATTAACATTTCTGGTCGAATATTTTCAATTAGCAAGTCGGTAGCATCATGTCGATCAGAAGAACTATGTCCACAACAGCCTCGAAAGAGTGGCGGGATTACTTTATGAGGTTTGTTTGGTGGTTATCAGTTGACCATATATGGCATATTGTAAATATTCCTTTTTATATCCGCAGTACCCACTTTTGGGGCCCTGTGGCGAACTGGGGCATCCCGGTGGCTGCTCTCGCCGACACACAAAAGAGCCCAAAATTCATCTCCGGCAAAATGACATTGGGTAAGGATATCCCTTGCGTTTTGTCCTCCTTCTGGCACCCAGACACGCGCAACTGGCATCGAAAGATCCCGCTCAAGATGTCGTAATCAGAGCAGCTGTGATATGTTCTAAAGAAATCACTCTATATTGCCTGATAAGACAGATACGGAAATTGTCGAAACGTCTACCGATAAGATTGCACAGAGAACAAATTAAGCTAAATTTGGTCAGCATTTTACTCCTTAATCTGAGTTTTTTTTGCATTCCATCGGTTTAATATGCCCCCGAGGCAATAAGCACATAGAGACATGGAAATTATAGCAAATTAAGCATATATTTTGTTCTGTGCCTAGATAAATATGTCCCCCAGAAATGCTAATCCCTGATGTTTTCCAGCTCTGACCCTGTACTCGTGCATATTCATGCGATTTGCCTACAAGGTCCAGCCCAGGAATTGGCTGCTCTTTGCCTGCCACGCCACCAATGCCACCGCCCAATCGATCCAGGGACTTCGCTTCCTCCACTACAATTACGGGTCTAAGGAGCAGCAGGCGTAAAACCTTTCCCTGAAATCCACTTCCATGAGAACGACGCGCGAAGCCACCTCAAATGTTTACCCAACAGCAGCAGCTATAACAATTTACTGCCACCACACGCAACAAACATCTAGCAAATTGCACTGCCGCAATCCCCTTCAAATCAAATCCAAGTGGTGGAGTAATTGCCGTGAATCACACCCGCACAATTGGCTGAATCTCGAATCGTGTTGTCGTGCCCCACTCGCCGTTTTCGCTGGGGTCAAATCCCAAATCCAATTGAGTCTACCCCAAACTTGTTACTTTGCCTATTAGTTAATTCCGTTAGGCAGTTGATCAAAATTTTAAGTCGGTGCAATTCTTAGTTTACGATCAAAGCATGCTCTATGAATATGGTTTAAAATCTAACAAAATTGTAAAATTGAATTAGAATTAGAATTCCTGTAAACACTTCCAGCAATTTTGTTGTAGAATCCCAAAAAATGAGGAACGTAGTAAAATCTTCAAAAATATATGAAGTTTCTTGACTTTATCATGTTTATGGAAACATGGTCTTTATTCAAACAATTACGGTTATATACGTTGATATCTGTAAAATATACATATCAATTGTTCTTAACAATAGCATATTTTTTTGTTGACATTTTTAAAACTTTTTTGTTCATCAATGGGGTTAAAGCATACAAACGCGTAATCATATTTTTTTGTGTGCTTTTTGTTGATTTTCATTACGCTTAGGAAGAAAAACATATATGCGGATACAAAAACATAATAAAAGTAAAATTAAAGTTAAACACGCCTCGCGCACCTCGGGCGCCATCACTATGCCTAATAAGTGGCTTACATGATTTAAGTTTGACATCATTTCGTGCGAAACTGATGTCCAGATGGAAATTTGATTTCTGCTTCTCAACCTTTTCAACGACAACTTAAGTTACTAAACAAATGGATGACGACGAGGAGTACTATGACTAAGGCTTATGCTCCGCACTAAACGTCAATCTTAGGTCACAACAGTAGGTCTATCTATTTTATGGCTACGAGAATCTCCGTGCTACTCCTGCTCAGCGAAAGTGCTATCCTTCCGCATGCGCAGCATCAGGAAATTCTTGAACTTGCGTTCCTTGGATGCCACTTCATCGGCCAGCGTACGCAGTCGCAGATTCTCTGCCACCAGCTCGTCCTCGACGCTCTTCTCCTCCTCCTCACGCTTCTTCGTCTTCCGGCGCGATACGCGGCTTGCCTCATTGTTCTTGATTCTGTCCTGGTAGGCCTTCTTCTCCTCGCTGGTCATGCCGGACATGAGCTCGGGATCGGGACCGTCGGCATGGTCCTTGGCAGGGCGACCGCGCTTCCGCTTGCCGCTGATTCCACCGGATGGCGAAGGGCTGAACGCGGAGGTACTGGCTACTGAATAGGCGGGCGATTGGGGAGCAGTGAGGAATCCACCAAATCCGGTCTGGCAGGTGGGCGCCGCACAGCTGGAGCTGGCTGAGTAGTTACTGTGTGGTGTGTTTGGAGGCGAGAAGTCGGTGGTAGTCTCCTCATCGGCACTGTGTCGATCCTCTACAATGTCTGGACGGAAGATGATGATGCTGCTGTTGGAGGTGTTGCTGGTGCTGGTACTCGCGGTGCGAGCCTCGAGCTGCAACTTGAAGAGAACAAGTAAGTCAGAGAGTGCTGGGAATTTCGGCTTCCTAAGAGCTGACAGCTCTTCGGTACATAATTTAATCTGCTTTTTACAGATACTTACCGTATAACGATCCAGGCACTCGATAACTTCTGGCGTGGTTAGGGTGACTGCTGGCGTTACCTCAGTGTTGATTTTGAGCTCAGGTCGTCTGCGCTTGTTGGACTGCGCCTCGAGCACGGGGGCCGGAGCAGATCGCTTGAGGTTGGTAAGGATGGGGTGTTGGATGGAGGCTGGGATGGCCACGGCGACGTCTGAACCGCCACTGCTGGCAAAGCTGCCGCTGGGCTTGACATCCTCCTCAAGGCCGAGCGACTCCTGGCTGTAGCCAACGATACTGCTGTTTTCTAAGTTGTCGGAGATCATCGGCTCCTCCGAGATGTATTTGGTGGTGCTGAATGTAAATAAGGACTGCGGGCATTGGGACAGAAAGGGGTCGTTTGAACCGGTGAGCATGGCCGTCCGCTGCAAGCTGGGGAGTATGCTGATGAGTTCCTGATCCTGCTCCAGGTTGATGTCGATGCCGCTGCCGAACATCGATGTCATGTCGAAAGTCTCCTCCTCGTTAGGCAAGTCATCCAATGGTAGAAGGTCGTTGTTTAGGTTGTCGTTGTTCATCTCGTCCATGGCCGGACTGTAGGGTTCCGTCTTCTTGCCCTCAGACTCAGTCGGATAAGGATCCGAAAGCGGGGCAAACATGTTTATATCAAAGTCAAAATTATCCATCTCAGTAAGAATCTCCGTTCCGTTTTTGCTGCTGCACGTTGATGACGTTGCTTCTATTTCTTGCAGGTATTCTGTAGTAAACAAATTCATTTATTAGTACAAGTCATTTCAAATTGAGGCAGATCGTGCTATATGGATGCGCGTAAATTTAATTTAGTCGTAGGTACCCAATTTTTGTTATTAGGCGAAAGGGGTGATGTATTAGTTAATTGTTGATTGCAAAAAATTATTTTAAATATGTATATGTACATATTTAATTATTAATGACTCATCTGATTTAAAGTTACAACGAGAACGTCAAGTAGATATATATCTACGTAATATATATTCTACGTAGTGTCACTTTCAAGTTCCCATTTTAATCCGCACTACTACGTCATGGCGGCGCTACTGTGTTATTTTACGCGACCCATACATTCTACACGCTGTATTGTACAAAACGAGTGAGCATTTCGTTCGCGCTCGCTCGCCGTTTGTTGTGAAATTAGTCAATGTGAAAGAAAAAAACGAAATAAAACAATTGGAAATAAAAATTGAAAACAAGAAAATCAAAAAGTGCAGAAAGGGTTATATCAAATCTTATGTTAATTGTTTATCTGTGCAAACTAACAACAACAAAACGTGTCAACTAAATAAAATATAAATATGTACGCATTTGTTTGAGTATAACCAAAGAGTATAAAATTATTAATCCATTACGTCTTCCGCCAATTGTGACGATTTAAATTTGGCCAACAGTCCTCTAGTATTATTTCTCTTCCCCGTCGCACACACACATTCAAGAGACATATCTGCCGGCATTGCGCGACAACAACCACACGAAAATCGGACATGATCGTTCCTGCGCGCCTTTTCTGTGTGTGCGCGTGCCTGTGTGTTTGCCAAGTTAGCTGATGGCTTTGGAAAAACTCATTACTTTCAAGAACAAAAACATAATTTCGGAGAAAATAACTGGCATGTATGTAAATCTAAAAATGAGAAATGCGAAAACAAAACAAAAACAATGGTTAAATGTGGGGCGATCGCCTAGAATTGTAAACTAATCGCAATTCCATTTTCAATGAAATGAATGAAATCTATTATTAATTAAAAGTTCCTTAAAATATTCACCTTTTATGCGTTTCTATGTTGTTATGTTATGCGTATGTTTGCCTAAAGTGTTATTTCGGTTCAGATTCACCCGCAATACAAAACACTTCTGCACACTGCAACGATTAAACACGAAATGATTATCGTTGAGGCTCAAATATGTTTTCTCAAAGAGCGAGAGAGAGAGAGCGAGAGAGAGCGCGATAGAAAGGTAGCTGTCGGCGCAACAAGTTAGCAAGCCATCCCGCTCGCACCCTCAGCAAGTTCAGTGCCAAGGTGGAGCGATATTTGCCTTCTTGCTCTTTTTGCCGGCGACGACGCAGGGTTCTTCTGCCAATTACATGTGTAGATTTTTGACCGGCCTAGGAGCTGTCCAAATCAAAGTTAACCGTTCGGAGTGTGTTTATTTGCACCAATACAATTGTCCCTAGAATTTCACCAGAGCGAGGAATATACATATGTAATATTGCCATTTATGGAAGTGCCTTTGCAAAAAAGAACTGCGTTTCCCGAGAAGAAGTGAACCAACCGACCCTAAGTTATTTAGAAGATCACCAAAGTGGAAAAATCGTATTTTCTTCTAAAAATATCAGTAAAAATTGCCAAAACAATCTGTAAAATTGTTTTAAAACACCAATTTCAAAATAACTAAATGAATTAAATATTCCTTAAGTTGCAACAGTGCGTATACGCAATGCATTTTGCCGAAAGCACACACACATTCATGTACACAGGGAATGAAAGCCGCTCAGTCTGTATATGTGAGATATGCCGCTTGGACACTATAGCTATCTCTTTCGCTAGAGAGCGTGAGTGAGCGAGGTCACACACCCACACAAGCAGATGTCTGTGTTTCTCACAAACTAATGCTCGCTCTCAATTTTCTCCGATCATTCTTATTGTATTTGACAATAAATATTGAATAAGCCCAAAAGGGACAGTACATTGAAGGGGAATAGGTTATTTATATTAAATTAAGCATTAAATTACCCCTAACTACATATGTAAATACTCTGAAAAGTATTATCATTTTGACTAGTTATCGAGGGAATAGTGAGTAAATAGAAAAATTAAATTAGCCGGCTAGAAACACGTGCAACAAGAATTTGGGTCATGAATCAGCTGCTGTACTCTCTCGATTCTGACGTCACACGCCCGGCGAGCCTCTTTGTTTGATTGAAAGAGAATTCCTATGGAAAATGATGAAATATTTCATTTGAATATATCAAAAAGCAATCCCTGCATGGAAAAAGAGAAAAACCTGTTGTAGACTAAGGGATTACCGGAGTACGTGATTTAATGTTTGTACTGCGATTTTCATGAATTTGAGACATAATAGCTTTAAAAAGGTGATATTTATTCGTAATCCAGAAGCAAAGTAAAAACTGAACTCTCTTTGCAGAATATAAATCAGCCAGCTCATCGGTGATGAGCATTTGCAATTCACTCGCAAACGGATGGCAATTATACATATGTATTGAAATAATTGGTGGTATGATTATAACTTTGTTTCTGATTGGGTAATTCAATCGGATGACCTATACATATTAGCGAATTGTATATCAGTAGTCGTTCATGAAAGATACACACTATCCAGAAGTTTCTATTTGGCTTATCGCTTTTATTCGCACTCGGGTGCTGAAGTTCAGAAAACCAAAACGGATTCTTAATTGCGGAATTAGTTGAGGGGTGGTGTCATTCATATGATTCATCTCAACCTGCATTGATAAGAGCTTGTAACAAAGGAAATAGAACCTAAAATCGCAGTCTTAGTCGCTATGCAAAAATGCATTGATGGCTAAATATAAAACTCGAAACGAAAAGATCTTCGTTCTGGAAAAGTGAATCAATACGCGAATTTTAAAAAGAAAAGTCTCATATTTTGTTATAAAATGCCTCTCCAAGGCCAACGATCAAAAAATCGTTATTCAATTTAGGTGTGGAACAAACGAAAAATTTGATAAATGAGTGGAAATCTATGAGAAGTTTGGCAATTAACTTACATATACATATGTATATGTGTATGTAGGCATTTTACATTACACCGATAAATTTAATTTAAATGGTTGAAACGGCAATATTTAATTTGTATATTTTGAAACAATAATTCGGTATGAACTTGCAAATTTTTTGCCAAATCGATAGAAATTTATAAGACTAATATAAAATTGAATAAATATCCAAACGATTTTCAAAAGTGTGGGTGTGGTTTGCGGGCGTTATAGTAGGCGTGGAAACATAATTTAACAAACTTGCGCTTCGTCCATGTTTTTGGAAGCTGCATGCCCAATCTCAACATTCTAGCTTTTGTAGTTCCTGAGATCGAGGCGTTCATACGGAGAGGCGGACGGACAGACGGACATGGCCAGTTGGACTCGGCTATTGATCCAGATCAAGAATATATATACATTATAAGGGCGGAAACCTCCATCTACTTCTTACATACTTTTCAACGAATCTAGTATACCCTTTTAAACAGATTTTAAAGGCATGACATGCCAATTAGTATCAAATGTTTCAATGTCACATATGCAATGTATAACACGGATATGCTTGTAAGAAAATTATCAAGAGATGTCGACAATTACGGATTACGAATTACAGCGCTTTTCCGTCTTTTAAGATACTTGTTAATTATGAATGCAGTAGGGATTTTTGCAATTTTCGTTAAATGAATAAAGAGATGTGTGCCCATTTCAGAACTAATGGGACCCTTTAAATGAAATATATTTTGTGACACTTCATTTCCCAGAAATGGAACAGAACAGTTTTCAAAAAAGTATTTCTTAAAAATTCGGTTTTCTAGTAGATCGGTTTTTTAGTTGACAAAAAATTGCTAGGATGAAGCTAACGAAGGATTTACTTCAAGATGGATTGCATGAAGTGAGGAAAACAGTTGGGGAAAGAAGTGACCGATAAATGGAAGTACATAGATTGAATATCGTGCAGATATCGATCGTATGAGTAATTACGTTGCCATTTACCGAGAACATGAGCGGAGTGGGGCCACCTAGGCCCCCAGACCGCCCCCAATCTTTCACTCGTTTCTTTAATGGGTCATTGCACTGTGATCTTCGCCTTCGTCCGCTACGTGGTGACTGTACCTCGACGTCCTTGGCAGAGCGCGGGCGCCAGATCCTGGGGATCCTGGCCCGAGCTCGATGCCTGCTATCTGACTCTTTCTCCAACTGATTGTGAATCATTTGTTAGCTTTTTCGTATTTTTTACAAAGCAACAGTAATGAGAGAGTGCTGGGTACACAGGCAACACACACACAAAACACAGTACTCACCATCAATGAACACCGGAACGTCTATCTCTTCAACTGTGGCAGTAGGCATTGCTCCACTCATATCCCAGCGGGATGGCGGCTCGTCCGCACCTGTCAGCTGGACACCAGCCATGGCTGCCAGGGTCTGTGTCTGAGGCGCGCTCGACGAAACCGGGACCGTTTGGTTCACCATTGCCGTAGTCGGTAAACCTGCCACCGTTTCTGGTTGCGATAGGGATGTTGGCGTCCCAGTTGTGGGGTACGTTGAGATAGGGCACTTCCTCGCCGAATCTTTCTGATTTACTAAAGAACTCGTTGAAGGCGCGGCCTGGTTGGCTGGCGGACGCGTTGGTACCGACCCTGGTAAAAAGAGAATCCTGATGTTGCGAGTTTGAGGCGTTCTGGGCTCTGTCCCGTTGTGATTGTTGTTGCTGCCGCTTCCGCTTGTGGGCACTCTGATTAGCAGAATTCTGGGAGTTGGCTTGCTGTCTATCACGATCGGTATTGTGGTGATCGTTGACGTCGGCGAATTCTTCATAGGCTCCGTTGGCCTCGTTCTCCTTTTGGAGCAGGAGCAGTTGATCCAAGAGACTGGGGAGCCAGTGCCTTGGAAATCCTGGTAAGTAGCGTTGTCCTTCCGGATTGTCTCCTCGAATGTGGGTGCCGCCTGTACTCGTGCTGGCTCCTGGATCGTCAATATTATATCTCTGGGATTTTCGGTAGCCTTCCTCGTCGGCGCTGCTCTGTTGTTTGTTGGACTCGGCGGCGGCACAATGGTTTGGGTTGCTCTTAAGGATGTTGCTGGTGTTGCTCTGGTCTTGGTTGATTGGGATGCTGTTGTTTGATTCACTCTTGGGCCTGGCTTGGCTGGTATGGGCTTCGACGGAGAATGCCATTTTGAACGTGGCTGTTTTGTTTTCCAACAATATCGAAAATTCAATGCGATCGGGGCAGTTTACGGTTTGGTGTACGGTTCGTTTTCAATCGGTTTCGGTTCGACAGGATATCAAAATTTATACGGATTCGTATAATTTTTATCGATTCGGACAGGATTTGGCGATGAGTGGAGCAAGCGCAGTTAAGAGTGTTCGTAATATTTGTTTTCATTTTTATGTGAAAGAAAATAGACAAAAGAAAAAAGATTTTGTTATTACACAGATCGAGGACGGGCAGAAGCGCGATCCTTTTTGAGGAGTTCGCGCCTCCAAATATCTTTGTGGCTTGGATGGGTTAGCAAATGTACAAGTGGTGGTTGTGGGCCTCGGTGTCGCAGGGATCTCGAGGATACGCCTGGCCACCGATTTTCTAGACCATCATGGTTGGCGACTTTCAACAGCTCGGGTGTTTGGTGCTTTGTGTGTCGAGATGGTTAAGAGGGTGGTAATGTGGGTGGTGTTCTTTTCTTGGCCATTTTGTTAGTGTGTTTCCTTTTTTCTTATGCTTTTTTCCATATTTTTTTCCCATTTTCATTCTGTGTATTTTTATAATCTTTTCCTCTTGTTGGTTATTTTGTACATGGATTACTCCTTTTTTTGTTTGCTTTTTTGTTTGGAATTACTCCTTTTTTGAATGGAATTGCTCCTTTTTTGATTGGAATTGCTCCTTTTTTATTGGAATTGCTCCTTTTTTGCATGGAATTACTCCTTTTTTCTTTTTTTTTTTTCTTTTCTTTTCTTTTTTTTTCTTTTGTTTTTTGTCTTTTTCCTTTTTTCATAAAACATTCTTAGAAACTATTGGTGCAAGGACTAAGAAAGTCGGGCAATCATGAGGCATGGCTTAATAATAGCAGGCGAAGGGATGTGGATACTCACTTTTAATTGACCGTTAGAAAGAAACAATGAAATTGTTAGGGTCCCTCTAAACAAGCTCTTAAAGAGTCGTCGACACAAGTTCCCCTTAAGCTGTAAGCAAAGAAATGGAGAACGCAAATTACTTATAGGCCCCACAAGCATTTTGATAGACGGGATTCATTTTTCCCTAAGTACTCTTCAGTTACAGTTCAAGATAAGTTTGTTTTTTCCAACCAAATAAGTAGTTCCTTGTTTGATAAGAGTACCTTTCAAATGTCAGGGCTCTTATAGACGCACGCCCATTTTTTTGGGCGGCTGGTGCTGCGAAAGCTCTTTCTGAATTTCACAACAGCGGTGGCAAAAACAACAATATGGCGGGACCCATCGCAACAGGTCTTCATACAGCAGATGAGTGGTACGAGTGGGGGGTCTAATCAGCAGTTGGTAACTCTTCGACCCGCTCCCCGCTCTCCACTAGTTGTCACTTAGATAATTGAGGCACACGGTCGTGTGGCTATACTATTATCGCGATCAGATATCTGGCGGCCGGTAAAACAACACCAGAAGGCAATTACCTCGAGCGGTGGAAAATTTCCCCGAAAAGCACACGCCAGCTTTGGCAATTACACACTCATGTATAAAAATCTAATACGAATGTCACACAAACATATGTAGCGCCCTATAATTAAATGTTTCCACAAAAATCCCCTACCAGTTTGAAGTTCGATTGTATCTGTATCTGCCTTTTATTCGAGGCCACTGACGTCACAAGTGCACAGTAAGTGATTTAATATGGCGACGTCCAAGTTGAACAACAAAAGCTCCCTATACTAAGTACTACGTGCATATGTATAAGTATGCCTTAGCATATGGAATGCTGATTGCTCTACACTACTTACATAAATTCGGTGAATGTGTCTTCAAGAGCGGTGGTCTGGTTTTTGGAAAACCCGACCGCGAATTCACTTGTCTTTCCTGCTACGCAATAGGTTGGGTGGTTCCTGGCACCACCACTTGGATACGGATTCAAGTCCGTCCGTTGCTGGGATCTGGAGGATTACTCCTTGGGATAGCGACAAAGGTCCACTGTTGTTGTTCCGCGATGAACAACAACTATTGCCAAGTCTTTGCACTGCGTTTCCTTGTGACAGGAACTTGGTTATATGTTGCTTCTAAAAGGCTTGCACTGTATGCGGTTGCGGGTAAAAGTAGAACTTTTTACTGTGTGTGAGTCAACCGACTGCTTGGAGTATTCACTTCGATTTGAACTGCGCGATGCGACGACGGCAACAGGAATCGTACGTTTTGGAATTGCTTGGCACACTGAATTTCATTCGTTGTGAAATTCAAAAAGCACCCCACAAACCAGTTTGCCATAGCCAGATAATTTTCTTATCGGTGTGCGGCAGCGAGCTTTGTGTATCGTTGTATTTCAAATACGCGCACTGTGAGATACGTTGTGTGCAAGCGAGAGGGCGCACAATTTCCCATTTGCCGCCAGATGGCTTGCTTTTGTAAAATTTCCCTGGCATATGGGCTACAAGTTGAGACTCTGTCACAGCCGGCCGGTGTTTTACTTTACAAGTTAAGACTCTTTGTCACAGCCGGCCGGTGTTTTACTTATATTTCAGACTTATATTTAAACATTGCAAAGTACATTTAAGTGAGACTTAATACCCATGAGTTAGCACAAGTTCAACGTCTTTTTTGTTTTGAGCGGGATACCTATTGGCATAGGTACAATATAACAACATAGACAACAATATAGTCTTAGAAACTGAAATGACCTATCACAAAATTATTTCTAATAAATAGTTAGACGTGAAATCTGTAACGTAGGGTGTTTCAATTAAATCATGGGCTATTTGTGACTGTTATATATCTTCTCTTTTTAAATAGACTTCACTTAATTTGATTGATACTTTATTTAATTCGCTTATAGGCAATGTTAATTTCAATCAGCACTTTATTAAAACCAAAAGCTATTTATTGAAACTATAATCTTGTTCTTTGCGTAAAGAACTTTATCTACAGTTGAACAATAATACATAAACCCAAAGCACTGATTTATTGGGTTTTCTATACCATTCATTCATTTGCCAGATTTTGCCCTTTTATAATAATAGACTGTGAACCCCACGACAATGCATAAAACGTTGAGATATGAACTTGGGAAATTTCTATATATTCTTTCTCTTTCTTTTTGTCAAGCTTATTAGCCCACATTGAAACCGAAGAGCTTTCATGCAGTGGTATTAGTCAGCTCTCTTTAAATGTGTGCGCAGATAAAAGCTGTTGAACTCTCGGAATCGAAAAGCTTTCACCTGAGTACAAGTCTACATACTATATACCAGCTTTAACTGATAATTTAGAAACCCATGAGTCATGCTGAGAAACAGAAATCGCCAAAGCGCAAAATGAGCTTCAGCGGTTGGCAAAAACAGTCATCATGTGATATTTGTAATGGGTGTGATCTGCAGACGCAAGTATGTACATATTTGGAGGGGGCATTTTGATTATATGGCCACGTCCGATTATTTTGGCCCCAAGAGCTGAGGAGCTTAAATGCCAGCCCACATAGGCGTGCAAGATTCGTGGAATTTTTCCCCACAGCGGTACGCACACGTTAACTTTCAAACGACAATCTTGCACCGCGCACCGACTGGCACGAGATTTTGGAAGATCGAAGACGTTAACAATGGACGGCCTCAGTTTGCGATCTACCAAATAAATGGCTAACACGTAGCATTCTGTTTAGTCTTTTCACGATGAGTGGGGGTTTTTCGACCCCAAGGAATGGAAATGGAAAGATAGGGCATTTGTATAGATGAAAGCGCCTTCCTTGTTCGATTTGGAAGTCTTATCTAGCACTATTATCTGGAACGTGATCCAATAGCGCGGTAGATGGATATGTATGACTAAGTTTGAAGCGCACCTTTAAAAGAAATTGGGGGCAGTTACAAAAATGTGTTTTCTTTAGTTGTTTTGGCGAGCTCATTCTTTTTTAGGGGTGTCTTAAAATAATTGAATCATTAGTTGTTTACTTATGTATGTTTCCTACCATCATCATTAATAATTTAAATTATTACTAATTAACTAAAAATTTGTGAAATAAATATACGTTCTTAATTTAGAAATGCATGAGGATAATAATTCAAATAGATAGCATTCACACCAATAGATAGAATCAAATTCGGTTGAACAACTTCTCAAAATTATTACTTAAAGCGGCATATGTTCCACGTAACTGAACCACCTTAGCAATACAAAAGTTTGTGCCCTATCAACGGTGTGCGATTACACTGTGCCTAAATAAGCCCTCCTATTTATACTCGACGTGAAGTGTACCCAGTGTCAATGACACTGCCAGCAACAAGGGTCTGGCAACAAATGTTGCGGGCATCGGGAGAGAGGGAAATGTGGCCAGTAGTTGCTTACCCTCCATCATGTTGCTGCCTCGTTGAGCAGGTTCCAATGATGACGGCACAAATATAAACTTGATCCTTGTTGCTCCTTATTTCTGGTGACGTTGACTGACTCGAATCGGCTTCAGCAGAAAGTGCGGCAACTACAGCGACGGCGGTTAAAGTCCCGCTTCTTTCGTAGCGACTTGGAGCGCCTTAGGATCTTAGTGCCCGTGGTGCCACCAGTACCGGTGCCGATCGTGGTGGTCTCTATATTGATCGAATTGTTGCAGAAATACTTGTTGTAATGCCAGCCGCGCATACGCATACACATAAAGTTGTTGAGCATGGGAACCTGCTGCTGCGAATGTTGCACACACATGAAGACAACGACAGGCGAATGTTGCATGACGTTCTTGCGCGACGCGATGTTGGAATATCCGCTTTTCCTCGACACTGCTGTTGCTGTTGCTGTTATTGTTGCACCAACCGCAGGCAGAACGAACATAATATTGGGGCAGAAAGCCTTTAAATGGTGTTTTTGTACAGACAACCACTTGTGCAGCTCGGGCGTATGCTTAATGTACTCGTCAAGTGTAAGTTCACACGCGCTTATCTATATAGCATCTAGATACAACTCTTATCTGAGATACTGTATGTACATATATAGAAATTGTTGTTGCTGTCGGCCAATTTATTGCGTCTCTCGCAAAAGTTTTTCAGGCTGCTAATCACTCTGAACTTTGCACTCAAAGTTGGGTTTTACACGAAAAGAAATTACTGTTCTATGAATAAGAAATCTTTGTAACGACGTTCAGCTGTTGGTGCCATTAAGCTGGGGTTATAAAACACGTATCGAAAATTTCACAAATTCCACGTTGATTTGCACACTGAAAGCTCTGTCTGCCTTGACTCACTGAAAGTTGTTCTGTTCGCGACGAAGTATTGTTACTAACTGACTGAACTGCGAGCACTGGACGGCTGCCGTTGTTCGTGGTTGATATAATTTTGCTGACGTCGTCGCCTGGTTTCCTCCACCGCTTCATACCGTGCATATATGTATGTACCCTTCCCTCAATCTCGGTCCACATCGTACAAGTATATTCACGTCTATTCACATTCACGCGCTCTCAGCTGTTGTGTCTATTTTCTATGGCCGCGCCCCCAAAACATTTCCACGCCGGATCTCTTGCTTTTGGTGATGCGGAGGATGGGCCACTCGGAAATGTGGGCCTCTACTTACTCCAACCCTTAGCTGGTTGAAAGTAGATCAATCCAGCTGGAAAACGTGTAAACATACATACATACATTACTCGCTTTTGACGCATTAGCATCCACTAATTTAAGTTCTGGAGAAAAAAGGTGTGCAAATCCGAATTTTGCATAGACTTTCAAACTGAGGAAAAATATTACATTAAGTTGATATAAAAACCCAATATTTAGAATGAGCTCTATACACACATACTTAAGAAAACAGAATTTATAGACAGTTTGCAAAACGAAGACAGATTATTCATAACTGAATAGCAATTTACTTCCACTGCTCTTATCAAATACAGTTTCAATGGAATGGCTACAATAGATAAGGCGAGCTAAGAAAAGATTATAGCTAGCTATGCACTCAGATAATTTACAAACGTAGGTATTTTGATTGTGTTTGATTGAATTTTTTTGCACCTAATGAATTTTGTGAACCAGCATGTAGGGTTCCTATGATCATTTAGTATTCATAGTTTGTATGTCACCTATGTCCGATCCAAAAGGTGTAGGGCAACTGGCAACAAACAATACAGATTCGCACTCTTTCTCTCCACTCTTTCTCTCTGAAACTCAGATTGGCTGATGCAACACTTGCCACACGTTGCAACAGCTGTTTTAGTCTGGCCCAGCTGATTCGGATTGTTGGCTTGTTGCCAGAGACTGAGAAAATCTCTTGGCAACATGTTGCGGAAAACTTGGAATACTCATAATATTGCTAAACATTTCTATCGTATGTTCTAGAGATTTTTTCATTTCGATGTAGTGCAAAAAAGGGTGTCTGCAACTGTAGCTGCTGCCTGGTTCAAAAAAGCCGGCCGATGATTCATTTGGGGGGTTGTCCACTTACATCAGAGCTTCTGACCCACCATGACACGCGTTACCCGCTGGAAGAAATTGCGCATTTCGACACAGAACATCCTAAGCAAGCAGAACGTTCATTTGTTTGTACAATGTATATGTATAATTTGCGCGCATACAGCATTACACTTTTGCGATTGGTCGTGCCACCCTGACGTGGTTCCATTGGCGACACTGTGCCTGTTTTTATCTTTTCCATGAGGCGAGATAAAATCCGAAGCCGCAATGTGCCAGAGTCATGCAAGCTCTGGATTATTTAAATGCATTTCCATGTCTGTCAAGGAATACAAGCTATTATTTTATGACCAGGTATAATTTACCAAAGCACACAAAATGTTATAACACCACACAGCGAAATATATACTATTAAGATTTTATAAACATAAAATCAGTTTAAATATTAAATGAGTTAACAAAAAATTCAAAAATCATTAAATAAACATTTCTGTCAAACCCTATTTAGCCAATTTTTTCTGTATTACCTTGTGCTATAGTTTTTATACCAATTACACGTAGAGAATTACACGTTAAAGAGTATGCGAGATTTGTTGAAAAGTATGTAACAGGTAGAAGGAAGCGATTGGCCATGTCCCTCTGTATTTATTTATTTATTTCCAATTTCTATCAATATGCCAACAACATTTCGGCCACGCCCAATCTAGCGCTTACAAGTGTATTAATATTTTTTTTATTAGTCTTGTAAATTTCTACCGATATTCCAGGAAATGAAGGAATTTCTAGTTCGCACTTTCACAAGCTGAGTAAGGGGTATCTGATAGTCTCGACTGTATCTATTCTATCTTGTTTTTATAAATCTATGAAAGTTGTGATTTATATTTTTGTCTTACTTCTCTCTGTTCTTTCTGTATTGAATGAATTACAGTCGTCTCAAGACACTTTAGTTTTCCATATCGTGTGCTGACTGTAGTCAAACCGCTCCCGAAGAAAGTCGGGCAATGTGAATGTACGCGCCTAGCGCTCCCGCTGAGCATTTGTTGCGATCGTGTGTTAAAACTGGAACTGGGAATGGAATTGAATGCGTCTTGAACTGAGATAAAGAAACGAGAGACTTTGTGGGTACTTAAAATGGGACTCTCTTGAGCCGGGCTTTAGTACGCTGACGTCGACTGAAGAGTCGCCTTGTTCTTCGGTCTCAACTGTATTTGATTTATACAGCATGCACTTCCTCCATTGGATTGTTCCACTTTTGCTGTTTGGAGGTTGCTCCGCTGGCCCTCAAAATGTGCTGCTGCTCTTGGCTGACGATGCCGGCTTCGAATCAGGCGCCTATCTGAACAAATTCTGCCAAACTCCCAACCTGGACGCACTGGCCAGACGCGGATTGCTGTTCAACAACGCCTTCACTTCGGTGAGCAGTTGTAGTCCCAGTCGCTCGCAGTTGCTCACCGGCCAGGCTGGTCACTCTAGCGGAATGTATGGACTCCATCAGGGCGTTCACAACTTCAATGTTCTGCCGGAGACCGGGTCACTTCCCAACTTAATCCGCGATCAAAGTGGCGGACGGATCTTAAGCGGCATCATTGGCAAGAAACATGTTGGAGCCGCCTCTAATTTCCGTTTCGATTTCGAGCAAACAGAGGAGCAGCATTCAATCAACCAGATTGGCAGAAACATCACCCGGATGAAGGAGTATGTCAGGCAGTTTCTCAAGCAGGCCAAGGACGAGAAGAAACCCTTCTTCCTGATGGTGGGCTTCCATGATCCCCATCGTTGTGGCCACATCACCCCGCAGTTTGGAGAATTCTGTGAGCGTTGGGGCAGCGGTGAGGAGGGTATGGGCAGCATTCCCGACTGGAAGCCCATCTACTACGATTGGCGAAACCTGGAGGTGCCCGCCTGGTTGCCCGACACGGATGTAGTGCGTCAGGAACTGGCCGCTCAGTACATGACCATCTCCAGGCTGGATCAGGGAGTGGCTCTGATGCTGAAGGAGCTGGAAGCAGCCGGTGCGGCAGACCAGACACTCGTGATCTACACCTCCGACAATGGACCACCATTTCCCGGAGGCAGAACCAATCTCTACGAGCATGGCATTCGATCGCCGCTGATCATAAGCTCTGCAAAGAAGGAGGATCGTCGCCATGAAACCACAGCAGCCATGGTTAGTCTTTTGGATATATATCCTAGTGTGCTCGATGCCCTTCAGATTCCACGACCAAATGACACCAAGATCGTTGGGAGGTCGATACTCCCTGTTCTGCGGGAAGAACCTCCCATCAAGGAGAGCGACTCGGTGTTTGGTAGTCACAGTTACCACGAGGTGACCATGGCCTACCCCATGAGAATGGTGCGCAACAGGCGCTATAAGCTGATCCATAACATCAACTACTGGGCAGACTTCCCCATCGACCAGGACTTCTATACCTCCCCAACCTTCCAGCAAATACTGAATGCCACGCTCAACAAGCAATCTCTGCCGTGGTATCGATCGTTGTTGCAGTACTACCAAAGGCCTGAATGGGAGCTGTACGACGTCAAGACGGATCCCTTGGAGCGCTTCAATCTGGCCGAGAAGGCCAAGTACAATGGCACCCTTAAGCAGCTGCGTCAGCAGCTGTTCGACTGGCAGGTGGCCACCAAGGATCCCTGGCGATGTGCTCCGCACGCAGTGCTCCAGGAGCAGGGCATCTTCAAGGATCAGCCAGCCTGTCTGACCTTGGGCCACGAGGCGCTGCAGAGGTCCAGGCGCAGGATCCTCGGCCAGTACGAGGAGTACGTGGTCCTTTCCTAGGTCTGACTAAGTATTCACTAGATTGGCTTTGTTGTCTTATCGCACGTCTAATAAAAGCACCTCAAAGTGCTGATAACTCAACGATACCATGGTTTTTCACTTCAAATGCCTTTACAGTTGCGGTCATAGAAATAGGAATTGCAAAAGGTGGAAATAGGGGCTGTGAGCACCAGAGCTAATTAGAGCACTGTTTGCAATAACAATGGGTATAATAAGTTTCGAACATTTGTTTAGAGGCATTTGCGTTCTTTGAACAAATTTCGAAGTTTACTTTAAAGCAAAACTTGAATTGCTTTTCATAAACAAGCAGGCGAAATATTGCCTTTCCACCTTTCCAATGCCCAAAAACAGCACTCAGAACTGGCAAAGAAGATTGAATTCCCCACCGGCTGGATTGGTTGCATCAGCCCAGACTGGCAAGCACTCGTGTCCTGGCAGCATGACCTCAGCCACTGTGGGTTGGGGGGATGGGCTCCAGGGGGTGGATGCTGCGTCACGTTTCAATGTCATGCCCAGTGGGCCAGTGGGGGAGGGGAGGGGCCTTGGGAGCGGCTCCCACTTCCTCTTCCACTTGCAGCTCGTGTGTCTGTGTGGAAAATCGAAGATTTCAATGCTTCTGCCGTAGTTTATTGGTGGCGCCTCCGGAGCCCCGTATCCCCACCCGTGCGCAGCAGCAGCAGCAGCAGCAGCAGCAGCAGCAGCAGCAGCAGCAGCAGCAGCAGCAGCAGCAGCAGCAGCAGCAGCAGCAGCAGCAGAGCAGCAGAGCAGCATCCGAGTCAGTGTTACACAACAGGCAGCACGTTTTAAGGTCAGCAGGCAAATATCAAAGAGTAAAGGACGGTTGCTTGTGTTTTCTCAGTTATGACTTTGAACGAAAGACACATTAAAAATTAAATTTTATTAATTTTGGTTTGCATAAATTAGGGTCTTCAGTTTTAGCGTAGTTATTATTATATGTATATGGTTTATAATGTATATTATTCAAGTTACCGCCCACACAAATGCAAAATTACAATAATTATTGTTTGAAGTTCGGCCCGTCCAGTGGGGCAAGTGTGTGTGCATGGAAAGATAGTCTCCAGGCGATGCTGAGGATCCCCAGATGGGGTCCTCTGGAAATGTTCGCACTGGCAGTCTGTCCGTCCACGAGGCAAATGTTTCATCTTCGCACTCAAATATAATTCTGTTAAATGGTTTTTTTTTTTGGCATTTAACAAATTTATTATCAACACAAGTTGCATGGGTTTCAATTCAGTGTTTTCTTTATACGTAAATATATCTTGTGTATATCTTTCCTAAACGTATATACATTCGTATATCGTGCATAGCTGTTTCCGTTGTATGCCAACATGAGACTATTTTAATCATTTTATTGGTTTGCCGTCGAAAATGTATTATTTTGCTTCGGGTTTCTCGTTAAATATATAAATATTTGATCTAGAGTTGCGGTTGGTAAACGCGTTAGTAGGTTTGTAAGTGTTGCTATGCTTCGATTGACTTGACTGGATTTTGCTTACGTTTAAAGTTATTATTATCAACATTTTTCTGGAAATCGTATTTAACTAGTATTATGCTTGTTGGTATTGTTTAGGAGGATTCTGTTACATTTACTTGCCGCTAGTACTGTTTATCTGTTATCATCGTTTAAATATTCTTTATATTGTTTACGTTGCTGCTCAGTATAATTTATAATAAATACATAATAATAAATATACATGTAGATAATACGCTTAATAAATATATTTATACATATATTTGATTTCATTTAATATATATATAGTTGTTATGTATATAATAACAAAAAAACAACACACATAAAAAGGAGCAAAAAGTAGGATACAAATTTGGTTTGTTTCATCCTTGAAAAATTGAATTATTCTTTACATTGAACAACGAACATCAAGAACGGTATTCCGTATGCCTTTTAGAATAGAGTGTGGGGAGTATTGTTTTTGCACAAATATACGTAGGTAGAGTAGGTATAGGTATTTCGGGTATATAATAAATATATGTGGGCGTATGATGTGGATACGTAGCGTTAGCCTATAAAGGGACTTTGCATAGATAGCGCATTGGCGTAGGTAGGTTTAAATTACAACGATGAGACCGGATAAAAGTCGAAGACTGGAGGTAAGAACAACTCAGGTGGAAGGAGAAAAAAGACGCGCTTCCGTGGGTGATAAAGATTACGGGTAATTTAGTTAGTTAGCTAGAGTGTTTTGCTTGCTTTTGCCGCCGGCCAACAGTTCTAATACGTGATCTATTGTGTGAAGTAGCACTAAAAGTTCGCACTTGCAACGAACAACAACGCTGACGCTTGAGAATCAAAAGTAAAAACGCAAGGAAGTGGCATTGCGCGCGTAACATCTTGTAAATTTAATTAGTTAATACGTACATTAATTTAACTCGTAGTTAATTTGTTAATTATTGTGTTGCCAACTGGTATAATTTTGCACATAAAATTTAGTTAGCTTGCTCTATGGCCACCATGAATTTAGCCTGCTGTGTGCTAGCTAAGCCGTATCGTAATATCCGTAATCGTAGTAACCCGCTCATCTAATTCAACTATATATATATTTGCATTTATGTGCTTCTGCTTCTGCTGCTGCCGCTGCTGTTTCTGCTTCTGCATCGGCTTCGGCTGCCCAATTTCGCGCCTCTAGTGGCGAAACCAACATTAAGGTTATTGTTCTCCAATCAGCGATCTACGTACGTCTTCAGCCAGTTTGATAGGTTGGGATAGGTTTAGGGGATGGGATTGCGGGATCAGGATCAATACGAGGAACAGGAACAGCCTAGTTGCCATTGGGCAGGGGCACCTGCACCTGAACGTAGGACTGCGGGAAGTAGCCAGTGCGGCCATTCACCGCGCCCTCAAACCAATTGTCGTCCACGCGATTCAACAGGGTGATGATGTCGTTCTCCTTGAAGGCCAGTTCGCCGGGATTCTCCGGTTCGAAGTCGTAGAGGGCCTGGCAGCAGGGCTGCTGCTGGCGCTGCGGCGTTACGGCCATCGACTTGGCGGGCGAGCGCATCGGCGAGGGCAACGGCGAGGCGCTCGAACTAATGTGAGACGGCGTGCCATCTTCGTTGAGGCCGCCGCCACCGCCGTCCAAGTTCAGATCGAGCAGCGTCTTGGGCACGAACTCGTTGCGTGGCCGGCTCTCCGCCTCGGAGCGCTTCTCCTGCAGTGTCTCCTGCAGGCCTCGAAGGACATCCGCGCACTGCGAATGAAAATCGTATAGTGCCTCGGCAAAGGTGACCAGCTGGGAGACGTGCTCCGTATCGTTCTCGAGCAGATTGAACATGCCCACCTGGGCCAGCTGAAGCGATTCACCGAACTTGTCCTCGGCACCACGAATCTCATCGTCCTTGGCCTGCCGGCGACGCTTGCAGTCGAAGTCAAGCCGCCGGCCCTGCAGCTTCTTGCGATGATGCATTACCTCCTTGAGGTCTTTGGTCTGCATATGATGCAGTGGCTCCAAAAAGTTCTGCTTGATGTTGTCGTCCAGCGAATACTTGACGTCGGCCATCTGTTTCAGCGCTTCGCCGAATTCGACGAGCGCCTGCGCGAACACGCTGTTGTCCTCGCCGAGCTTCTTCCCATAAGTCAGCATGCATTCCGCGAGCAGGCCCTCCGGTTGCGGATACGTATTGGACTTGGCCTGTCCGGACAGCTTCGAGATGCCCTTGACCGCTGCCATTTTTGCCCGTGCCGTCGGATTCGGCTGCAGGAACTCCTTCGTCTTCAGCTGCAGCTCCTCCACCAGCTCCACGGTGACGTCCGTCTTGCGCTCCATCTCCATGAAGTCCATGTCCAGTTTGGTGCCCTCGGCACCGCCCATCTTCTCCGTCATGTACTGGTTGGCCTTGTTGATCTGCTTTTTGAGTCCGGCGAAAGCCATGGCTGCTGCTGTCTCTTCTGGTTTTCCTCTGGTTAAATTGGGCTGGGGCGCTCGACGCAGTTGCTGTGAACGGGTTGGTTGGGTTAGTCGAGACTCGATTTCAAATTCAATGTCAATATCATCAAATCAACAATTTCATCAATGGACTCAATGGATGGCTGGATGGCTGGCTGAGTGTGTCTATTTTTAAAACGTTTACGTTTGGAAGACTTACGCGGACTGCACTTTTCTCCGTTCCTTCTCCGCTGGGGGTGCTACTTTTCTATTTTCCTCAGCTGCTCAGGGGAGGCTGCGAGTCGGGAAACTCGGATTGGCTTGGAGAACTGTAGCCCGAGTTCGAGTTCGAGTTCTACTTTTGCTGACTGCGGGCACTTTCACTCGCTTCGCTTGCTCTGCACGTTCTGCCTCTTTTTTGTTGCTCTGCTCGTAATCTTCGATTTTTTCCAGAACCTTGGGCTGCGTAATGTTTGAAGGACCGTGAGTCGTTACTACTACTACTAGTCGCGCGCAGGGGGCGGGGGTTCTGGGGTCGCGTTTTCCTCTCGGCTCGCAAAAATCAATATCTTGACTGTGTACAACAATTTTCAACGGCACTAAGCCACTAGAGCTGAGGGACTATCGATAGTCCAGTGCCAGAAGCTCAGTGTGGCCGGTTTTGCGTAAAATACCATACTCTTTCCAGTGCATTAACAGACATACACTGCATACGCCCATCTCTGGGGCTATGTTAAGGCTGCTATGCTGAACTTAACATTTTATTTCATTTTAGCTGTATGTTAGTCACTGTATGTTAGCTGTATGTTCAGTCACTGTAAGGAGTATCTTAACAATATTTTTTAAAAATAATATATAAATCATAAAAGTATTACATGCATGTAATTTAAAAAAGGCCTATGAATCATATAATTTATTACATTTATGCAATGGTTTTCCATAATTATTTTTATTATACTTAATACCTAATATTTACAATGTAAATGCAATATAAAATTTAAATTTGAAATCAATGTTAACAGCACATAGCAGAATTAACGATGCCGGTATCGATGTTTTGACTAACGTCATTCTGTCATCGAACGGCTGTTAATATTACAGCAGGAATGGTATACAGTTTGGCGCTCAAAATCGTAACATTTAATCATTCAATTTTTTTTTATAGAAAAGCGACTCAACAAAAATAAGGCTGTACAGTCATAATTACAAATTTATGTTACTTTAAGATAAAAAGTGAATGACTCAGAAAGAAACAGAAAATAACATATTACTGTTTACCACTTTGTGCAAAATAACCAGTAGCACAGCCATCAATTTAATCTTTCCAGAAGGTGGCAAATATATTCCCCGGGAAAGGTCTAGATAAACCCTGTTTGCATTGTAAAAAGCGGTGACGTCAACAGCATGAAGTAGCGATTTTCCCACATTCCTTCATATAGGCTTTATCTAAATAGATAAGCCCCAAGAGGTACTTAACACCCCTGAGCACACAATGAACATGTAAATCAGTTCAATCGCTGTAGAAATAGCTAAGATATCAGAGATAAGATCGTCTTGTCGTGTTTTTAATGGCGTATAAAAGCCGCGAACCGTAGTGCTTTTGGCAATTAGTCTCGACCCAACCCAACGACTGAGAACCAACTGAACTCAGATAAAATAAAAGAAATGAAATTCGCAATTGTTCTACTGGCGGCCAGCATTGCCTGCATCAGCGCACAGGTGAGGAGTTATGGCCCACCCCCTATTAAGTGGATTATTATGTAACCGAATTATCATAATTTACTCAAAGGGCCCTGCGGCTCCTGCTGGAAATCCCCTTGCCGGAAATCCCTTTGCCGCTGCCAATCCGTATGCGGCTGCCTTTAATCCCTTCCTAAATGGAATTTTCGGAGGAGCTGGCACTGGAGCTGCTGCCGGAGTAGCCGCTCCGGTGGCTCCATCTGCCCCCTTTGGAGGCGCCTCGGTTTCCTCCTTCTTCCAGTCGATAGTCCTGCAACGTGAAGCCGAGCGCCTGCTTTCCCAGCCTGACTTCCCCACCGACCTGGCGGAGCGCGTCCAGGATGTGGTGGCCACCTCGCAGGAGTCGATCAGTGGTTGCGACAACACCACTTTGCCCTGGCTGCAGATCCGCTGTGTCAAGCCTCTGCTGACCACTGCCAAGAACCAGCTGAAGGCCATCGATGACGAGTGGCAGGCACGTTTGGCCGCCATCGCCAGTCCCGCCGGAGCAGCTCCTGCCTAGGATCCCAGTCCTGTGCTTCCGCTGCCTTAGTGTCCAATACTTCCTAGCTTCCTAGCCTAGCAATCGACCAAAATAGATGCAATACAATTTAAATAAGCTTAATGCCGGAATTTCTTAGGGGGGTTTGTGGGGTGGAAAGTTGGGGCCAAAGGACTCCTGACCTAGGACATGCTTTGATGTGGCCGGCCGAGCTTTGCATTCCGCTGCTTTATTAAATTTCCCATCGGGAATTACAAATTTTGGCGTTGCCTTCTTGACGCTTTTCGGGGCGCAAATACTTGGCTGCTCACGTCACCATCACGAAAGTCCTGGTTCCGTCGCATCGACCTCGACTAAAAGGATGCTTATGCTTTGGAAAGGCAGTGTTGTCGTCATGGGGAGAACCAGCTAAATATGTTATATACTAGTCAAAGCTTAAATAAAAAATTAGCTTTATATATCCTTTTGATATATCCTTTTGGATTTTTAAGGGTTTTATATTTTTCTCTCGACTTTTTCGGGTATTCAAGTTAAAAAAAACTAATTTGTGCAATTTCTATAAATATTAATAAGAAGTTATGATTACAAATAGTTTAAAACGATAAAACAACAAATTGTTTTTTACATTACATTATTTTATAATGTAGGAATTAATTAGATATCTTCAACTGCTTAAACTGCTTTATATAAGTGTAGGTTTTAAAATTACAATACAGGCAAAACAAGAATTATAATCTAGTAATAAATGAAGCTAAAATCATACTGTATTATTAAAAAATATTAGTAACAAAGTGAACCAAATTTCACCAAAAATATTGGCTAAGACGTCATCACCCCGACGCACACTTGAGCCGTTTTGGCCATCGCTGGAACTTGACGCATTTTGGCCAAATATTTGCACTGAGTTCCTTTGCTTTAGCTGCGGGCTTTGTTTCCCTGACCTCGCTGAACTCCCTGACCCACCCCGTTTTTGGGGGTCATGACAGCCCTTTTATGCACTCATCAATTGGCACTGCCAATTGTTTCCAGTGCATGATTTGCTTCTCAATTGGAGACCCTTTAAGTTGAGGGTCGGGAGTCAGCTCGCTTGAGTGGCGTTCAGTTGCGGCGGCAATGTTGATTTATGTGCCAGTGCAGCTCCAATTATCCAATGTCCTCACTCAAATTGCCGGCCGTCCTGCCTTTCGACTGCATTCAATTCGATGTGAATCGATTCGATTGGATATGGCTTTTGGATTTGGGTTTGGATTTGCATTTGAATTCGAATTCCGGGCTTAGGACCTGTGGTTATTAAATGGCTTGGCTTAACGAGCCTAAGACCGGCCACAAATGACCAAATGGTCATTGGATGTCGGATGTTGGATGCTGGATGTTGGATAAGCCACGAACAAAGCCTGAATGGGCGAGTTTGAATTGGGATTGAAATATGTAATTAAATGCAAATTTCTAACATACACAACACCCGCCACTTCACAAGATGGGGAGTGAAAAGTTTGGGGCCAATTAATGGAAGTACAAGTATTTCGGAATTGAAACTCGAGTTTGTTCGGCGTCAGTACAACAACGCGGCCGAAACTTGGCCAACTTTCGTGTAGTGTTAGCCGCGAACTCATCGACCAACCCTCCTAAACTGAACCTCAACCGAATGAACCGCCTTAAGCTCTGTTTTGGTAATGCAAAAGTTGCGGCATTTGAAATTCAGGCGGCAGCAAAAAATGGTAATTCCGTGCACAGAATGAAATCCAGCCGCAACTGCCCAACTAAGAGTTCATATAAATCCGAAATTGGTTAGAGCAAAAAATTAAAAATAAAAGCAAAATGCGACACACACGCTCCCTTCGGAAAGTGCATGCATGGAAATTTGTTTTCGGTTTGCGTTGCGGCTTTTGTTTTGATGCAAAAGTTGTGTGCCCCCAAAAGTAGGCAACAACATTGCTGCGGCTTTGGACTGTGTCAAAGTTCGTTAGTTCGTTTGTTATTTGACGATATTGTGGGTCGCAAAAATTAGTGCACAACTAAATCCGTTCTCGGCCAAAGTTCCAATCGAATAGCGAATCACCCACTAACTATATGGTGTTTATCCGCAGTTTGCTATTAGCACTTGCTTCTGTTATTTGATCTCCGAGTCCCACTTCCGCTGATAAAGTTATCTAATTAATCCCGAAGATATACGGTTATGGACCAACATAAAACATAATGGGGTTGAGGCTATCGTTTCGTATTGCACTCAGATAGATGGAGAGATAGAGCGGACTGTAAACTCTATCACAGCGCAAACAGCAGATAAGTTTGGATGCCTTTGGAGTCTTTTAAATTGTGCTTCAGTCGGCCATTGAAAGTTTCCAGAAAATGTCGCGTGCAGTGTTGATAACTTTCTGCGTCTTGGTTGTTTTGGTAAATGAAAATAAAACTAAAAATTCTTCAAAAATAACAAGTTTGTATATATGATCCCAATAGACCGCACAATCGCTCGGCCAAAATGTGACCTTGCAACAGTCAATTGACTGGGCCAATGAGGAGTTCAAAATCGCTCAAGTTGTTGCCCAAGGAAAGCTACCCAACAACGCTGAGGCCCAGAACGATGCCAAGGAGCAACTGGACACTTTGAAACTGGCTTTGTCCCATTGCGAAGCTGAGCTCAAGTCCACCCTAAGTGTCGATCTTCACAAGACTTGTGTTAAAGCCGTGTTTGCTGGCTTTTATACTGCTTTGGATCGCTTGGCCGCGGAGCATTGGCCCATCTATGGAGCCACCTCGGGAGCTTCTCGAATTGGCCTCTTCTGCTAATCAAAAGCATACAAATAAATCAGCTTAAAAAATCTAACCCCAGATCATTTAGAAACTATATTAAGTGCTGCTGACGAAATGTTTACGATCTTATACTGTTCGTAAGGTAATTTGTTTCTGAAAACTATAGTTTTCGGATTATTAAAAAGGTAATAGAGTGGATTTTTGTTGTAGTCTTGTTGGTTATTTAAGGCATTATATTTGCCTTAGTAACAAGATGCCTAGAAATGTACTGCCAATGACAGTCCTTTATTTGAACTGCCTTCTACAGAGAATTACAAAATTTTAGTGTACAATGGGTTGGCTGTCAACCACTTTTGGTATTATTTTGCTAACACTTTTGTTTACAATATGGATATCAGCACATCCGCGATGGGATCAAGTGGCCAAAGAAGTGGCCTCCAAGATGAACTACAACGAGCCGGATAGAATCCAGAAGGCCACGAAGGCGGCCAAGAAAGCGGAAACGAAGATCTACGACTTCTATGTCCGCAAGCTGGAGAACCAGAAGAAGGTTGCGGCCCGTGAAATATTGGACAATGCGTACTTTGAAACGGTCCATTGCATCAAGACATTCTACGAAGGTGGGATGGAGCTGCAGTTCAACGACTGCATGCAGCATGTCATCGATCTGCACATAGGCAGGCTAAAGTCACTCCTTCAAATTACCACTGAGCGATATTCCAGCGGAGCAAGCAGACTTAACATCTGGCACTGGTGATACCCTGGAGTCTTCCCAGGACCGCTGGCAGGCATCAAGTCTGCTTTCTTCGCGCCTTGCGCCCTCTGATGTACTTTAATTAGACAGTCAACTCGAGAGCCGTCAGTGCAGCTTTTCATCTCATTCTGGGCGGGTCTGATTTCGCTGGGTATTTGGCGGGGATGGCACTCTAGTGCTCATTAGGCAAATGCGTGGAGGTCTAGGGAGGTGGCTGTTTCGTAATTATAATCATTAGACGCGGGACAAAACCCTCACAAAGCAAATAGCGACATTAGCTGCGCGGAAATGTGTGTCAATGAAGATGAATCTGCCCGAGACGCCAGAGAGTTGAACCCTGCGACTGGCGTTGTGGATTTTGCAACGCTGGAGAGCTCTTCTTCGTGCCAGCTCGAAATTACTAGAGTTTTAGCAAAGACACTAGAATAACAGGATGCGTAACGGCCATACATTGGTTTTGCACTATGCAGCCACTTTTTTGGTGGCGGCAGTAATTGGTCTCTTGTTTAGGAAACATATTTTCTTGTAGCCCTATAAAAAAGGATGAAAAAACAGGACAGATTTTTTTAGGATTATTATTTATTTAGTTAACTTTTAATTTAATATTTTAAATGTTTCGTCCACGATGCATTCGTCCTCAACGTTTGATTCATACGTTGCCATTGTGCCAATGCGTTTCAAATACGATTCGGGCATTTTATAGGTGTTTCCTGGTTTCCTGGCGACACACTTCATCGGACTTAACAGGCAAAAAGGTTATTTTATTTACTTGAGCAAGAAACATGAAGTTAATAAGAAACTTTTATATTTTTATTGTGGGGAAAAAAACAAATTTTATTAAAAAAAAAATATATATCGAAAATATCAAATATGTCGATTTTTTTATGATATTTTAAATATTATCATAATTTTTTTTGATAAAAAAATATTATCGATACGAAATTTTTTTAATATCACGACATCCCTACTCTAAATTAAAAGACATGCCTTACAGTCTTCACTAGAACTAGTTGGAAATTATAGGGCTACAAGAAAATATGTTTCCTAAACAAATATTAAAAGCGGCAATAGCTACAAACATATGTGTTCCAACAGTAAGTTAAACATTCTTCAGGCTTTATTTAAGACAATTTTTACACTCACTTTAAAGACCTCACTATTTCACTTACTAATATAATTATGACAAAATAATAGATTATTATTTAATTACTTACAGCTCGAGATTAATAAACAAGAATTGTATATTATATTTTAAATATTTTTTATGAATAAATATTTTAAAATAAATATAACATTTCAAACACTTGTATGAATAACATTTGCCTGGTTATTTGCTCAAGAGGGATGCCAATGTGATCTTGCAAGTAATCACACTTAAGAATAAATACACTACACTCACTGCTCGACCAGTAAGAAAGATTACTTGAGATATTTTTTGTGACTCTAAATTAGAAGACATGCCTTACAGCCTTCACTAGAACTAGTTGGGATTATAGGATTAGGGCACACAAAAAATCTACAATTTGCAATAAATATTTACACTTTGTGGGCAAAATTGAAAGATTTTTCGGTTTGAATTACCAGGCGAACAGGAATTCCAGAAGGTGACCAACGATCGTTTGGTTTTCAGTAGCAACATGCTGCTGATTATGATCGCCTGGTAATTCAATCCGAAAAATCTATAATTTGCCAAAGAAATTAACATTTTGCAGGCAAAATTGTGAGATTTTTCGGTTTAAATTACCAGGCGAACAGGAAATTCCTGAAGGTGACCAACGATCGTTTGGTTTTCGGTAGCAACTTGCTGCTGATTATGATCGCCTGGTAATTCAGTCCGAAAAATCTACAATTTGCCAAAAAAAAATTAACATTTTGTAGGCAAAATTGTGAGATTTTTCGGTTTAAATTATTTTGAGATCATAATTTCAAACACTTGTATAAATAACACTTACCTGGTTATTTGTTCAAGAGGGATGCCAATGTGATCTTGCAAGTAATCAGGAACGCATACACTACTACACACACTACGCATACACTACATTCACTGCTCGACCGGTAAGAAAGATGACTTGGAATATTTTGTGACTCTAAATTAGAAGACATGCCTTACAGCCCTCACGAGAACCAGTTGGGAATTATAGGGCTATGGACACGAAAAATCTACAATTTGCAAAAAAAATATTTACACTTTGTGGGCAAAATTGAAAGATTTTTCGGTTTAAATTACCAGGCGAACAGGAATTCCAGAAGGTGACCAACGATCGTTTGGTTTTTTGTATGTATGTATGTATGTATGTATGTATGTATGTATGTATGTATGTATGTATGTATGTATGTATGTATGTATGTATCTATGTATGTATGTAAGTTGTGTAACTCTACAATTTGCCATAAATATTTACATTTTGGAGACAACATTGTGAGATTTTTCGGTTTAACTTACCAGGCGCACAGGAATTCCAGAAGGTGACCAACGATCGTTTGGTTTTCGGTAGCAACCTGATGCTGATTATGACCAAACACACCTATGTACATACATACATACATACATACATATATACATACATACATAAATACATACATACATACACACATACATACATACATACATATACATAAATACATACATACATACATACATACATACATACATACATACATACATACATACATACATACATACATACATACATACATACATACATACATACATACATATATATATACATACATACATGCCCACAAAATGTAAATATTTATGGTAAATTGTAGATTTTTCGGATTGAATTACCAGGCGATCATAATCAGCAGCAGGTTGCTACCGAAAACCAAACGATCGTTGGTCACCTTCTGGAATTCCTGTGCGCCTGGTAATTCAAACCGAAAAATCTACTATTTACCATAAATATTTACATTTTATGGGCATGTATGTATGTATGTATTGTGTGTATGTATGTATGTATGTATGTATGTATGTATGTATGTATGTATGTATGTATGTATGTATGTATGTATGCATGTATGTATGTATGTATGTATGTATGTATGCATGTATGCATGTATGCATGTATGTATGTATGTATGTATGTATGTAAGTTGTGTAACTCTACAATTTGCCATAAATATTTACATTTTGGAGACAAAATTGTGAGATTTTTCGGTTTAAATTACCAGGCGCACAGGAATTCCAGAAGGTGACCAACGATCGTTTGGTTTTCGGTAGCAACCTGCTGCTGATTATGATCGCCTGGTAATTCAATCCGAAAAATCTATAATTTGCCAAAGAAATTAACATTTTGCAGGCAAAATTGTGAGATTTTTCGGTTTAAATTACCAGGCGAACAGGAAATTCCTGAAGGTGACCAACGATCGTTTGGTTTTCGGTAGCAACTTGCTGCTGATTATGATCGCCTGGTAATTCAGTCCGAAAAATCTACAATTTGCCAAAAAAAAATTAACATTTTGTGGGCATGTATGTATGTATATATATATGTATGTATGTATGTATGTATGTATGTACGTATGTATGTACGTACGTATGTACAGCAGTTTGCTATCGAAAACCAAACGATCGTTGGTCACCTTCTGGAATTCCTGTTCGCCTGGTAATTTAAACCGAAAAATCTCACAATTTTGCCTAGAAAATGTAAATATTTATGGCAAATTGTAGATTTTTCGAATTGAATTACCAGGCGATCATAATCAGCAGCAGGTTGCTACCGAAAACCAAACGATCGTTGGTCACCTTCTGGAATTCCTGTTCGCCTGGTAATTTAAACCGAAAAATCTTTTAATTTTGCCCACAAAGTGTAAATATTTTTTTTGCAAATTGTAGATTTTTCGTGTCCATAGCCCTATAATTCCCAACTGGTTCTCGTGAGGGCTGTAAGGCATGTCTTCTAATTTAGAGTCACAAAATATTCCAAGTCATCTTTCTTACCGGTCGAGCAGTGAATGTAGTGTATGTGTAGTAGTGTATGCGTTCTTGATTACTTGCAAGATCACATTGGCATCCCTCTTGAACAAATAACCAGGTAAGTGTTATTTATACAAGTGTTTGAAATTATGATCGCCTAATAATTTAAACCGAAAAATCTCACAATTTTGCCTGCAAAATGTTAATTTCTTTGGCAAATTATAGATTTTTCGGATTGAATTACCAGGCGATCATAATCAGCAGCAGGTTGCTACCGAAAACCAAACGATCGTTGGTCACCTTCTGGAATTCCTGTTTAGTCTTAAGTGTGATTACTTGCAAGATCACATTGGCATCCCTCTTGAACAAATAACCAGGCAAATGTTATTCATACAAGTGTTTGAAATGTTATAATATTTATTTTTAAATATTTATTCATAAAAAATATTTAAAATATAATATATAATTCTAGTTCATTAATCTCGAGCTGTAAGTAATTAAATAATAATCTATTATTTTGTCATAATTATATTAGTAAGTGAAATAGTGAGGTCTTTAAAGTGAGTGTAAAAATTGTCTTAAATAAAGCCTGAAGAATGTTTAACTTACTGTTGGAACACATATGTTTGTAGCTATTGCCGCTTTTAATATTTGTTTAGGAAACATATTTTCTTGTAGCCCTACAATTCCCAACTAGTTCTGGTGAAGACTGTAAGGCATGTCTTCTAATTTAGAGTCGCAAAATAGTTCAAGTAATCTCCCTTACCGGTCGAGCAGTGAGTGTAGTGTATGTGTTCTTAAGTGTGATTACTTGCAAGATCACATTGGCATCCCTCTTGAACAAAAATTCGAGAGAGCCTTGAGTTAACTCTAGAGCCAGCCCGAAAAAATCGTGTGCAAAAAAATCGCATCTTATTATTCTAATGTCTTTGGTTTTAGGTCAGGGGGACTAATGAGAATGCAATGAGCGAGTGGCAAAATGCACGCATATTTCCATTCACAAGTTCAATCATTTGCTCTGATTTAATTGCGTTCTGGAGGGTGTCGCTGAACACATTGGGTAATGGACGTCAGCATTAAGTGGTGCAGCCTAATTGTTTGAAAATGAATCGCATGACCTATTTGTACTCTGATATATAAGAAATGTATATCAAGCAACAATCTTCACCTAGTCTTTTGAAATTAGCATTTTAACTTTACAATATTTACCTATTTGTATGTAATAAAATGTGAAATAATACAGTTTAAAAACAATTTGCAAACTAAGTTTATTCTGTGAGGCTTATTCAATTTTTTTTACTTTTTTGTATCACTTCATGATATTGCATCAGTTTTTTACATTTCTGTGCCCTTCGCTGGCAATTGCGTTGCTTTTTTACGCCCTAAGCCTTTGAGTCCGCCTCGGATGTAGTTTCCGTATCGGAAGCGGGTGCATCCGGTTTCGGCTCATCCGTATTGCCAAACACACACATGGGACACTAGGGGGTTAGTCAGAGAAGAAGGGTTAGTCCAGAACATTAGAATGGTCAACAAGTTCTACCTTTTCCTTGAGAACTATGCGGTACTTGGGATGACTATGGAAATTTGGAAAAGAATATATTAAATATATTAAATTAATAGTTTTTAGGAATCTATTATTACATTTATTCTTTACTTACCTAATGCCATACACAATCGGATTGTAGACGGCACTCGTCTTGGCGAAAGCCGCTCCCCAAATGGTCGTCAGTGGGGTCAATCCCTCGATCTTGAAGAGTCCGAAGTAGCAGATGACGAGGTATGGAGTCCACGCCATAAACCATAGGGAGATGGTAGTCAGAGCCACCTTGGCCAGCTTTCCCTCGGCACTTTTGTCGCAGTCCTCGGAGCTCCGCAGAGATTTCACATTCATCTTCTTGGCCTGTTCCCGCATCGCTTTTTCATGAGCTGCAACGGCGGCTATGATGAACCAGTAGGAGTAGCAGATGAGGAACAGAGGAGTGTAGTACACGAAGAGGGAATAGGTGATTAGATATGATCGGGGATTCCACAGGCGCGTCATGTAGTCGATGCTGCAGGCAGTCAGATTGCCCTCGGGCACATAGGCGCTCCATCCAACCAAAGGCATAACAGTCCAGAAGACAGCCATCATCCAGATAAAAAGTATCTTCATGATAGACGTCTTGATGGTCATGGGTGTGCCATTGATTCCCTTCACGATCACATTGTACCGATCGAAGGCAATCATGCACATGGACCAGATGGACACGCAGCCAAAGAGCGATCCACATCCCGCGTAGATGTCGCACCACAGCGGCCCCAGCACCCAAGTCTCGTAGTAGAAGTTTATAATCATCACCGGCGACTGGGAGGCCATCATGCAGAAGTCGGAGAAGGCCAGGTTGAGAACGAGCAGATTTGCCGGCGTGCGCAGCGACTTTGTTCCACCGAAAATGTAGACCACCACTCCGTTGCCGCAGCACGAGATGATAAGGATGGCCAGGGTGAACACTCCGAGGATTTTACTCATCATGGGGTCCATGGGCGCGAAGCGGCTCCAGTAGGGGTTCACCAGGTGCGCCATGTCGGGCAGCACCTGCGGGTTTGCAAGGAGGTGATAAGTTGAAGGGCCACTCCAAAGGAATGGTTTGTATCTACCAACTTTCATTCAGGAACTAACAAATTAATTGAATATGAATCCAAGTACGGAGCTATAGAACCCGCTAGCTAGAACCCTATTAACCTTAGATCTGCTAAGTTTGTAATCTGATACAACTCACATTGTCCAGCACGGAACCATTGCCGCTCGACTGGGCCTGAAACCTGGGCCCAGAAAGGGCCAAGTCCAATGGCGTCTCCGGCAAGTGAGTGCGCTCCATGCTCAGCTACCCGCAGCCCCTTTGACCAAGCGATGGCTCATCGAACTAGATCTGAGCCAAGAGGCCGAGCTTCCAGCCCTTTATAGGCGGTTCCTAAGCCAATTAGCGGCTCATCAAGAGGGCTGGAAAGGCTAGGAGACGGCGGGCAGCTGTCAGATAAAAGTCAATTTTCCTTTATTTCATACACTACATAATCTTGGTGCAAGGTTGAATCGCCTTTGAATATTAGTCAGTGGCACTAAAGGGCAGCCAGAAATTTCTGTCCGCATTTCTGGCACAGTTTTCGCTGCACTCCTTGGCTGCAGGACGGCATCGAGGTCTTCGAATTGGAGGGATCGGTCGACGAGGACATCAGTCCGCCGGAGGATCTGATATCCGTCTGTAGCAGAAATACGGAACTGTCATGGCTCGTCTCCGGCATGTTATTCGTCTTGGCTGAGTCCTGCGGCACATTATCCTTGCCTGAGTAGTAGAGATCATCGTCCTCGGTGCTCGGCAGCTCGTACTTAACAATTTCCACTTTTTGGCTGAGGATAAGCTTCTTGCAGCACTCTTTGATTCGGTAGTAGGCGGATCGAAAGTTCCTTAGCTTGTGGGTCTGTATGTGTTGCAATTGCTTTACATTTGGTGTGTTGCCTAATGCTTAACTAAACTCACAGGGGACAGATTGTCTATATAGGTCGGCAGTCCATTCTTGCCAGTCGAGCTCAGTAGAAGCACCTGGCAGTGTTTGTCGGCCCGGTTCTCCGCACCCCAGAGCAGCAGTTCCTTGTACACCGCCTCATCCATCGCCACAACATAATCGAAGTACAGAAAATCGCTAACAGTGAACTGTACAAATAAACATATGTGTATGGAGTTCATAAGTTGGCACAAGGTTCATAGGCTCACCTGACGACAAAAGTGATCCGAACGCAGACCGTGCTCCCGCAGAATCTGCAGGCATCGTTTGTTCGGTCGGCGTCCAGTGTTCCATGTCCTCAGACCAGCACTATCCACCTCCCAGTAGAGACTCGTCTTGACCATCAGATTCTGCATAATCACCTCGGCCATCGGGGAACTGCACGAGTTGCCTTCGAAATCGAGGAGGTTCCCTTGCAAAAACCAATAGTTCGAAAACGGAATGCTTTTGCTTACCCATGCACACAAACAGCAATTTCTTGAAAGTCATTTTTCACTTGCTTCCCTCTATTTGGCTTAACTCTCCCACTTTCAACTATAATTTAAACTAATTTTCCTAACTTCTTTTTCGAGACTAATATTGTATTTGACTGAGTTTTTAAATTGCCTGAAATACATGTCGAACGGAACAAATGGCACGGCTTACTGGGTGGTAGCCATTCCCCTACCCATTCCATCTACTGAATGGCCTGCTACGTTTGGCCCAATGAACCCGACTTCGAGGTGGAGTAAATGACCATTTGCTAAGATAATGATCCCGACTAATGCACTTTTTACACCACTTGCAGTCCGCCCAACATATTGAAGTCCTTTGCCAGGACAATGCTTGTTCTGTAGTTCTGTACTTGTGTGCCCCGCCCACAAACCCATTATTCTGCCACAAAGGGGCGGGTGGCAAGATAGTGTCACGTGGCTGTCAGGTGCTGGCCACGTAGAGTCTTGTCGCGAGCTGCATTCGAAATTAGTCAACAGGTTCAGCGAACTTTCAGCTGAGGTAAGGAAAATTGGATGAGGACAGGCCAGTCCCACCCATGTATGTTAAATGGCTGGGAAACATGCGCTAAACTTAAAGCATTTATCTTTAAAATTGCCTGCAGGATATGCAACGTGTTATGGCAACATCCATGCACAGTTATTACTATTGCATTACTATTGTGATAGATAGATATTAAGTATGAAATTTTAATTCTGGCACACTTTTTACAGCGCTGAAATGTATCTCACCCACTTCTGAGATTTAGTTCACTGTTTTTCCGTGTAGTAATGATTGGCCTAATCCCAGCTTATACTGATGTCATGTCACGATGGCACTTCAGCGGACAATGCAGCTGGAATTCATTTAATTCAGTCCCAATTAAACGACTTCTGTCTGAGCTCGGATCAGTTTTGAACATTTCAGAGGGCCAACGTTTTTGTGCACTTTTTATTTTTATTTCGATTTACCTTGCCCCTTGCTGAGGCGAGTGGGGCGACCAGTTGGCTTGTAACTTGGCCATTGGCAATATCCAATTGGAATTGCATTGAACGACTAAATTGAAAATGCAGCTGAAAAAGCATATTTCACTTATCACTTTTCACACAAAACACACAAGCAAAGGCCGAAACAAAGGGCACTCTGGCCAATAGGGGCTTGGGGGGAGGGAGGTGGCTGGCTGGCAGGAAAAGCGGGCCAAATGAAATTGTAAGCGCAAAAGTAAAGCACAACAGCAACATGCAGCACTTGCAACAGCAGCAGCCCCAGTGCAACAGCAACAAGTCACTCACTAACCGGGTGAGTGGGAAATAATATGTGAGCTCGCATGCAGGTTGGGTGGTTGGGTGGTTGGGTGGTGGGGTGGTGCACAGCGGGTTAGATGCCGGACGGAAGTGTGGCTCTGGCACTGCATTGTTGTTTTAATTAAAAACAAACCTCCCGAGCTGCTGGCCCGACAAAAACAGAAGCTGGCAAAAAGTAAAGCCAAAGTGAGCAACCTGAGAGGACAGACCGAAGTCGGGCTGTGGTTGTACGGTGGTGCCTGGGCGAAAGTGTTGAATATTTGGAGCAAAGCTAAAAAAACAAGCAACAAATTGTGGGAAAATCCGAGAAAAATGTAGCACGAAAATCGCTCAGGAGCGGAAAAAAGAAGGCCAACGGACACACAAGCGGAAGTGTGCGACTATCTGCTCATACATATGTAAGTGGTGCCGCTTATGTGTTTTGCTGCATTGGCTAATAGCAACCGTAATGCTGCGGCATTTCCCCGAATTAAGGGCACTTTAAATGCAGCAGCCGAGCTGCGAGCGGACTAAAAAATGCACAACCTGCTTTTTGTTGACCACAAATGCAATTTACAGCACAACAATCAGCGGCGAACGCAAAATGTGCCAACTGCCCCAGAAGAAACTAATAAAACACACAACTTTGTTGGCCACCCAGGAACTGCATTAACTGACCAGCCAGCAACAAAAGGGGCAACAACGACTGCCACCCCTGTGCTGCAACAAGAGGTGGCACAATAACATCAACAGCATCCTCACAGTTTTGGCCACAAAGCACACACAATTAGACATGGAGCTAGAGTAGACAGGTAGGTGGAGGGTGGAAGGTCGGAAAAGTGCAGCTCGTTTGCGGCCATTTCCCGCTGATTGAGGTTCAGCGTGCATATATGTATTTCCGGGTTTGCTTTTTAAAATTAAATTTGCCGTGAGCACATGTGTATATATGTACGAGTATTTCATCCTTGCTGCTGAACGGCGCCTGAGGTCCTTTTACGTTGCTAAACAAACGCCACTACAACCACTTTGTACGGGATTTTGCTGTGCGTTCAGGTGTGAAAATTAAATTAAAATATTTGCCGAAAAGGCCGTGGCATTGTGTTAGCTAATTCCATATATGAATGCGGGCACGATAAATATTTATTGTCACCGCCATCAGAAGAGCTGCTTTAAAATGCAACAGTTTCATTGGAACAAAAATTAATTGTTGAGAATTGTTGTTAATTGTTGAGATTAAGCACTGTCACTTCGAGATTTCGTATGAAAATTTTACACACACTGAAAGATTAAACTATGTTACTAGTTGTAAAGCACAAAAAGGTATTACCACTGTAGACGGCAGTCCACGTAGTGACGAAGCGCACCAGCGCACCACAGAGTGTGCGAAGAAACGAAGAAATGAAAATCAGCTTTTTCCATTCGTGCATTATCTTATCTTGTGAACATTTTTACACAGATAAATAACAATATTATTGTGTTGCCTTCTTTTGGGCCTTTGCTTGATTTTGGGTTGAGAAACGTCTGGGGAAACCCATTAATAAATGCTGCAGGCCAGCAACGGAAACTGGCCCAACTGGAAAAGATAGGCGGATCGGAGGAAACCCAAGCCAGTCCGGACTCATTCAAACGCCAAAGGCAAATATGGCCGAGCGTCTTGGCCATTTCCTCAGCCTTAAATTCGACCTCATCAATAGCGACGGCGGCAGCCAGTTGAAAAGTCGTCTGACCGAGATTTTTTGTGGCCGATAATGCGGCACGTAGCGGCAATTCGGCAAATGATGCAGCAGGATGCTGGCCACTGGAACGAGTACGCGAAACGGACTGGGAATGGGGCACGTTCCGGAATGGGGCAAGTCAATCGTCTGGAGCGGCATCTTCATCTTCAGGGCAGCTCGTAAGTCATTTACCATTTTGAGGTATTTAATGAGCCAAGAACTTTTGGCCGCACATAAATTAAAAGTCGACTGAACGGATCCAGGATCCAGGATCCCTACGGATTCGCCAGGGGCCAAGGTCAGGTGCCCGTCCGTCCGTCCGTCCGTCCGTCCGTCTGACCAGCAATATGGCTCTATTAGCATGCCCATTAAAATTAGACAAATGGTTGCCATTGCCGGTCGCCGCTTCGCATATCCGCAACTTCTGCCCAGTCCGCAGATTTATGGCTATATGAGGGTTCGTTGGCTGGATAGCTGTTGGCCGGCCTTTCGCCGCAATCACATTCGCCACTTGAGAGAAATGCGCCGCTGCCGTTGGTTATGATAAATGATTTAGTTGCCTATCAGCGCAAATGCATGCATGTGTGTGTGAAGGTCGTTCAAAGTCATCTTGGCGTAATTGGCCGGCGCAGGTAAGAGTCATACTCCTCCAAAGAAAAGTTCCACCTTTTGGCACATCACAATTTTATAAGAATCCATGGAAGAGTAAAAGTAAATGGCTGCAGGTAAAAATATTTTTTTGGACCAATATTTTATTTTATTTCTTATTACAGTAATACCAATACTGTTGTAGTACTGACTGCACAATTCAAGCAATAATATTTAGGATGTAGAAATTCCTCAAGCTGCAAAGTATTTAATCTGTATTTATTTTTTAAGTACCCTTGAAAAGAAAACATTTAAGCCAAACTTTGAACTAAAAAGTGTGGTTGATTGACGTACAGCGAAAGTTTGAGTTATTTCTTGCTTTAAAATTTGGCACTTCGCTTTAAGGAACCGACACTTTCTCCAATTGAGCTGCCTGAATGGAATGAGATTTTCCGCCTTGATTCCCTTTGCTGGCACAGGTTCTTTGTGCTTTCCTAAGCGGCTTCCACTTGGCATTTTCTCCAGTGCCGAGAGTCCTTGGCAAATTTAACCCTTCACTTCATTAAACGTACTTGCCGATACCCAGAGGGCACACAAATCACTTTGGCCGCAGATACAAAGGCTGGCTAGGATTGGATTGGGTGTGGCCATAGAAATTCGACATATAGCCAAACAAAAGCCTAATCGTGCAGCTGCCACATCCTCGACTTCCTCCTGGCCACGCCCACAACGGCCCAGAGGAGGAGATCTGGCGAAGCTACCGCCTTTTGGTTGTAATCCATCAAGCTGCTTCGGTTTTGATTTGGGGCCACTGTCGCAACAAATGCGGCAAACAACACAGCGAGGAATTGGCATGGAGTGGTGAAAGGGTTTTGCTTTTTTTTGAGCTGGAGAAGGTGAAGCTGGGGAGCTGGTGTAGCTGGTGGATTTGGGAGCTAAAGATGAAGATGTAGGCCTGCCACAATGAGCCCCAAACGTTGCCAGCAAATTGTTTTCCATTCTCTGTTTGCCGGTGCGTGTTGTTCCTACATCCGCTCGGTGTTTTAGGTATTTAAGCATTTAGTCAGTCGGCTGAGCCTCTTTCACTCCCATCTTTTAGTCCATTCAGTTGTCATTGTGTCCACTCTTCTTCTCGGCCAGCCTTTGTGGATGAAGTGAACTCAATGCCGGGCCAAATATGACAAATTAAGCCCCCAGGCATAAGCCATAGTATACTTCTGTGAGCCGCCCAATATTGTTTCAGATATTAGATGGCTGCTTGGTGGCCGACCAATGTTAACCAATTAGGTTAATTATTAAATGACAGAAAAAATGCGAGGAATTTTAAATTGCAATCAATTATGTTCATTTGCGGTGTTCTTTGTATTCTATGTCTAATTCCATTTGTATGTTACATTACTAACGTAAGCTCCTTTACATATTTTGCATACTTTTCAGTCACTAATGTTTAAAGTAATTATGATAGCCCGCTGAGGCCTCAGCACTGATGGTTAGCCATCGCTGAACGTTGGAAATAGCCCAGTTAATAAAGTTTCTATTGTGGCTGCAGCCCAATTTTGCGAACATCTTTGACACTCCGCACTCTTTTTGACCACATCCTTGTTTCACCCTTGAGTTGTCAATCATTTCGATGATGCGATGCATTGGAGATTGAACCAATTTCCGATGTGGATTGCAGCTGGTGTGGCTGCCCCTCAACCCATTTCTTTATTGTTCCTTTTGCTGGCGCCTCAATTTCAATGCCGCACGCACATGACTTGGCCGCAAACTTGGTTACTTGGCCATGACTGTCGGAGGGCCGCAAAGGCATGGGCATCAGCAGCAGTTGGATAAAGTTTCCTTCACTTTTCGGAACTTGCAACTTTTCTCATTTGTGCGTGTGCATTGGCAAGTTGCACACACTTCTTCAGTTGTGTGCTTGCAGCTTGCCTCCTTTGAAGTGGCACCGCCATCCAACTGTGGTGCCGACCCTCGTTTCCCTTCATCCTCTAATAGGACAAGCACGAAACTAATCCGCAACACGACGACAAGAAAATTGAATTCTCGCAACTGTCAAATTGAATCTGCCTGCGCCTGACCCTTCCTGCTGCCCATTGTGGAATCAAAACTTGAACACACTTGTGTTTGGCTAAGAGGGAACCAGCCCAACTGTGCTCCTTTGTTTAAGAAGGGGCTGTAGAAAGAGTTGCACATTTTAAAATGCAGCAATATGAGTAGTATTAATTAGAAACAAACATAGCTCAAAGTTGAAATGTGTCTATGAGTGCGATTCATTTGCTTCAAGTGTAAAACAACTATTTAAATCATTGATTTATTATATTTATTACTAGTAACTAAACACTAAATTACAATAAAGTAACTAATACATTTCACAAATATTTCTTTTAAAATTCTCCAAGCCAAAAAAGGCTGAAAGAAGAAAAGGCTGAACTCAGCTCTCAGCTAGCAAATAAATGAAAAGCTCACTTTTCAAAATTTAAAAGCATGTTTTTCTAGTGCCTTGCGTATGAGTGATGTTGCTGTTATTGGCTTCGCTGACTTTTAGCCATTGTAAGTGTTGTTTATTGACTTGCCTGGATAATGGCAGTCTTCATCGATTACGCGATTATCGCAGTGTCACTTTAGAATTTTTCGCAAAATTTCCTCATTTAGGGGCGGAAAAGCTTTTAGCCTTCGCCCTCGCGACCGCCCACTTCTCAATCTCAATCTGAAACGTATGTATTCGCATCGCCCACTCTGCGTCATTCGGCTGGCGAAATTGCTGCGCTTCAAGTGTAATATCACTTAAGCTCTTAAGCAGTCAACACCAAGCGGAAGAAGATGAAAAAATAAATAAAAACAGGCAACCAGCCGCCCAATTGCCACACTTTCAGCTGATTGGCCTTGCCACGCCCCCGTTTGCCCTTCAAAAAAGGGGAAAAGGCACAAAACTCCCGACTGTCTCGTCCAGAACGAAAATAAAATGTCGCTGATGTGCCGAGCTGTTTAGCGCTAAAAGGATTTTGCAGTTTGGCAGGCAGTCAGCGGCAGCAGAAGTGCAATAATTGAACAAAGGCCAGCGGAAGACGCAGTGTTGCAGTGCCACATTTGCATTTGCGAGGCACAAAATAAAGACCAGGTGAGAGGTCCGCTTGCGTAGGACAGGTGAGATACAACCAAGTGCTATTTGCGCAGTACTGCCAAATAGGCAATCAACCAAAACAAGACAGCGAATTAGTCACCTGCACGCTGGCAGTCAATAAAAATGAGGGGCGGAAGTGCAGCAAGGGCGGAAACTTATGTTGTAAAGTGCATAATGCAAATGCAGGCAAACAATAAAATAACGAGTTGTCTGTGCAAGCAAATTGCAGCGGGAGCACAAAAACAAGTACTAGTAAGTCAGTTTGCTGCACGTGCCGGAGTCAAGGAGGCAATCGCCTCATGCTCGGCTGGCTCCTCTAACAAACGTGGCACAAACGACAACACTCAGTCGCAGACAGCCGGGCTAACAAGCCGAACACAGGGCGCATCGAGGCATCCAGGCATCGAGGCATCGAGGAGTCCAAAGGACAACCCAAGGAGCCACGGCAGCAACTCCAGCCAGGCAGGCAAAATTTGGCGCTTGTTTGCATATTTGAGCTCCTGTTTGCCACCTTTGTTGGCCCAGATGCACGGCTAACAAAGAAGCGGGTTGACAGCGGCGTTCTAGACAGCTCAGACACTGCGAAAAAAGGGTTTACGATTGCTAAATGTTTAAGGGTGCACTTTTTGCCAAAGTGCTTGCAAATGTTCTCAGTTGACAATAGTTTTAGTAAATATATAGAAACTGATTCTCCTTATGAAAACAGAATTTGATTTGGTGGCTTAAAAATACTACGTACGTTTATATTTAAATTCACAACACATTCATATTTGAAAAGAGCTACAAATCCGATCTAAAACAAGTTATAATAATACATCATAGCAGAAACTTATCAATGCAGTTTCTGAATGGATATTTTCAAAAATATTTAAAGCATTAGCCAGGCAATTTTTATTATTTCAGCAATTCAAAGCCAAATCGAATAAATCGCCAAAAATAACACAGATCTGTTCAGCTTTCGCGGATCTATTACCGCGATATCTGCAGATGTTTGCATCTGCACCACGAAAAGAATCCAATTTAACGGCGCAACTAGACGCGGCACGACGCTCCGAATCCAATCAAATGTCCAAACATGTTGGCCCTCATTAGGGAAATCCAGCTCCTGTGCATGTTTAATTTAAAGCTCAAATCGAAATGCTGCGTGACTTAATTAAATTGCAATGTTATCGAAGGGGAAGCCAGGGTTATCAAGCCACCCGTTTCGCCCATGCCACTGCCACTGCCACTGTCAGTGGCAATAACAATTTAGATAAACATTGAAGGCGGCATGTGGCGCGTTATATGCAAACGTGCGTAATTAACCTTTTGAAATGGATACCCAGGTGGGATCCCCGCACTTCCCCATCGGCCTTAGTTTGCGTGTGTATCCACTGGCTAATCACCAAGTGCAGCTGATGAGCTGAGCCTAAATACTAAATACTGCACGTTTGAATTGAAATCGGAGCCGTGGCGCTGATGGCGCTGATGACGCTAATCTAGATGCCACATCCCCCCCTCAAACTATCAACAAATAGCATTAGGCATAATTATCAGCTTAATGCAACTATCGAAGGCAGACGTTGTTGTTCTGGACACAAGGCTGGGGCCTCGCTTTCTTGGCCAAATGTCTTCATTGTCGTGGCCATCAAAGGGACTTGCAAATGGCATTTGCAATGACATTTGAGTCCCATTCCGCACCTTCACCACCGCACATGTGTAAGCCTGAAGGATAACGCGCTGCGGGTGTGACTAATGTTGACTTGATGATGATTAAGTTGCTCGTCCCCCAGGATGCCCCACGTGCGTGTTGATTGTGGCTGAAGTGGGCGTGTCCGCCTCGGAGGAACTATCTGGGAAAAATGTCTGTGGGGCAAGTGGGAGAGCCCATTTTGGCCAAAGTCCCAGTCCACGGCGAACGTGATTCAATTAGAAAGGAAAATACTGCACCGGGTGAAATGAAATACACTTAAACACTTTTTGCCAATAATCAGTCAGTGGTGCGGACCCGCCGGGGATTGTCACGGCACCTTTTAATTATGTTGATAATTAGTTGGCGACGTGACGGCTTTGAAGCCAAATCAGCAGTGCCTTCTGCCCCAGAGGCCTATAATTATAGGCCAGTACCGCCAGTTCGGAGCATTGATCTTTGCGCAAGAAGCTCCGGGAGTTACACGGAAAGAAAAGGTGGAGTAGGCCATACCAACACCATTGGCATGTAAATAATGCTTTTTATTTTTGTTTAGTTTTGTCTGAATTGTTAATTAGTAAAATTCGGTAATAAGTTATTCGAAAAACACCTACCTTAATTATGGATGGTAAACGTTCCAGGGCAAAGTTTTCAACGTGCTGCACGCCTCAATTGGAAATCCTGCGTCCATTTAATTGCTAGTCATCTTCGTAATTCCTAATAATGTAATTGATTAAACATATTTATTGAGGAATATTAATAACAAATGAAAGTAATGATTTTGCCACGGAGCCTAGCGGCTAATTAGCTCTAATGATTTGCTAGATTGAATTTATTGAGGCTTAGTGTGAATAAAACTGGCCTAATCAAATTATATTCATGAATAAAATGCAAAGCTTTTATTGGATACCTGCGATAATGGTTACCAAACTTCTGTTTGGGATGATGTAATGACAGTGAGGTGACAGCTGTTGAAGCAAGATGGGTAAACAGGGTCAGGTGTGGACGAGAAAAATTGTCAGGTTACGGGACATGGTTGCATTTTGGACATTCGTTACTGGGCTAAGTCCCCACCTGAACTGCCAATCATGTTGGGCTCCCAGCTTCCAGCTCCCGGTTCCCGACTCTCGACTCCTGCCGCTGGCTGCTCGTGGAGACAGCTTCGATAACAGGATGTACCGCAACAGAAAACGGAAGGACCAATGCCAGGAGCAGCAGCAGCTGATTCCGGAGTTTAAGCCGGAATAGAGTGACAAACACAAACTGTGGGATAAATTTTGCCTGGCAACGTTCTCATTCCTGGCTGACAGCAGCAATTCGAGTTTGGCACTGGGATTGAATGAACCTGGTGTCCTGATGTCCTCCCATTCCCATTCCATTGGCATTGCTAGGAGCAGAGTCCTTCGGCTGGCCCTGCAACTCCTGATTCCTGGCGACGCATTTCGTCTGTCGCACGTGTCAATGCGTCCTTGAATGCTCAATTAAATTTTCGACTGATTCGGTTGATCCCGGGGGCCAGATCCCACAAAATCGGTTTGTAATTGGGATTTTTGCATTTACCTCCTGCCTTCTGACAGACTATTTTGGTCCGATTGCCCGTGGGCTAAGTTTATTGGCGCCCCTCATGAAGTATTCACTTTAAGAGTTCGGCTACACAGGGAACAAATATATGTCTATTGCATGCATGCAGTATGTCATGCAGTAAAATTAAGGGCACTTATATTATATTTTATTCCATTTCATTTAATTTTTTATCATAATAATCTAATTTTAGTCCCTAAGTTACATCAACGCAGATGTGTTACAAATAAATGTTGGAAAATAATATATTGATACATTTATGTGGTAATGAAATAGTGTAGTATTCCTTAAATTAAAAATTGTTCCCTCTCGTAAGGGATTTGTCAAGCTTCTTAATTAAATGATATAATAAAACAAAATGCATAATGTACTGAAAGTAAAGGTCTGAAATGCTTCCTTTCTTTCTTGTCGCTTGTGCTAGACTGATTTTCGCAGTGTACTCCTATTCCCTATGCTGTTGCAATTCGATTTCCGAGCGGGAAACTCTCAGTTTATTGATATGTCGGCATGGGGCCATGCATTTGTGCAAAAATATTGGCAGCCAATTGTATAAGTCATGTTTACAAAACACTTACAGGTCGCACCCAGTCTAGCTGAATAACTGAATGAATGACTGACTGAATGACTGACTGACTGACTGGCTGAGTGACGAACGAAGTTAATGAAAGTTTATTGAGCACACGGCATTGATTGAGCCATCGAGTGAGCTTGTGATGGAGTGCCTGGATGGGCGGCCACTTTGCCGAGCTTAATGAATTTTGCCAGTTGAGCGGAAACGGAAATACACTGCCTACCATTCGCGCTGTTCGATGGTGTGGGTGCATGTGGGCGTGGGAGCTAAACAAAACTCTCTCCACTGTTTTTCTGTGGGTGCGCAGGTTGGGCGGTGGGGTTTTTCACATAGCATTTGCTAATGAAACTCTTTTCATTTGCACTTTCTCCATTTAACCGGCTATTAGGCTCCTTGCGCTTATCACCATCCGCCCATCTGCGAAAAGACCGCACTTTTCTTGCCAACTTAATCATTTGACTTTTGTCTAAAGTTTCCTTTGAGCTTTTTCCTGCTATTTGTATTACATTTGTGATCTTAACAACAAATTTACATGCAAATAACTTTTTCAACTTTGGCACTTTGCACCGATATATACATCTATATACATACATACATATATATAGAGATATACACCAGCACACGTACGCGTGTAGTCTCAATTGCCACTTATCAGCTCATCGATGAGGTTGGCAAAAGTTTTATACTTTTTATGTGTTTTTTTCTCGTTTTTGGGGGCGAAACTTGAGCAGTTGTTATTCCATTCCATTTCAGTTTGAGTTTTGTTGCATGTTATTGAAATCGCTCGGGGCAGATCCGTGAAACAAATCGCACAGGCCTGGCATTAATCTGTGATTTTAATGCGCCGCCATTAATTCAGGCTAAGCCGAGTCCTTTAATAGCCGTAAAGTGTTGACGACTCCCGCGCCACCGTAGTTGTCCTCCGCTTTGGTTCCTGGACCATGACAGCGGTGTCGGATGGGTGGAACCACTCAGCCGCACTCCAGTGGGAATTCTAGCGGTGTGGGCGTGGGTTTGGATCTCGGTCTGGGTCTGGGTCTGAATCTGGTTCCTGGTCTGGGGCTGAGGTGCCTATAATCATAAATTACGACCGAGACCACATGCGGTTGCTTTTCGCAGGCGTATACGCGATATCCCTGTGACAGTGGAGCTGGGCATACCAGCGAGAAAGAGGGAGAGCGGGGAAGGATGCTCCTTTGATGCACTGCACGGACTTAACGTGAATTATTTGCATTGCGGTCGGCTGACCACAGCGGCGGCCACGTGAATAGCGGCCACTCCAGGTGCGGAGCCAGCGAAGCGATGACCTCTGACCCGCAGGCGTTTGTAGCTTGTAGCTGCAAAGGAGCCGCTGCAGCGCACTGTTCATAATTTAATCGCCCCCGCATTTCCCCATCATCCGGTTGATCAAACAAATACACGCACATCTGCTGCGGCGTTGGTGGGTAATTAAAATGCATTTTGCTGCAGGATTTAATTGTGCCCCCGATTGCGCAATTTAAAATGCATGACATGCTCCTCAAATTTGGCCAGCAAGCGGCAAGTTCGCTGGGAAATGCAGCTGCTCCCTGCGGCGCCTCTTCTTTGGGGATTTCCACTTCCCCTTTTCCCCCGCCCTTCAAAGTGGGCTCAAGCAATCACTTCCAATTTCCGCCCCTCACCACATGGCGCCATGTTTTTCTGGTTTTTCTGGTGTTGCAACATTGGAGTTGTGACTCGTTTGTCCGCCCTGCGCATTTGTGTTTGGTAATTTTGATTTGTTTGCTGCATTTTATACAGCTTTTTTAGCGGTCGCAAGGGAAAATTGATTTCGGCAAATGATGTTGGCTGATGTTGCTGATGTTTTTGTTCCGCCCCTGTTTGCCAACCAATTTTGCTCGGTTTCCTTTTTTGGCAAGTAAATATGCGTTTAAGCAAATATTTTAGCTTGTTGAGTGTATGGCTTTTTGTACTTTTCCGCGTTTTCATTTTGTTTCGTTGCTAAGTGTTTTTTCTGGCTGAAAAATATTTGCTTTTAATTCCGGCTACTTGCAATCCGTTATTATAAGAACAAAATGAAAGCAGGCGTATTGAATGAAAAGGCTGCTCTCAGAAGGGATCACACTTTAAAACTGCTTATACCCACTAATTACACAAGCTAATTTTATTTTCAAATTTTATTTATGCTATAACTAGCTGTCGGCGCAGGCTTTTCTATTTAAAATGAAGTGTTAGGCTGAAGCTCATTAACTAAAGTTAAGTGTAACCCTTTAAATAACCACTTTCATTAAAAAAATTGTCCGCAATATATGCAAACCGATGCTGAAGTCAAAACAGTTTGACTTTTATTTTTAAATAATTCAAAAGGTTGCGACCAGAAATCTGCGGATTTGGCGCGGCCGCATTAATTTGCTGTGACATGTTGACAATGGAATTTTCATTTAAATTTTCAATTTGCCCTTACCAATACAATTTTGCATTAATAGTGAATGAGATAGCAGTACCGCGGCACTGCTCACGCGGTACATATGTGGCTGTCATTGGCGTAGCGCGAAAAGCGGAAGTTGCAAACCGGAAATCCCATTGACAGCCACCTCATGAATTAATGCGGCTTGTTTTGCTCCGGTTCCTCGCCGTTTTGTTTGCGCTGCGTTATGTTATTATTAATTTACAAATTGTGGAGATGTTTCCCCTCTTATCGGCGACGCAGTTCAAATCTGAGCAGCAAGAGCTCATTAATAATTAATATTCAATAAAAAGTCTATTGGTAGGCGGCTTAATTTTTGTTTTCCTGATTAAGCATTGAAGCCTGTTTAAATATGCTTTAAAATTCATCAGCGAATTAATTTGTGGAAATTGTATCGGATACAACGAGTCATTTGCGGAGCTTCTTCTGTGGAAAGTTTCGCTGCGCTTTCATCTTTACATTTTTTTTCACCATTCACTGTTGACATTTCGCGGAATATCTGTGTGCGTGTTTCGTGATTTTTCTGTCCTGTCTGCTCGCATTTTTCATTGCTTTTTGTTGCTGAATTTTATTAAAATCTGCTCCCATTTGCCATAATTTGAATTATTTTTTTTATGCCCACATGCCGAATGACAAGCCCCCCCCCCCCCCCCCCCCCCACTCCCGGTGCCACAGATGAGTTTGACAACAAGCAAATAAGATGGCGAAAATGCTGGTTGGGGGTAGCGAAAATAAATGTACACAAAAGACTCTATATGGTACATGTGGGGTTCCCAGTTCCACCCCCCAAACGAAGCTCCCTGAAGCACCATTTGTTGCAATCAAATGAAATGGCAGGCAGACACTGCCAGAGAATTGACAGACACTAAACCCCCGTATGCCGCCGCATTCGGAGCATTTATGAAAAAGCATTTTTAATATTCACCGGCCAGAGCTGCTGAGTCTGCTCTATTAAGCGGGTAATCCATTTAAAGGTAAATGCATTTATTTGCACTTTGGGTGCATTTATTAAGCATCGAGTGTTTTGTTTAATGAATCACGGCAAATGCGCAATTCAATCAGCAGAGAGTCCTTTTTGCCACGTCACTCATACGCAGCGTTGACATTCGATTTCGCCTGCATGATTAATAAGTCCAAAGGCTGCAGAAGCCAATCATTCAAGTACGCGCGCAGCGGGCGGCCAACTGAAAGCAATCATTTATTAATGCTAATGCATTTTGCATTAATCTCGAGATATGTCTCGCTCTCGAAAAACCAGCTTGATGCATCGGGCAATGGAATGAAAATAAATTGCTGTAAATTAGTCCAAGCGCATTTGATGCCTCCTAAGTTTTGCGTTAAGTTTGCCTAACGGGCTCCACACAGCTGCGATGGGAAATATAGAAGTCACTATTTTATAATAATAGTATGATATTAGGTTAGATATATATGTCAGGGTGAAATCACCAACTTCATTCTTCGTTTCATGCTACATTATTGATTTCAATACAAAGTCTTTGGGAAATGGGAGCTCTTTTGGTGACCCCAACTGTACCCACGCGAGCCTTCGCAGGAAAACAGTCGGAGGTGGAGTGCTGGCAACATTAATAGTTATACAACAGCTGACATATTGATAAATGAGCGTATTTTCAAAGCGCTGGAGCAACAGCAGCAGGAGCAGCAGGAGCAGCGAGAAAGCTGAACTATTGCGATGGCAAATGGCTCAAGCACAAGTTCCTGGAGGTTTTTGGGGTGCAGTGGCGATGGGATTTCGGCGAAAAATGGCTTCAGTGCGAAGCGAGAGAAATTCGCAACCCCGCAGGCACACACACACACACACACGTGCACGCACACACACACACACACACACGCACGCACTTGCGAACGTCAGGGGTGCAAAACAAATGCTTGTAAATATTTCTGCAGCTGAGATTCCTTTTCGCTGACTTTCCCGCCAAAGGAGTTGAGCGGGAAAACGGCAATGCGGCGAGGTCGAATGCTTTGCAATGAGTCAATTTTTTAACATTTATTTGACACGGACTTTTCATTTATTTCTCCGGCTTTGAGTGAAGTGAAAAAATTTAATTAAATTGAAATTAATTTGACAGGATATTGCAGGCGCCACCAGAACTATTAATAATGTTCCGTGTGTGTGTGTGTGTGTGTGTGAGTGCGGTGGCGAGGCGATGGTGTGGGTGTGGGTGTGTGCATGTGAGTGAGTGTCGGCGGAAGACAAATGTGAGCCAAATAAATTCTCATGTTGCGCTTTTGAGTCGCTCGTCGCGTCAAAATTGCACGCAGAAAGCGAAAGCTGAAAGTAGAGCTGGCAAAGCAGAACGGAACAGACAAAATAGCGAAACGAATCATTGCCCCCGGGGAATTGTTCATAAATCATTGCATTCATTTCGTTTCCAAGTCAGCCAGCCAGGCAGCGAAGAGTCTATACACAATTTTGCAGGCAGGCAGCAGCACATAATTAATTAAATTTAACTTTCGAGCGCGCGCAGCCAGCCACAGCAAATATCACTCATACGCACCGTATACGCACCCGACCTTGGCGGCGCCACCGCCATTTGGCATTGACATACGCACAAATAAATAGGCGCTATAAATTCAATTCCCATTCTCGCGGTCGAGTGTAGCCGTAATACCCCCATTTCCCATTCCCACTCCCACTCCCGTTTTCAATCCGCACCCGAATCCGAATCCCCAATCCCCTATTTGTTTGCTCATTGAGCAAACGTGCTGGAAACACATTCCTCCCATGCAAAACTTTCGCCTAGGTGTGCTATAAATCGCGTGCCCTTTCAGTTTCGGTGCCGCTCGACTGCTGACAGCCTCTACAGCTGTACTGCGGACTTGGAGTTGTGAGCGGTGGGCGTGGCATATCATTTTAAGGTCCTGGTTTTGCAAAAAGTTGGCAGCGCGGCGTAGGAAGTGAAGGAAATGCCACGCAGCAAAACGTGCTTGAGTCGAATAAATAACAAAACATTGGCGGACAGCAAATGAATTTATGGGCCAAGCCATAGGGTACAAAAGTGAAAAATTTTCAAGCAATTGGATTAGGAAAGGACCAGTGGTTCATCGAGTGGCGTCCGCCTTATAGTCCCGCCGCCATCCTGGCCAGAAATGAGATTAATGATTTTTTAAATGTCTTGCATGGCGGACGTATCCACCCGGGAATCCGAATCCGGATTCGAATGCGAATCCACTCATCCGGAGACTACGGACTCCGGACTCCGTACTCCCTGACTGACAACTGGCAGCGACAATGATGGAGAAGCGGCTCGTCGTTTGTCGTCCTCGTCGAGGGTCCCGTGTGCACATCATTGGGCATTAGGTATGCATGCCGTTGAGCCTCGCACTGCCAAAGATGTTGAGTAATGCTGCTGGAGACAATGAGTACACGGGGAAAAATGCTAGGAGAGTCCGAAGACCAAATGGGAAACCAAACCTACATAGCTATAAATGAAAAACCCAACCAAAATAGCTATAAATGGGAGGTACTTAGCGCCCAAGACAGGGAGTGAGTTCAAACGGTGTACCAAATTAAAGCGACAATGAGAATAACTAATTAAAGTTTCAAAAAATGTATGCATTTATGTAATTTAATCATTTAATCCATTCAACAAATAAATAATAAAGTAAAAGGTAGGTAAACGTAGTTCTATTGAAATAATTCAAGGATTGTTAAGTTACATTTATATGCGTTTATCCGTATCTGCACCATAATCCGTGGTTTAAAATCTCACTTGGTTTCGTTATCCAATTAAAATTAATGACAGTTTTAGGCGACATTTTTCTCCGTGTCAAGGAAACCCTGAAGAAAGAAGGGGAAATGGCAGCCGGGTTCGATAATGAAGTTAAAAATTCCATACATACAAATACAAACGGACAGACGGGGCGGAGGAAAAGAGAGGGAGCGAGAGAGAGAGCGAGACAGAGGAAAGAGAAGGGACAAGGATGCAGTTGTTGTTGCTGCTGCTTCTGTGGCATTTGCCTTTGGTATTTATGAGTACGTTGTCCTTGATATGCCTGCGGAATTACTAAATGTCCCTGACTTGACACTAACTCACACGCACAGCCAGTCAGGACACCCACACCCACACACACACACACACACACACACTTCTCCAGCACTCACACACACACTTGCGCCTCATCAGCCATTCACTCATTCATTCACTGCGAGAAGAGCTGTTGCTTAACTCTGTCAGCAATATGTTTGTTGCCACGCCACGCCCCAAAAGCCCAGTACGATGTACCTTACTTTTTTCGTGCATACTACTACATATATTTTATCATCTACGTGCAGCAATGGAGCCAAGGCGAAATTTAAATAGAAATTGCATGCTGATGATATTTGAAGTAGGTTTATATTTAACTTAATATGCGAGTCTCTCCTTTGCCTCGCCATGTGGGTGCGTATAAATATTTTAATTTATTTTTGCGAAAGCAAAGGCGCCATTAAACTATAAGCATGCCATGTGGGCATACAAAAATTGTAGCAAACTTAAAAACTTCTCGCGCCTAGTGGGGTTTATAACGAAACTAAAGGAATGGTGTACTTTGTTATACAGAAACTAAACGTTTTTATTCAGGCTTCATTATACAGTTAACTATGTTTTTGTGCAAATTGTGATCTATATTTGTGCCCAACAGAATGGCTAAGCAATATACAACATTTGCTGTTGGGAGCTTATCTTGGTCGGGAACTCCTGCCAGATTTTTGCCAAGAACAAGGACCAGCTTGCAGGATGCGTTTGGGGATAGCAACCGTGGCAGCAGCATAATGGTGCAGTTGCGCGAGCTTGTTTGCTTTTGTCACACACTTCGATTCCGTGAGCAAGCATCAGAAACGCGAAATTCCAGCTAAATAAATAAGAGCATACCTGCGGCGGAATATATACAAGTATATCTCCCGGTATATATCCCAGAATCGCTCTAGATAAAGCCACGCCCACGCAGCGTATAAGAAGCTCGAGTGGCAACAAGTGCAAGTGGGCTGATCGGCCAAAAGCAGATAACAAGTCAAGTGGTCTGAGCCACCGTGCAGGTGCCACGATTCTGTTTTTTGTACTGTGGACGGAAAGAAAAATATTTATACCCAACTGGGAGGGAAAATATTAAACAAAGCTGGAACAACAATTTCGGATGACTTAAGTTAAATGCAAGTTGAGCAGATCATCGTTCATATGCCTTCAAATGCCTTTACACTTAAGCAGAAGAACTTATAAAAACTGATGAAATATGTAAGTCCCTGTTTAAATTTGAATTTAACTAAATTTCACAAAGGCCGGGTACATGGTTTAGATTTCTATTGCGCTTAGAATCAGAGGTGTGAGGAACGAAGCCCTGGTTTTTCTCACTGTTACTGCTCTGGAGGAGGAATCAGTGCAGGCATTCGAATGCCACCTGGAGAAACTCGTCTCCAGATTGTGCATGAAATCAAGCAGAATGAGAAACCAATTTGTGTGGAAAACACAAAGGCAACAACAACCATGGCGGGGAAATTAAATTGGCCAAAGGGTTTAAGTTTTGCCACATCTTCCTTCTCCCGACGGCGCTTTGGCGCGCATTTTGAAGGTGAAGTCAGTGGAAAACATTGCTGAAAGCAAACTTTTTATAAGTCGCTGGAAAGTCGATGGCAATAAATTTCATTGGTAACTTTCTACTTTCGTTTCCACTTCGGTCGGGAAGGAATTTTAATACAAACCCAGACGGCGGAGCAAGAGACGGAGAAAGGGCCACAAACATATCTAAGACTTAACCACAAAGAAGCACCTCAAAATTATTTAAACGGAAAAATAGTTAAAGCCCAACTGCAGAAGTTGAGTTGACTCGAACCTGGCTGGTTGCTGGCTGGCCGTCTCCTATGTGGCAGATACACACATAAACAGAAATGAAGCCCCAAAAGCCAGTGGGGAAATCCAGTGTGCATGTGTATGTGTTAGCCATGGCCACTAAACGTGGCCGTCTGCGGCTGAGTGTGCGTCGCAGTGGAAATGCACCCGAATAAACACAAAATTTATATGAACACATGCAAGACAGATTAGGGAGCCAAAACGCAAAAACGCAAACGAGCAAGAAGGGAAAGGGGTCACTGGAAAAATTGTAGGTTGTACTGCCACTCTATCCCCAACAGTTTGTGTACTTTTTGCGGTAGCAAACAAAAGCAAATTTTGTTTTATAAATTCCTTTGGCTCATGGCTTTGGCCTGCTTTATGGCATACTTCCATTTATGCAATTCGAAAACAGGCATCCAAACAAATAAATAAACAACCCGACAGGCACCGAGAGCAACAATTCTGCTTTCCATCTAAGCAAAACATTTAGAATAGCATACTTTTGCGAGCTTTGTCAAAGTTCTTTGCCTGCTGCTTCCGTTTTTTCCCATCAGGGAGAGCGAAACTTTTTTGATTGACCAAAAGGAACGAGGAGTGCTTTCGGTTTTATGGAATTGCAGCGTTACAGGATGCTCAAAAATGCTGCAAACAAAATCGAACGAGGACCCACTGAAATTTACATCCCATCATCGTTACCGCCACAGATGGGTGGCTATTGGGATTGGGCTTCTCCTAAATTTTTGGTCACATAAAACTCAATTGCGTCGTTAAATGTACAAAAATGTGATAAATAATCAAATTACATGCATTTGATGTCTGTCCAGATTTGGGTCTCAACGTTTTACGGCGCTAAATTTTCGTTGATTCTCATTTTTTCCGGCTCTTGCATCATTTATGGCACAATCGCTGATTATTCGGCTCGTAGAGCTGATGCCTGGTGGATTTGCCATTTTTCAATTATAGCCTCAAAGTGGCCTTTGTTTCCTTTTTCGCCGTGTGCGTGCGCTCGTACGTTTTAAATTTCCAATTAGATCCGAGAGCAAACTAATTTCATGCAAATTGCTGGCGAAAAAAGTTGCTTTCCTTGCACGCTTTGCGAAATTTTCTCTGTCGAAATTATGCGTTGAGTAGTTTGCTTATAGCCGGTTTTGCAAAAACGTTCCCAATGTTATTTTTTTCTGCCAAAATTACCGGCATCGTCAGCGAAGTTTTAGCACATGACACGGGTGGATTTCTTTCGCAAATTCCCCACTCTTTTCTTTCCACTTTTCCAATACCCTGAGTGCTGTCATTTAAACAGATTAATGTGCTGCCATCAGCGACATGTCATGTTGAGCGTCTCGTCTCGTTTTGTTCGTCGATGCCATTATGCATTTGATTGGCATTTGTTTGTGCACAGCAATCAAGCCATTTTCGCACAGCCTGCTGGCCAAAACAAAGGCCTGTCAAATCCGACATATGCCGGCAGTGCAATTAATGCTGTTCCAGATAGCCAGGCCTGGTCCACAGGCCTGGTCCACACAGTTAAGATGTGAGTGCGGATCTTTTTAATTAGCCGTAAGTCGATAGCAGCAAAGAAGGGACAAAGATGACGGCTCTTTGATGTGCAAAACACAGGTCACCATGTGCTATGGCATCCCACTTTCCACGACAAGGTCCAGCCGCGGCAGTGGGTGGAGTACGTCAGCATCGGAGGATGGGACACTGGCAGTGGCGGAATGGGTGGCAGTCACCGTCTTGGCGACACTGTCAGTCGGATGTCAGGGGTCCATTTGATACGCCACTGACAGAAAGCACATTTGGCGCATTTTTTCCGCAGGCCCTCTTTCTTTTATTTCATTTCATTTGCCTTTTTTTTCGTCTTTTTAGCCCTGACAGTGAACAAAGTGCCGATCCACCGCTGACAGCTTACAACATTTGGGTGTCTATTTTTGGGCGGCATTTAGTCAAAATCCACGTGATCAAAGGTAAGACACTTAAACACTTGAGTGTTTGCCGCCTGCACTTGAAGTTAATTCTTGTGCAATGTAAAATTACTTAAATAGTATTAAATAGTATGGAAATTGTATTTTTTTAGTTTTATTTAGATTCGTAGTAAAAGCATTTAACTCTTAAAATAATAGTGGGGGAGTTGTGAAAAAATCAAAGTTGAGTGCATGAATTGTGAGCTAAACCAACCGAGTGTATGAGCAATGACATTCTGTTTTCTCAAGTGTGGAGCGATCTCTAGTTGCTAAACATACGCGTACAAACTTATCGCCTAGGTGAGATATATATCTGTATCTATATGCCAATCAATCGCCGCAGCGGGCGTCGCAGCTTTCCTGGGAGCAGAAGCGGTTGCGATTGCCGTTGCATCCTTTGTAGTTGAAGGGCTTGCAGACGCCCTTGTCGAAATACCAGCGAGTAACGACCTTGGTCTTATCCTTGCTGCTGCAGAAGTTGCCCTCGTTGCGGCCCACGTAGCAGTTGACATTGTCTGAAAAGTGCGGATTCAGTGGTTAATCGCCGCCTGGAAATGCTACACTCGCGTCCACGTTTCGGTCGGAAGACTCGACTGGCCTCATTAAGTGCAATTACGCTTGCTTATTCATACGACGCTCGAGGCGGACGACTATATATTTCATAATTCCCTGGCCACGTTGTAGTCATAAGCGGAAAAATAGAACAATTTCGCAGACAAATTTGTCTTTGGCCGGCCGAGGAAAAAATACACGACATGTGGACTAAACTTGGCAACTAGCAAATTGCTTGATTCTTAAAACGTGTGCTCTGCTTGCTATTTACCTACAACAATTAATACATTTTGTAATTTAATTATTATTACGTGGCGAAAACGATACCTAATGAAATTGTATCAAAATTTAATACGCTTGCTTTGAAGGGAAACTTTTTAGCAAGCTGCTGATAATGTTTTAAGGCAATATTAACATTTCGCTGATTAATTGAAATAATAAATGAAATATTGATTGGTATGTTAAACTGAACATATTAAAACTAGAATTTTTAAGTTAAGAACTGCTACACTCCTTCTTCATAGTGAATTGAAACTGTGAAATATTCTAGAGACGATACACCTATAATTATTTAGCTTCAAACTGATTATTGCAGTTTGAATACATTTAAAATGACGCTCTAGTGATTACAATACTATTCGGTAAGGCACATATATTTTATTTTCATTTGTTAGTGGCCAAGTTCCGATCTCCAAGCAAGCACGGTAGTTCCTCAAGTGCTTCAGAAAATGTTCAGCGACATTTCTAGACACTTACTCAGCTCTTTGCACGACACCACTGCCCCATTGCCCGAGGAGCCGCCTCCAAAGGCCTCGACTTGCGCGGTCTGTGTCAGGAGGATGATGGACAGGAGACCGACGAGTGTCGCACGGAGGAACGCCAGATTGATTTTCAATTTCATGTTTTTAGCGCGGCCACACAAAGCGGAATGAGGATGGAGGATGGAGGATGGGAATCGAAGCAGCACCGGGAGCAGCTGTTCGTGGTACTCGCACCAGATGCGAACGGGCAATGCCGGATCGGAGCGTATTTGAAAATATCCGAAACTGAGAAACTGCCGCCGGCAGAGGCTGTTCCAATTTTTCGGTTTTGGTATTTTTAAGTAATCTGCGCTACTTTCGGTGGGAAAAACGTGCCCCAGACTAACGAATCCAAGCGAACCGATGCGAACTCACTGAATGTGGCGCATTTTCGGTCTTCAGCTTATATACGAAATGCCGGAAATTGTTGCTAACTCGAACGCAAGCTATTCGTTCTCATTTCGCTGATAGAGTCGACTACTCGGTAAGTCTTTCGAGTACTGCCAGCTTGACAATCTGCTAGTACGCGTATCCATCCATCCTCCCCAGCAGCCATCCATTCATCCATCCAACCATCAAGCCATCCGTCTATCAGTTCCGCCGATCGGCCAACAGACCGTGTCCATCAATGCTAAGTATGAGAAGATATTTTGGTCAACAAAATGCTCGATGGGGCGATATTGCACTTAGTTTTATCTTTGGGGCGTTTACTCTGCGCTCGTTTGCATAATTTCCAACTTATTGAATATTTTCCACATAATTAATTTTAATTATTTGTGTTTCTTTCAGGCATTTGAATTAATTTAGATAAGAGAGGACCGCGAGGTGGAGTTTTTTCGGAAGGCTAAAAGGCGAAAAGGGTCGCGCATTGCAGTCACAAGGGATGGCTCTTCCATTGTCTCTAATTACAATGGACGGCATTTGTTTTGGGCTCCCCTTTTTTATTCTTTGGTTTATTTCATTTTTGGTTTCTTGGCAAGTGGCTTTGGCATGGGCTCTCGTCTTCTTCCACTTCTCCCTCTCGGCCTTTATTTGCTCCTATTGCTGCGGGTCGGGCGCAAAAATCAATCTTCATTTAAAATTCAATTTAATGCGCTGCGTGCATAAAAGAAGTTACCCAACGCCTTGGTCATCAAGCGTATTGGATTCGCCGGGAGAAAATTAGAAAACAATTGTGTATATTTTTTACGAGCTGACGCATCAAAGAGAATTCGCCAAGCAGTGTCGCATATCCAGTCCAGACCTGACAATGGTACTATTGAGCCCCATTTGGCCTTCTTTTGCTTTAGATACGCATAATGGAGAGCGACTAAAAGACTAAAAGATTGTAAGAAGGAATAATTATTAGGACAGAAATATGGCTTTCATCAACAGTTCCATTTAACTCAGGGTATCTCTATAAGCAAGTATTATTTAACCTTATTTGTTCAGTTTCGAGGAACCCCTTTTTGCAGGAACCCAGTGATGGGTGAATCATGAAAATTACAGCAAACGGAAGCCTGAAACTCGAAAAGAGGATGTGCTTCAAACAGAAATCGGAAGTCTTAGCTAAAAACGGTATCAGGTATTCGGGCCCAGTCGAGTGGAAGAGCGGATGAGGGCACCAGGAACAGGGTTCTCAGGGCTGGCCAGCAGTGCGTATACGTGATGTATCAGCGCGAGTAAATCAATACTCAAATGTGGCCTCCTAATCATTAGGGATTGGGATCGGGATGTCAGGCAATAAAAAAAAAAAGAAGTAGAATCAAAACGGATAAAATTAAAAAACAATGCGAGTGTAAAGCGTGGTCCCTCGGCGAGACTGTCCTCTTGGCCACGTTTCGGTTGTTTCGGCCACAATTTGTGATTTTCCACTTGTTTTGACCAATTTGGCGATTTTGTGATTTGTCCTCTTTAATTTCCACAACATTTTTGGACGCACTCGAGCAAAAGATATTTAATGGCTGCACTTGAACGTGCCGAAGGACAAAACCAACCAAATATATAAAAACGGATATTGTCGATGGAAGGCGGCAGCGGGAGAAGTGATTTGCAGTTTGAAATTGAGTGAAAAGCGCTGACGTTCCACGTATACTGAGAATATTCTATGCATATATTTTACCTTTTGTTGATGCACCTGCCGCCATCCCCTTCTGCCCATCCCCTTTCAGCAAAACCGTTCAGTTCCCATAGTCCTCCACCTTGCGCTACTTGGGAATTATTTTTTTTCTGAATCCGCTTTATTTCTCTTTGCTGTGGAAAAAAGCGAACGAATTTCCCCCTCACTTTGGCCAACCTCAAATTGAGGAAATGAAACATTTCAATGATTTGCTTCCGGCTTTTCCTCTTGCGCCATTCTTTGGGCAGCGAATCATAAGCAGAGAGAAAGAGTTTTGTTTATTACCTTTAAGGCGCTTTGGACAACTTCTTAGCCGCTGCGCAAGAAGTTCAGCCCTAATAAATTATTCAAATTACAACTTTGATCTTCGCCGGGGGAGTGCACAATAAATGCACGAAAGTGCAAACGTTACACTGGGCTGCGCACTAAAACCAAAATTGTCAGTGCCTTGAGCATGGAAATCTACATCTATATTTATTTCTTAAAGGAAATATCAAAAAAATTAAAATTCTATGTTAACTACTAATAAACTAATTACTTTTAATTTTGCATGCAAAAGATAATGGTATTTATCTCTAAACTTATGGAAACTTTAAAAATGGTTAAAAGAATGGTTTGTTGCGCAGTGCTATTGATTTCAGTGGCACGAGTAGCAATTTCTTGCAGTGACACTGAACATTTTGTGAGGCATTTCCCGAACAATGGGGCAAGGACTATGTTCATCGTTTTTACTGGCTGCGCTCTGTTTTTTTAGTTAAAATTTCGCAATTTGCAATAAAAATTCCAGTTTTGCTTTTCGGAATTCAGTTGGAGCGTACGTCCCAGCTAAGCTTCAGATACAGATACAGCTACAGCTACAGCTTCTGCTTTTATATCGGCAACGGCTTGTGGCCTTGCGGCTTTTCCTGCTCTGCCGGCAAAGGAAAGCGATCCGAGATGCGAAAGGATACGCATCCTCCCAATGGGCCGGGCTCTTGCTGAGCTATCAACCGGCAATTATTATGCGTCCTCAACTGCACGTGCCTCATATAATCGGGTTGTGTGTGTGTGCCTGTGTGTGTGCCTGTGTGCGTGAGTGTGTTGTTGTGTTGTGGCTGCTGGGGCGTGCCGACAATAATTTAATATCAAAACATATTTCACTTGCATGCCGAAGAAGCTGAGGAATGCGCTCAAAAGCTTAACGGAGTCGAGCCAGCCGAGCAAGTCGAATGGAGGCGATGAAGCGTTCAACTTGTCCCTTGCCCCATCCACCAAACCGAACCAGACCAAACCAGACCGACTGCTTGTCGCCGTCTCTCTTTTGCCCACTATGCCCGTCTCTTTCCGTGTCGTCTTCTGTGTGTATCGTAATTATTTTAAAGCCACCAAGGAGCCTTGACATTTCCCAAAAATAATTCTGCCTCTGCCACAAAAATGCGGCTTCTCATGTGAAGTTATGGCACGACCTACTGCACCGAAGCCATTTTCTACACTCACAAATAAATTTAATCATAGTATTTAATTTTATGTATATTTTCAAAAATATCAAATGCAATTAAAAACTCAATATTACTAGTTAGGCGCTATTCCATAAAAAGTTGGGTATACCAAAGTTTTGTTTTAATAACTATCAAAATATAAGCCATTATTTTTCAAGTCATTGTTACGCCTTAACTATAAGTGGAATGACAGCTATTATATTTAATTTTACTCAGCACCACGGAAGTTAGGTTAAAAGGTAGTTCCTTGGAAGATAATTCTGCGAGTGTAGTGATGAAAGTATCTGCAAAGGGCGACGCCGATGTTGATTTCGCTCATTTCCGTCTCAAATGGATTTTGATTGTCTGCCCTGACCTCGGAGCAGGATTCGGTCTTGGACTTGGCTGCCCGTGGTGCCTTCTACGTGTCTGCCATTTGTCTGCGCTTATTTTGGCCAGCTCATCCCAGAGCTGCGGACTCGGACAGGCGGCTTCAAAGCAGCAGCCAGCAGCCAGCTGCCAAATGCCAAATGACTTTCTTTTCTTGGCCATTTCCTCGTTTGGCTGTTGCTTCGGGCTCATTTGGTTTTATTGTAATGATTTCTATTACCACACGAGCGTTCCGTGTCTATAGTTTGCAGCTGCACTGCCAACTCCTAGCTCCTAGCTCCTGGCTCCCAATTCCCAACTGCCCACTCCCTGACGCCATTTGCTAGCCCCCAATGGACTGTTGGCAGTTTACGTGGCCATCGCGCTTAATGAGTAGTTATTTCCGTTTGTATTTCTTGATCAACTCGTGCATGGCGCCTGGGCTTTGGCTTTGGTGGCAGTTAGACCTAATGCCCGGCCACGTTCTACCATTAATTGCCGTCTATTCTAGGGCCAGCCATCGTTTTATTAACCTGCTGAACAGTGCTATATAATTGAGTTTATGTCATAATTCCGCGGATGGCCAGTCGCAGTTTTGTCAATGAATTTATGGCATAGTTTTTCCGCGCTCGGCACACTCGGCACAAAGCTTTGATATTTATGACATTCATTTTGCAGCTGTCACAACAATGGATAGTAAGTAAAAACTCTGAGTACGCAGCGCAGAAAAAAAAATGTTAATGTTTTCCGCCATCTTCTGTGTGCACTTTCGAAATGAAAAAGCATAATTAATTTTAATGCGATTTTCCGCTGCTTTGTTTTTACTTGCTTATCATTGCCATCAACGGATGGATTTCATTATGCAGATGATGCGGTTTTGAACAAGGACAGGTCCGATTCATCCTGATCGGAGGACCATTTAAGCGACGTTGTTGCACTTTCATGCACTCGAAGCAGACATGCCCCTGATTCAACCGTTTTAGACACGAACCGAAATTCCTTTTTCAGCAAATTTCAAAGTGTACTAGTACTCGTCGTCGCTGCCGTTCCCAACGCCGATGATTATCAATTTGCGAAATTCGTTTTGGTGTGGAAAATTGTTTACCCGTTTGGCAGACGAAATGAGCGAGTCCTCGTTCCAGTTTTCTTCATTGTGGCGGGTAAATTGAAAACGCAAACAAACAAGCAAGCACACATGGAAATCGAAGTCGTTTGGTTAAGGAATCGCTGGCTTCCTGCCTTTGAGCAGGGAACTCGCGTCACGTTTTCACGTTTCGCCTGGCAGCCAGGATTAATGGTGGTGTAATTTATTGAAGTTTGCCAATAAAAGCGGGTGGCAGAATTCAAATTAAGCTCGTATTCCCCTGGCGGTTCTTAATGGCAAGTGCAGTTCCCAGAATTTCCCTAGATTTCCCCAGATTTCCGCAAACATTTGTTGCTTGTCAGCGGTAATAGCACATTGTATGTACTAGAGTGCTTTCCTGGTGGCCACCAACTAGCGAATTCTGCAAAAGTTGCTCAAGTTTTTAAACGCAGGCTGCGGGCATAGACTGAGTAAGCCGTTCGAAGCAACAGCGGAAAGTTATGCAAATTTAATGCAACCAAGTTGCGCGCTTGTTTGCCTGCAAGTGATTTATGTGGCCAGCACCATGACCGCGCCCATTCAGTGTGCATAATGCGCCACTTAATGTCGCGCGGCAACAAGCAATGAATGCGGCACAGTTGCAACCGCAGAGGACACACGCCAGTTACACAGCGACACGTTGCGCATACGCCCCGTGCGCCGTGGATTGCCGTGGCAATCAGCATCAAATTATAATCGACAAATTGCTGGCCAGAAAGTGCAGCAGAACTTGTCTCAATTTGCTTGCCAAAGCAACTGGCTCGGAACTCTCAATCGAATTGGTCGCCAGAGCTGCGTGAAAGCATTTCCACAAATTTACACTAATGCGCATGTCTTATTGTCGCACAGTAGTGAAATTCAAGTTGTAAAGGGTAACGCGTTCAGAAGAAAGGGAAAGGTGCACTGAGAAAAACCGCGTTTCTTTTAATTTAGTTCTTTTTCACTCGAACATGTACAATTTAGAACTACTATTTTTTAGAATTTTATTTATATGTGCATGGTACTTCCATTTCCCTTTGAAGACCACATTTATTTTGCAGTTACCATTGTAGAATGGATGCATTTTGAAAAGATCTCAGCTTTTCTCTCAGTGCTCACAGGCCGGAAGCATCTCTCCATGCTGTTGTTAGATGTGAGATATGTAAATATCCAAAACTTGTTAATATTTGATGGGATAAAAGTTTGCCAAACTGCAATAAAAGCATACACACAACAGCGCCCGAACAACAATGCGAGTCCAACAGTTTTCCATCCACCACCCCGATTTTCCGGCTTTTCCGGACCCCACCCCTCTCTGCAATCCATCCCTTGGGTGACCCCTGGAGTGTGAAATATTTAACTAGCTGCTTGAAATTGAGCTGCTTACGCTTGGTCGCTGCCGAAGACAGAATTTTCCCCATCAATATTTGATGGTGGAAAACTCCATCGCCTGACCGCAAGTTGATTGCCTTGCGGTTGCCTGGAATTAATTAAAATAGCTTTAAGATGCGTCGATGCCCCGGGGAGCAAGGATTCTCGTGCGAAATTCACTCAAACTGCTGCCTGTTAATATTGTTTACGCATAATTTGGTTATTAACGCAATGCCAGCTCGACTCAACTCAACCTCCGAAAGCAGCAAATCAATTTGCCCAGCAATCCATGACATCCATCCAGTGCTACCTTGTGATTTGCAGGACTCTGAATGCGAATGCGAACGTTGAGTGCGGATGCGGATGCGGATGCGGATGCAATTGCTGAATGTCTTTGTGCGAGGATAACAACAACAGCATTAACATAACACCCACACATCCTTGCCTTCTGTATGAAAATGATGTTTTTCGCTTAAAAGGGAAAATTCTCATTTTACATGCGCTGCAATTTCTCGCTCACTTCAATTATGCAAATTGTGTGTATGTCGATACCAACTGCCATTCGTAGTCTCGCAGGAGCGGGGAGGCGCATCGGGGCTGCACTCGTACATGCAATTAACATCATGGCGACAGCTCAACCGACAGATATCCTGATGGCTATAGTCGGATAGTCGGGCAGCGAAGTCGATGCAGCGGCCCAGGATGCCCAGTATGCCCAGGATGCGATGCCCGTCCGAAATAAACTTGACGCTTCTCGCCGGCGAGAAAGAACGGAACTCATTATAATTTTCTTCGTTTCAATTTCCCATTTTCCACTTTCCACTTCCCATTTTCCGCTTGCCATTCAATCCGGCGATGCGCATGTGAATGTGGGGTGCGTTCTTGCGCTGGTCTGCCCGCTTGTAATTTAATTTACATGAGCTTCACAAGCTACATCAAAATTATCAGAGGCAAAAAGTTTTGCCCATCACATCCCTGCAGCTTTATTAATTACTAATGTGAAAGTTTGCTGTGTCCCCTTTCAACGCTCCATTATCCTTATCCCTTGGTCCTTTGCTCCTTTGCTCCTTTGGTTCTTATCTCCCTGACCGAAAGTTCAGGCAATTATGAGTTTATTTTCTAGCCCTGCGATGATTTCTTGGCCTGCGTCCAGAAAGCTGAAAATTTCGCTAAGCTAGTCAGGCCAAAAAGAACAATTTTGCAACTTGGCCAAGAAGTGTTAACTCAATCAATGTGTACAAATATTGATGGCCAGGCAGCTGCCGGCCAAATGAATTTAAGTTTAATTGGACTCTGAAATGAGCTGGAGTCAAGCCTTGTTTACTTTACATTTAACTCAATCCTAATCAGGCCAAACTGTCTGCCAACTTGGGCTTAATCAGCTCATCCTTAATTCCACCTCGGTCTGCAAGCCGTATTTGCTGTAGCCATTTCGCCGTGTTCCACGTGGTCCCTGCAGTCCTCTGTCTTGGACTGGTCAATTTGGCTGCCACTAAGTGGGTCAGACATGGCAGCCACTCAAGTGCATACAAAGTGCATGGCCGACGGAGAGGGAAAAGTTTGCAAAGGGGTGGAGAGGGGCGGAGAGGGGGAAGCGGCCATAAAATCTAAACGTGGGCTACATTTTTCAGCTTCAATGGAGCGCACGTAAAACTAAACTCAAATGTTGCATTAAAAAGTTTGCAGCGAAAAAGCAGAAAGCAATTCAATTTAATTAGAGTACATTTGGCTGGCACAAAACAGCAAAAAGGGGAATGGGGAAACCTTTTCCACTTTTATGTGCCAATTTTATGGCGTCAGTTTTCCTCAAAAAACTGGCAAGAGTCGGGGAAATCCTTGCCCATCCTATTCGCATAGCGGCATATGGCCCGTTCCGACATATTTTGGATTCTTAAGAGCCAAAAATATGCGCATCAATGGAAAACTTGCGGCAACAACAGCTTCTTTAATGGAAATCAGGTTTGGGCAGACCAAATTTGATGGATCACCAGAGGCAGTCAATACACCAATACTCAGCCATTCCACCAGTTCCTTACTTTACTTTTGGCAGCCCCGAAAAGGACTTCAGCCCGAGGGTAATATTTCATATTTCTAAACTGCCGGCTTACATTTCCTCTCAACATCGATCTGATGATGGACTGGGCATGATTTTTGTTTTGCCAGCTCATTATTTGTATTTCAATTTGGTGCGTTGCCATTCAGACCATTCAGACCGCCTCTTCTCTTTCACCTGATATGCCTTTTACTTTTCGGATTTTGTGGTCCGCCTGCCACTTTGAATAACAATTCTGGGGAAAAGTTTTCTGCGGTGGCTTTTATACTCGCATCTAGTATGTATGTAGATGAAGACGCAATAAAAAAGTTACTTTATTCAACGTCTACGTGTGCCTGGCATTTTTCCTCCGGGTGTGAGTGTGCCTAATCCAGTGGAGGGAGTGTGGGTTAAAGTGCGCCTGTTGCGGCTGGGAAAATGTAGATTTGCCCTGCTTTAGTCTCTGCCAATGGCCGTTGGCAGGGCCACGACCTACAGATGGCTCCTAGAGCCCACTTCCCGGCTAACTGCTCCTGCTCCTGCTACTGCTCCTGCTCCTTTGCATGTTGGCTTGACATTGGCAGGCGGTCTCGTAAAAGCCACTCACAAGCACATCGGGCGGCGAATGCAAATACCAAGCTCCATAGACACACAATCATTTATCAGCATCGAAATGCACTTGGAGAAAATCAACGTATACCTCCTGCAAGTTACATTGCAGCTTGATATATCTTTTAAATAGCTAAACAGCTTAAACACTTCATTTATCATTTAATCAGCTAATTCATTAACATTGCACAGATGAACCAACTTAAATGTACAATATACATGACATTGGATCATATCAATATATCATATGTTTATCAACGAGGAGAGGGAACTTGAAACTAAGGTTCGTTTGCTTGAAAAAATCGTTCCATATGACCCTTTAAATAAAATTAGCTTATATTGCCTTGTCCGGTGGTATTCAGCACATAATAAGCTTGCGGCAGCACCTTTTTGAAGTGCAACTACTCCACCCTTCAGTGTTCAGTGTTTAGTGTTCAAGCGCAAGACACTTTTCAGAAAACTGCTGGTTAGCAAAGTGACCAACAAGAGATGCTTAAAGCAACTCTTTAAGAACCTAGCCGAGAAGTGTTTTGCTCTCGGACCAGGAAGAAAGCCAGGCCCAGGAAAAGAAGAAAGGAAATGGTACGCCCAGGTGTAATATTTGCATTTAGCCAACAATTTGCTGTAGTCCCTCCAACTGGCAGGCCGTCTGCCACATTTTGGCCTCCTGCCCAGAAGAGGAGTCATCCTGCCTGGTTAGCATCTTAAATTTTTATTGCAAGGAAAGCGGAATCTTTAGTAATTGCTCTCCAGGCGCTCATAAAAAATGTGTAGCCAGGTAAGCAGAAGAAGAAGTTGTTGCGAGTTGAGCACGCAAAATACCCCAGCAGAAACTATTACTGGTTTGCCTAATGCCGGCTCACAGATACAGATACATGGGCAAATACTTGTGGGCCAGGATTGTTTGTGTTTGTGTGTTTGTGTGCTTGTTTGTCTGGCTGGATGTGCGAGTGTGTTTGAAGAGGCCCTCGAGAGTTGGCTGCTCACTTGCCTGTCGGCTGAGTTGGCCAATCTGTGCCTGCTCCCCACCAGAAACTGGAGCACTGCAGGTGTTTACTGTCGGCTAGTGCGAACTATACTCATTTTGGGTTGGGGGCCAAGAGTTAACGCCTTGTGGCCAAATGTCTGCGAGCCGACCAATTTCAATAAAGTGTGTGAAACGAAAACAACTCCGGCGGCCAGTTCATAATTCACACGCCAACTGCTGGCAACAATTGCAAATTGACAAGCTTATTAATCGCTTAATCGGCCTGCAGAACTTGCTGTAAGTCTTTGGCATTAAAATTCGCTTTGTTTTCATTCCACAGGATTTTTTGGGGTGGGCGAAACAGGGCTAGGAAGTTTATTCCCGGCTGTTGGTAAAACTTTTTGATAATTGTGCTTCAATGGTCTCGGGCTGAAAGGGTTGCCGGTCCCTGATTGAGCCGAAAGCGGCAAAAAACAACTGAAAACTTTCTGGCTCCTTGCCAGTCGCCTGGCAACAGTGCGTATGATTAATATGTATACAAGAAATGCCAAGGACTGGCTTTGCTTTGTTGTTTAGCTCTGGGCTTAGCTTTAATGAGCACTGAGCACTGAGCACTGAAGCAGCTCGGCAAAAAGGCGCCTAATGATTCGAACATATCAGGCTGCCTGTCTTTTTGTCTCTCTCTCTGTCTGTCTGTCTGACTGTCGGACTGACTGGCTTATCTAGCCCGAGGGCCACGAATCTCGGTTTCCTCGTCCCTTAGCGCTTGGCTTTGCATTTCACAATCACATTAAAAGGAATAGGAGCGACACTAACCGGGACTTGAATTCTGGACGGCAGGCGACCTCCCACTTGGCCACAAAACTCCACCCTTCCCATTCCCAACCAGCCGGTCTAGCTTGCATTCTGAGTTGCATTTCACCATTTCACGAGCCAAGCAATTTCCGCTTTTCCGCTTCTGTCGCATTGTTTTCCGACCAGTGGAAAAAGTTTTGGTTGTGTAGGTGTGGCCAGAGTCGTTACTGAGTCAGCTTTCACTTAAACTGCTGCTTCTTATGGCCAGCAAAGGCCACTAAACCGATAACAAAACCAAGATGTTGCTTTCGGAAGGCATTAGGAATTTATAAGGCATTCTCCATTCTCCATTCTCCATTCGCCATTCGCCATTCGTTCCGAGATTTTTTGGTCAGATTATGGCGCTTTAGCTCGATTCAATTAAAGTACTTAGCGCAGTCAGCTGCGGGGCTTCATTGCTCTGAGTTATGTAAATCCTTTCGCCGCCCCTTTTCTAATCAAAAGGCAATCAAAACTTGGTTCGATGGCCACCATGATGGCCATTTCCAATTCAAAGTTTTAAGTCCCTAAGCGAATTTATTAAATTTATTTTGTTGCCTTTTTTGAAGTTTTCTACACCTTCATACCTCCATTGCGGGGTAGCAAAAACAATCAAATATATGCAAGTTATTCCCTTTGCCGCTAACTTTGAAGTTGCTGCCAGTGTCCGCTGCTCCCCAAAAATAATTTCCCTGGCAAACTTTACCCATACAGTTTGTTATGCATTCTACTGGTTTACTTTTTTATTTTATGTTATTTATTTTTTTTTGTATATTTTTTGGTTGTCCAGTCCAGTTCTGCCAGCGGGGAACAGGACATCATCTGGCAGAGGATTTGGGTTGTTTCCTGCCGGGGTGTGTTGCTGTGGAAAATGTCTAGGTATCACTGGGATTTTAATATTGCTGGCACACCAACGTGCACTTTCGAAAATTCTTTTGTAAGCGTTTTCACATTTCGCCCTTGTCTCGGATTTTGGACAGATTTGAAGTCCAAGTCCAGAAATAAGAAATATTTAATCTAAGGTGTCTAAATACTGGTAGCAAATATTTCCTAAAAGATGTTACAACTTCATGCTTATATTCTGAAATAAAAACAAATCACCCATACTTAAATGAGTTTTAACATTTTACCACTTATTTAAATATTCAAAGAGCTTTTAGATCTTTTCATAAACCGGACCCCTATACATTTCCATATTCCACCCCGAGCCAGTTACAGAAACAATTTAAATAAACTCGCTGTCAGAACATTTGCGCTAATCAACTCGATAAAGGGGTCCGAATGTTTTGCGCTTTCGATTAGGGAAAACTCGTGCGTGAATAAGCCATAATATGCTAATGGGGCAGCAGAGGTGTTCTAAACACATTTGGCCACCCACATTAAAATGCACACATTCGAAGCCGGATGTGTGAACAAATATTTTCCGGTCCACAAAATTATTGTGCAAATATGGCAGCCATGAAAGGAAACAGAGGCGTGCATGCTGGAGTGGGAAATTCCCAACTGACCGAAGAGTAAACGTTCCATTTAGTACCTTTATATCTGTGCATTTTGATAACCAAAGTGATTAAAATCACAAGTATTTTTAATTTGAATATGTGGGATATTGTGTGAAAAATACTGAATTCGAATGTGTTATAAACAAATTTATCCAAGACCTGCGTATATTGAGTTACAAGTCAGATTACTTTCCTTTATACACCTAAATGGACTTTTTCCTTGAAAAATTATTTGCTATCGGATGGAGCAGGCGGAGTAAAAAAAGTAATCAAGATTTTGTAATATATAGATACGGTATATCTGAATAGAGTATATCCCGTGATTCTACATTTGTCAAGGGTTAAACCAATTTATGGGGACAACCGCAACAATCTGAATCTCTGAGTGAGTAGTATGGCTCATTAGGCCGGGAAATCTATCTTAAGTGTGATTAATGTTATCCATGCCCCAAAGATTGATACCTGGCACGCCCACCGGAAAACTGATTTCCCATTTAGTTGGCATGTCTCCCTCCGGAAAAAAGGGGGGCCCTTAATAGTTTTGTAAACCACCTCAGAACGAAGCAATCAAAAGTCTCAAGTCCCATTTTAACCCGAAAAAGGGTTTCAATTTGATTTAATGACGCTGCCGGGACAAATTCAACGCCACGCATTCGCGGCTTCTCCCTCTCGGACACAAAAGTCAATTCCATCAAGTTCCGGATGCTGCATTGAATACCAACTAGTTTGCCCGGCTTCTGTGCACTTAGAAAAGTTGTTTGCTGTAGATCTGACAAACAAATTTAATTATTATGGTTTCGACTATAAGATCCGCTTAACTTTGTAAGTTCAACCTTATACCTTAAGATTAAGATTAAGGTTAATAACAAATACTTATCACGAGTTATGTGTGATTTATTACATACACATTGAAATTCGGGATACGAAACAATATCCCTTTTCTGTTACTTCAAGCCATATACCATAAACCATCTTTCACATGCCATTTGGTTTTTTTCAGTGCACCACCGGCAGATAGTGGATCAGAACCCGAATCAAAGGCTGCCGCAGCCCACTTAAACTTGTGAGGTGAACGACTGGCGATGACGACGACGGATGTTGCGTTATAGAAGAGCGCCGGTGGCGAGGTTTTCATGTCAGCGCAAATTTCCGTTCCACCGGCAGGTATATACAGGTGTATACCCTGTTATGAGGAGCACCAGGTGGGTGACGAGTGGGCGGCTATGTACCTGTGTGCTCCGCATGCTTTGTCCTGCAGGTGCTAGACAGCCGTCCCTGGCTTCATGCATAATAATGAGCCTCTCGGCCTGCTCAATACCCACTCAGCCCGGCCCAGACTTCTGGGAGAAGCTGGGAGGAGGATCCGGATCCGGACAGACCGTATTCGAACGTGAATCCACGTCCCTAACCCAACCCAACCCGAAACATAAACTAAAACCGACTGTTGCTCGCCGTAGGGCAATGGAGCTGGAGAAATGTTTGATTTTTGCCCGACAAAGAGCCATTGAATGGGGCTTGGTGTGTATTTTAGTTTTGGATTTATTGTGCGATATTGCTTGTTGAACATACGAGAGACAAGAGCCTCAAATATTGGCCATCGAATTGCGGGGGGATTTTTGGGGGGCTTTCGTGTTTGCAGCCTCGCTTTTTGACATTTTCTTGAGCATTTGAGTATTTGCTTACGCTGCATTATTTTGTTTGTGCTTGGACAGTTGAAATTTCGCATTTATTTGCTGCCGTTTCAGTTTCAAACTGTTGTCACAAACACAATTTATCAACATAAATGTCACAGATTTCATTTTGCTGCTATCAATTTCAATTACAAGGCTGCGCAAGTGTGGGTTTGTGAGGATCTCTGTGTTTCTGCCAGGCAATCAGAAACATGCAAATCGAATTGCATAATGCATTGCCAATTTTTGAGGCACTGGCACCAGCATCTCTGGCCTTGCGGCTATAAAATAATAATCGAGTTAAGGCCAAGTTTGTAGATATTCAATCGAATGCCCAAGCCTTTGGCTCTGAATACACAATTAGGAACGCAATGAATGCCTAAATACTTGACTTTCGATTGGTATCCTCACACGGTTAAGCTTCATCTTTGGCCCGGGCAAATTGCCCGACAATTGGAATTAATGAGCACTTTAATCAAATTTTCCACGCAAAAGCACGTTCATTAATTTTGTACGCAATTATTACATGGAAACGCCTTGGTCCGCCCCGCCGAATTCGGATTCTGAATGAAGTCCACAAGCAAAATACGCACAATCAAGCGAATATGGCCAAATTACTTTTCATTACAAGTGTACAAGCGCCGGCTGACCAGCATGCCAAGTAAGTGGCAGGCCGTCCTGCCCCCAAATTCTGGTCCGAGTTCCCGCTCCACGTGGCAAGTGGCAAGTGCCACCGCAGCATCTGGATCTGGCTGAGTTGGCCGGGCATTTAAGGACAACTTCATCATCATTAGCACTACAATGGCATGGCGAAATAGCGAGAGAACAACATGACGGGCATATAATGCTGATTATGGCATATAAATACGGACATGCACACAGCGGTGCACAGAGAGAAAATTCGGTTTCCATTTGATTGCTTTGCAGAGGAAACATCCTAAGGATTAACAGCTCCCTATACCTCAATATCCAAAAATGGCACACAACAATGCATTCAAAAACCATACAAGAATTTTAAAGAATCTATCGAATTGATATGGAATATTGAGGTGAGATCTCGACTGCTTCCGCAGTGTACATATACAATATGTTGGCATTAGCGACCCTCGCAGAATTCTTCCTGCTGTGCGGTAAAATCATATTGAGTGTAGATTAAATGGCGGCACGTCGACCTCCGCCAATCCCGGGCATAAAAATCCATTAGAAGCGCAAATCTGCAGTGCGGGCGAATGCGAATTGGGTCGAAGGAGCAGCCACAGTGGCACTAGAACTGCCACTGCCACTGCCGCTGGCACCACTCCGTTTCACCACTCTTGGTGGGTCGACGTGGTTTAGTAATTATCACAGTTGCAAATGCCTCGATAGCACCCAACTATATGTGTGTCATGGGTGGGTGGCAGTCTGATGGTGTGCGTACACACCATACATGTGTGTTTATCCAAGAGCACTTAACAAAACGTTCACGTTTAATTTAGCCTTGACTCCAATACGCCCACACACACCACCCCCTGCGATTATAGCGCCCATGTGTGTGTTTAACCCAATTTTTGATAATTTCCCTAGTAACACAGTGTGAAGATTGTGGGCGAATTGGATATCGCCTTAGGAATGACTCTGGGTGCTCTAATTAGAATCAGAAGGGCTTTGGTTTTTGGCGGTCTCTACTGACACTGAAAAGTTAAGGAAATAAAATGGTGTAAGAAACTAACTGAACATTTTAAGAACTATTTTTTAAAGATCCAATTTAATTTGGGATATTTATGCTTTCAATTACTCTACCTGCTGTCGCGCCCTTTCAGCTTTCTTTAATTGGAGTGAAACTGGCGTTGGCCAAACAGATGCACATGTGCAACTTCAAGTGCTCGAAACGGATCCTTAAACTTTTCGCATGCCCTGCATTCTATTCAGCAGAAGTGCGTCTGCGTCTGCGTCTGACATTTATTTCCTGGGCAAACAGACAGGAAGGCAACTTCAGCTATCAAAAGCATAAGCCCCTGGATGCGGCTCGGGAGATAAAACGCACATGTGCATCATCTCCGAAGTCAGAAGCCCTCTGCGTCAGAGGCGAAACTTTTGCCCAAGAACTATGACTTGGCCTCGAAGACGGCTCGATGTCGATGGGATGAGGTGGATGTGCTGGATGCGCTGGATGTGCTGGCTGAGCTGGCTGAGCTGGATGAGTTGGATGTGCTGGGCGGGCGGCGGTGAGAAGTTTTCCCCGATGCAACGAGAAGGGGTGGCAAATTTCGCGCTAGCGACAAATAACTTTGCAAATTTTTATGAGCTTGCAATGGGGCTTGTCAATTATGTTCCCTGCGCTGTCCCAGATGTCACAGATTCTCGCTGAGAAATGCAGAAAATGTCAGTCGTTTCTTATTTTCCATGACTTGGCGCACACAAAGTTTGCCTGTGCCAAAATCAAGAGTCACCTGTGCAGAATTCTACCCTACAGCCTTCTTGTTTGAATATTTAACTGCTTGGCGAATTAATGGGGGCGCGGCAGGCCACCCACCGCCCACTGCCACGCCCTAATAAGGTTGGGACCTGCATTGACCTGAATGCTAATGGATATCGCCGGCTGAGTGGGGATTTGGCCTGCGAGTGGGATTACGCTAATGGAGCGCACGCCGTGGCCCACAAATGATATGTTGCGCATACGCCGCGTGCGCCGTCATGGCAATAACTCAAAATCTTAGACTCGTAAGCCAATTTTCGTTGATTTAGTTTATCTGCAGTGCTCCGGCATCATCAATACAAATGCCTCTGCGCCACTGATTCCCATTTGACTACTCGCCCAACTTTGATTTCATTTGTTGTCGGCTTCGAAGTGAAATCGTCTCGAGTCTCAGGACTCGATCGAGTTTATTTGCCCGTCTTGGGGGTCGGCCGACAATTTGATTTATTGGCACAAATTGCGTTACATTACGTTATCGCTTTGAGTGTGAGTGTATGTGCACGGGTTGGGGTTTCAAAGGGAAGAGGAGGAGCTCCTTAAGCCAGAGCGCCTTAAGGCAACCGATTCGTTTTCACTTTCACTTTGGCAGTGCACTTTTCAATTACTTGATGCCCGGATATTCCGGCAAGCGCGTATTTTTCGGCAGCAATGCAAGCCATTTGAGTAAGCTAAATGCCCCTTTTACGCAATGGAATTTAATGGATTGGCCAAATTTCCTTTTGCCCAAGAACTGGAAATAATTCGACTATTGAACAGCTTAAAAACCAGGAACAATAGTAAGATGGAGACATAAATTGCTTACTTTCTGAAATAATAGAGATATAAGCCTAATCGAATTGCCTCGAATCGAAAAGCCAAAATACCTCAGCAATTATTTCACGTGTACTGCGACCTTTCGTTCGGTTCCAAAAACAAGTATTTATAAACGGCAATAAATAAGGGCGAAAAGGTTGAAATAATTGCTGCGATATGTAAAACAGATTTCGGTATCGTCCATCATGGGAGGCCATCCCGCCGAGAGATGCTATCGGGTCAGACTGAATTTAGTCTCCAAGTGGACCCATCTCGTCCCATGGCCTTTGGACCATCTGATATCTGGAATTGCGACAGGTGTCAGATTGCGCAGATGCGCTTGAGTTGGGTTGGCTTCTTTTTTGCGAGCGCAATCGTGCGGATTTCATTGAAATTTAATTGAAATTCAAACTCGCATTCCGAATGCGATGCCCGATTCGAGTGTCGCTAATTAAGTTGTCTATGCAATAATTCGTATGTTTGCAATGCACCAATTGAGTTTAATTAAATATGCAATTTAAATCAAATGAAAGGCGATTTCCACAGCCGCTCTCTGAGTGCAAATTTTTGCCTCGGGCGCAGCAGGTGCAACAATGCCAAGTACTAAATGGAACAGGAATACTTTTGCGCGTTTTGGCATAAAGTGAATTTGTAAGCAATTTGGGGCACTTAACTTTTCCAGAGAGATGGCAAAAGTGGCTTTTTGTGGCAAAGTATGCACAGGGGAAAACGAATAGTTTTGCTCCATAAATTCAAACCAGTTCTATAAGTGTCCTCTATAATCTACAGTGAATGAAAAGTGTTTTTATTTTAAAGTAATTCTTTAGTTTAAGTGGACTTAGACTAAGGGATATTATCTATGAAAATCGCGTTTTCTGAGATTATACCCATATTTTTTCTGCCTGTAAGGCCGTACATTCTTAGAGCGGCAAATGGGCAAAAGTTTTGCCTGCGGCACACACTTTTACATAATGGCCAGGTCCCTGGGCTGTGGGTGGCAGTTATTTTGGTAGAGTTCCATTGAGCTGGAAAGTCCCCTTGCCTCCATTAATTAAATGCGGCTTGCCGCCTGCAGCTGCAGCTTTTGTGGCTTTCAGCGCAGCCATAATGAAAGCCAATAAACAGCAAATTCTGTTGCTCCGCACAGCTCATAAAAGTCCATTTGCAGTCGCCCACCTGGATGGCTGCTCCTCTTCGCTGCCTCACTCTCTATAAAAAGTGGAGCAAAATATCCGTGTGCCCCAATTAAGTTTTATCACGTTTCGCATGTGTGCGAAAAGAAAAAGTTTTTCCTTCTCGGGCCAAAGAGCCAAACGAAGCGAAAGTCAAACTGAAGTGGTGGTGGCCAAAAAAATCAAATGGTATGCCGGCTGCTGACCCTCGGGCTCCTCCGGTGACCGGAGGGTCGGGAGAATGGAGGAGGTTAATCGAGGACAGGATGTTCATTAGATCAAGCTGCTCGGCGGTAACGATGTGCCAGTTTCGTTATGGGATGTGGCCACAAATGGCTTTGATCTGCGCTAGAAATCATTGGGAGATGCACTTTCGACTGATTGCAATACAATTGCATAGTTCGAGCGAGTAAATGCAATTAATTCGCAACTTTGATTGCATTTTTGTTCGATTTGCCAAACGGTTCGGCATCAAATCTCGTCTGCAGCTCATCAAACATTGCAGTTATTTAGAAAATTCAATTTCGGCAGCGATTATTCCACAAAGGGCCTCCGATGGTCTGAGGGGCAGGCGCATTCCACACTCCCTAAAAGCCAACAAATAATTTGCAATGTTCGTAATGTGGGCAAACATTCGAGCGATTGCCAATTGCCATTTGCCATTTGCCCCGACTTTCAGATGCAACTTCGCCCTGAGCATGGAGATCCCAGCTCGAGGAATGGCTGACCATCTGAAAGCTTTTGCAGCTGATTAAAGTGACCTGGGCCAAATGAGGCTTGAGTGCCAACCGAGGGCGGCAGCCAACCAGCAAGGCAATCCCCTCCGAATAGCAATCCCAATCCCAATCCCAATCCCAGGTTTGCCATCGCAACTCGGCATCAAGGTCAGCGCTGATTGAAAATCAATTGCCGGCGATGACGATGATGCAACCCACTAATCTCTGGCCTGGTTTATGACCGTGTCTAATGGCAGTAGCGATGGTGATGGCGTTGGCTCTTTACACTGGTTTTACCGACCTGCGGCCATGCCCACTTTGCGCCCCCTCAGAGAGGTGACAGCTGCACATGTTGCATTTAATGTTGCCGCTTGTAATTCTGCATGTTTTACAATGCACTCGCATGCCCATTTCCATTTCCCATGCAATAGTTTTGCCCCGATTGTTATGCAAGAGTTTCAAAAAAGAACAGAATTCAAATATTTAAATATTTGACTGGGCGGCCTTGAAAACTGCACTCGGCCAGCGGATGGTCGTGCAAAACTCTCACAGATGTCAGTTTATGTAAATGGATTCGAAATTAGTTTCAGTTTGTCTGTGCTCCCAAACAAAACCCCCTCCCAAAAAAAAAATGCCAAAGACAGCTCTTTGTGCCCAGTTGGGCAGCAGCATATGTCGACACGGAATTGATTACGAACTTTTGGCAACAAATAGGAAATATTTGTGGTTACAAGAAGCATTATAAATATTCTTCAGAAGTAAAGCATAACCATTTCCCTTTCAATGTTTAACAAAATGTAAAACACGCATTCTAATTTAAAATATTGCTTCACTATTAACTTAAAAACAAGATAGAATGATATAGTCGAGTTCCCCGACTATCAGATTACTCAGCTACTCAGCTAGTGGAAGTGCAAATGGGAAATTGCAACATTTTCTAGAATATCGGTAGAAATTGGGTATTTTTTTAAGTTGGGCGTGAGAGTTTTGTGCGGTTTGTTGGCGTTAGAGTGGGCGTGGCAAAATTTGGAAACAAACTTGCGCTGCGTCTATGTCTCTGAAGTTGCATGCTTAATATCAACTAAAAATATCTTTTTTAGTTCCTGAGATCGAGCCGTTTATACGGACAGACGGACGGATGTGTCCAGTTCGACTCGGCTATTGATCCTGCTCAAAAACATATATACTTTATATGTTCGGAAACGCTTTCTCCTGACTGTTACATACTTTTCAACGAATCTAGTATACCCCTTTACTCTACGAGTAAATGGTATAATGAAATATACCCGCTTAAAATATGGAATAATTTAGGTCTATGAAAATAAATGAAAATGGACTAAAAGATAGGAAATTGTGAGTTTAAAACTTCTTATTCATATTTTACTTTACATAGATTTTATTGGACTTTTTAATATTCTCTTCAATTTAACTCAGATAATAATATTTTAAAACTTGTTTAAATAAAGAAGTACAAGAAAATTTTAAAGGTATAAGTTTCTTGTTTAAGATATATATGTTTATTGATCTGTATCACTGATTAATTATAATATGTCGTGTCCCTCCATAAACGCGACTCCCTAAAATCCCATAAGTACATTGATTATACTATTTGCATGCTTACGCAATTGAATTAAATAAAAAGTAATCAGGAAACTTTGCAAAAATTTCTGCAATGCGGTGGGCAGGACGAAAAGGACTCGCAGGCCGATACAAATGCATTTCATGTGTCAGCGCAACGTCAAAGGGCGTTGTGAGCATTGAGGGATTGAAGGGTTGAGGGATTGAAGGCAGCCGGGGGCGAAATGCGCCTAACCGTGCCAGCAACATTAGTAGCTACACAAAATTCTAATTAAGTCATGGGGTTTTGTATTTCCTTCGCCGCCGCGGGCGCTTTGTGTAGCAAATTTTTGTGCATGCTTCCAAAAATTTCACATTAAACAAGCGCGCAAAAAGCGAAACTGCTGAGCAGAAGCAGCGGAAAAAAGGAAGTTCTATGAAAAGGGCGAAGAAATGCGCAATTTACACTTAGACAAATGAGTGCTACTTGAATTGCTGGCAATTGTAGCCCAAGAAACTGTTGAAAATGTTTGGAAGTACTAACAAAAATTAGCTAGGCATAATAATAATAATACTACAATTAAAAGAGATACAACTAATGAACTAAGTTTAGGAGGCAGTAAAGTCTATTTTAATTCTAACTGATTTGAACATATGCACAAAAAATGCTCTTGAAATGGATGGTACAGCTTATTTTGTAGCTTCTGTAAGATTAAAGCCTTTGAAAATTCTACCTTAATGTTAATTATTAAACTCGTCGTGTGCTTATAACTTTCAAATGCAATCCTTGTATTTTTGACTGCACTGTGGAGTCCACCTCCCAGGTCCTGCCAGCTGCCAGATCCTCCAGAGAGTCCGTCTGCTGCTCTATTCGCAGGTCCAAGCCTTTCCATGGCTTGCGTCGCGATGTGCGAACAAAAGGGCCAGCCACCGCCCTCTCGGCACCACCAAACCACCACCCACCACCCACCACCCACCAAACGCCAACCACCACCCACCGCCCACCCAAAGGGAAGGAAAGGGTAGGAAACCACCCACCTCGGCCAGCTTATGCCCAGCATTTGTGCTGCGGCGCTTTGTTTGCAAGTTTCGTTTTGTTGTAGGCGCAGCTAATTAAAAGAATGTTGAAAAAGTGTAATATGTAAGCAAATTTCTGCCGAGCCACATAAATAATCCCGATTATTTTACCTGGGCCACCGCAGTAGCAGCAGTATTTTACTTTCTCCTTTCCGCGCTTTGCTTATTTCATACCGGCTCGCACAAAATTTAGACGAACATTCAGGGCATTAAAGTCACAAGGTCCCCTTTGTGAAAACTCAGTTGACCAGGAGGACTGGGTCACTGGCCATGGAAATATGAATACCAGTCAGCGGGGAGGGGGATGGGGGTTGGGGACTGGGGGAAAATTGAGACAGCAATGGGAAAATGGGAAAACGGGAAATGGGAAACAGGAGGTTGGTTAGCAGTAAAACGACCCTGACTGCGGAGGCTAGACCTCTGAAAATGGCGCAATTAGCTGCACAACTTGGCCGAAACGAAAGATTAATGACAGCCCCCTGTTTTTTGCCAAGTCTTTTCACTTGTCGCCGTCTTATTGACTTATACCCAATGGAAGAAGCCAATCGCCCGTCGTGTCAATAAAACGTTCGCTGTTCACATAAAAATAATAAATGACGTCGCCGATGGGTCCATCAAGTGGAAAGTTGGCAGTTGGGGCAGGGCTGAGCACAAAAAGTGCAAGTAATTAGACGCATAAATTTTATGACAACTTGGCCTCGAAACTTTGGCCCCACTCTCGGAAGCGAAAGATGGATTTACTGCTCCTGCCAGACGATTTGCCTGCCAAGTATGCACTTCCTGTCGGCCCATGTAGTCCGTAGTGCTCGAATTTCATGAATGTCGGACCAACTTGAGCGTATATAACATACCGTGCTGTGTGGGATCAGGCGGTTCTGGGCATTGCCGGCACATGTTGCCCAATTCGGGCTGCTGGTTAATTACCAGGCTAATGCCTCTCGGAAAGCCCCGGGCCATTCGGTTAAATGCGTCAAGAGATTAAAACTTTAAATTGTTTGACGATAAGCACGAGAGCTGCGAAGCTGAAAAGGTTGGCAATTAATATAATTTAACGCCAAGCGATTGCCATGCCATTTAACACGAAATGCGGATTGATCCGACGCATTTACTTTATATCCGCCCAGCCATGATAATATTTCTATAATATTTCTCTGTGAGTTGTGGGCGCCGCCGAGTGGGATATAAATAATTGGCGCTGACAGCTTGATAAATGGCTTTTCAGCCGAGCTAATGAAACTAAAACACGGCTAACGAGAGCAGACTTTCAGAGCGTTCTGTAGCGAGTTTTTAAATTAAGATAATGCAGCGGACGACACGGGACCACGGTGCGTATGAGTAGCGCAATTTCCTGCCCGGCTGCTGCCATTTACCATTTCTAGGGCGCTTTTTTCACTGCCACTGCGTGCATGTGAAAGTATTTTAGCTACATTTCAGCCAGCTAATGCGAATGATAGCGGCCATGATATATTTGCTGCCATTAGTGTGCGCTGCATTCGAGCATTCCTCAAAATGCGGCATTATCCAGCCGTTCTGCCACAACATTTTGGGGACCTTTCTTTGCACAGTATTCGGGGCGTTTTGGCAACCGTGACAAAGCGCAGCGAGCTGCTGAGTGCTCAATTTATGGCCAGCACCCCTGTCCCTCCGCTTTTCGCCACCGGATTTGGCCACGGCCCACAAATCCGATTTCATTATGGAAAACGTGCGCCGAATTAAAAGTAGATTTAGCTCAGTTACAACAAAGAACGCGCCACGGCGAGTGCCACGACAAACACTCAATGCAGTTCCATTCAGTTCTGCGTCCTGGACGACCGTCGCCTTCCATTAGGAGCTCTGCACTCGGCGGAGTGCAAAATGCGGAGAAATTGCAGCCACAGCGAGTGCAGTTGGAGCTCAGAAATATGTGCATGCATTTAATGTATGCACACTCGGATTTCTCTGGCTTATCTGTGGATGCGCTGCACTAAAAGTGCACTTGCACTGCAAGTCGAAAAGTACGGAAAGTAAGTATTACAATCATACGTATGAGAGTTGTATCTCGGTAACACACTGTTCTAGACTTATGTATTAAGATTGTTTTTATTTATCAAGACACTAATTTGACACCTCTGGTTTCGGTGATGCGTTGATGCTAACAAGCTTAAGAACGTCACAAAATCATGACTGTGCTGGATCATTTAAGCCCATTCGTTGCATAAATGAATCTTGTACAAATGGCAATGATAAATGACTATGGCCATATTTTTAAGCCTATCTTTTCTTTATTGAGCTCAGATTCATAAAAGCGGTTTAATTGCCCATTAACGTCTAGCAACTGATAAAAATAATATATATAATAATATATAATATTAATAAAATACTATTTTTATCAATCAATCGAAGCCTACTACTTATAAAGAATTTGCATTCCACCTGACCATCCTACCAGCTATAAGTGTGCCTTGAAATTTGACTCCAGCCAAAAAATTTTTGGTGCCCGTTCGTTCACCGTATCGAGCTCAGTTGAACATTGAAATTCGAACTCTTCGGACGGTAACGGAACGAAAATTTCCAAACAAAATTTTCAATTTTTTCGTGCAAAACCAGTAACGTAATTTGAACGTACACCTTTACTACGGCTTATTCCCCATTGTTGCAGGACAAATCAGATCTATACACCATGTGCAGCTATCCTTGCTATCCTTGCGCCGCCTTGTGCCCCTGCGGAGGCAGTGGACCCAGTGGATTCTACGACCCGTGCTTTGGACCCTACAACGGACCGTTTAACTCGTGGTGTGGGGCAAGTGGACCCGGTTTCTGGAGAGGTGGATGTTGCTAGTTTTTGTCGAAGGCTGTATTATGCTACTTTCTCACACGGAAAAATCGGAACTGCTGAACGTAAGCTCACCGCACTTCTAAGAACTGCATTTTTAACGCCTAATTCGAAGCAGATCTCTTGCAAATTTGAATTGGCAAAAGGAAACTAAATTACCGTCCCGCATGAAGAAAGAAACGTTTATTTAATAAAGTGTTCAAAATATGTTTGTCCTAATTGCAAAGGGGGCGCGAAGGGGCAATGTATGCTAAATACCAGAAGATGCGTCAAATGGTCTGCGATTTCAGGTTGAAAAATCCGGCTCCTTCGCCGGGACTTTACCTTCATAGGCAGTTAACATAATCAGAGCTTGACAAGCAATCTCTTGCGATGCATAGAAGACGAGTGCCTGCTGCCTGTCGCTTGTTGTTTCCGGAATTTGTCACTCTACAAAGTGCGTGGGTGTATATACATATATTTATATATTTACCCCATAGGTAGTCGGTCTCGGCTTGTTTGTCAGGCAACGGCCCATTCGGATTTATTATGTTGATGCCGAGGCGCTGAAATGCCGATGTGTGCTGCGAGTAATTTGAAATTATGCGCGGCAGCGCCACGACGTATGCTTAACATAATCAAATAACTCATACGCACCGTGTACACTTGATGAACAAGGCGCTGCCAGCCAGCAGGATATAAAAGGAACGGCAAGCAACGAAGGTGAACAACTTCAACTTCCAGCTCTCGGCTTTTTCATTATCATAATTTCTAGTTGATTTCATTGAGCAGCGAGCTGGAGGGAGCAGCGGTAACAACCTGTCTGCCCGATTGATACGCTCAAGTTCGCTTTTCAATTATGTGCCCAACAGACGTGACTATCGCGCATAATGTGCCTGATATGTCGGCGTCTGTTGTGCCGCCTTCTTTTCACTGCCCGCACACCTTTTGCAGGTGGATGGCTTCATTAGGCCTTTATTGGACCAGCCCCCAGCCCACTGAGAAGTGTTTAAAGGTGGGCCAAAGCCCGGCCAGCAACGAAACTGGGGCCCGTATGTGGGTTAAAACGAGAATGTAAACAAAAGGTAGCATCGCGCAAACATGGCCAGCGAATCTGGCCAGCAGCAACCCTTGGCAAACATATGCACGAAACGCTGGTTCTTAGAAGTAAAACGAGATTCGTACTCCACCCCCTGGAAACGGCGAAACGTGAAAAGTGCTGCCACAAAAATAAGTTTCGGTTTTTGGTTTAGGCCACTGGGGCAGAGGCAAACAAAGCACAACAGAACGCAACACATTGGGGAACATTTCGGAAAATGGAACGCCGAATGGTCAGAGAGAATTTCCCCGAACATTCGGATAGTGGGCCAGAGGTGAATTTCCCGATGAATATGCACTTGTGGAACGTAGCGATGAAAAGCAAGAGGAATGCGATATTGAAATTTAGTTGCTTAATTGATATAGCAACTTGATGCACTTTGATCAACATGTAATCAATAAAATTAGAATTGAAAGATGTCCGCCCTGTAATTACCGTATTTGGATATTAATATTAATAATTAAATATAATTATGTTTGCTGAATTTAACGTTTTTAATTACCATATTTAAATTTGATTTAAATTTAACATTCACATTGTTAATATGATATTGAAATAATATTTTACTTAATTTTCCGTAGACTTTAATATTATAGATTTGTTTTTAATTTTATTTACAACTTCGGTGCTGCTTGGTGTGTCCACAAATAGATAACAATTTAATGATATTGACCTCCGCCAAACAAGGTATAAGATAGTAATAATTTTCCACATTTTATAATTGCCTTTTGTCCATATCTACCGTCTTCGCTATTTATTCAAGCGTAATTTGGTTGTATTGTTTGCGTAGCTAGAAATTTAATCTGTTGACACCGCAACACTTGCCAATGGAATTGGTAAACAAAGGCGACCACTGCAAGTGCGAGGCACTCAAGATGAGCATTTCAGATGAAGCACACACCAAATGGGATACGGCGCCCTCAATTTGTATCCAAGAGAGCGTCGGAAAATCGCAGAGAGAGAGAGAGAGAGAGAGAGAGCGGAAAATCGGAGAGAATTTCCCGCCGTGGAAAACGACAACAAACGAACGAACGCTGCCGCACACGACCGAAGCACTTACAGTTGTGGACGGCGATTTTGGTAGCAAGCTGGGCGACTGGGCGTTGAATCCGCCAGCGGATGGCGTTCAGTTAGGATGTGCAGTTCCAGCGGTGCGAACGTGTTCCGGGCGCGCCAATTGGCCAAGTAGCCGAAAGCAGCCAAAGAGCCAACCAATTTCAGCCGGAACGGCAACAGTTTCTCCTCGAAGACAGCGCCAAAATATGCCAACGCCTGATTGAGGGCCAAAACCGCGGTCGCGCGTTTTTGTGTAAATAAGCAGAAAACATCAGATCAGAAACCAATCAACTTTGAAATCAAATTCAAAGTCGAGCGGAACAAAAACATCAGCGCATCATTTCTCACAGAGAAAGAGATACAGATCCGCACAATTTATTTTTCGGTTTCAGCGGAAAGCACAAGTTATTCACAATTATTTTACTAAATGCCAGCGTGCGGAATATCTGACCAATGAGTCGGCCAGCAGCGAACGCGTAACGCATACGCCATGTGAGCCGGATCGATGGGATCGTGTTCCGGCCAAGCCACAATGCCATCCTCCTGTAAATAGCCAGCAGCCTTTTCTACTCGCGTCTCTGTCAAATGTGTGTCCGTGTATCCGCCACTGTATATACTGTAGACTCTAATTGTTTAAACCACAATAAAAACCAAAAGCAACCAAAGAATAAATAAATATAAAGAGCAAAGTAAGAAAAGTAAAAAAACGCGCGCGTTTTGGCCACAGAACGCGCAGCACACACAAGTTTCGGTGCAAAAACGGGTATAAATAAGCGAAATAATATTCGAATGCTGTAGGAATAGTTAAATTATTAGGATTAATCGATTGGAATTTCGCGCGCAATAAGAACTAATTATAAACACGGGCAGCATGGGACCAATCAGACTCTAGAGCTAGCCACGCATCCACAAAGTTAGTTGGACGAGCGCCGATCACGGTCACGATCACGATCACGATGGATTATAGCCGACTGAATGCCAACATCAATACGGGCAACATCAGCACCGATGACTTTCTGGCCGTCTTCTCGACCGGAAAGCCGGACAATGCCACCCTCAATCCGCCCCTGCTCAGCGTCGATGGTCAGCTGACCCTGCCGCAGGGATCGGGCTATGTCAATGTCAACGATACGATATTCTTCCTGAATGGCAGCTTCTACAACAGCAGCCTGCAGCTGGCGGCTGGATTCTATAACCAAAGCAGTGCTTCCGGGGCGACATCGGGCAATCTGACCAATCCGAATCACACAGAAGTCCACTGGGACGGACGGTATCCCAGCGGCTATACGCTTACGCACATCGTGATCGCCTCCATCATTGTGACCATCCTGATGATCATCATCGTGGTGGGCAACATGCTGGTGATCATAGCCATTGCCACCGAGAAGTCGCTGAAGAACATACAGAACTGGTTCATCGCCTCGTTGGCGGTGGCCGACTTCTTTCTTGGCCTCATCATCATGCCATTCTCGCTGGCCAATGAGCTGATGGGCTACTGGATATTCGGCAGCTGGTGGTGCGACATCCACTCCGCGATGGACGTCCTCCTCTGCACCGCCTCGATCATGAACCTGTGCCTCATCTCGCTGGACCGCTACTGGAGCATCACCAAGGCCGTCGACTATCTGAAGTCCAGAACGCCGGCGCGAGCCGCCGTCATGATCACGGCGGTCTGGATTATGTCCGCCCTCATCTGCATCCCGCCGCTCCTCGGCTGGAAGGTGAAGATGCCCGAAGGACCGCTGCCCAAGTGCGAGGTAAGTGGTGCTCCTAAGTGGCGCAATAATCCACATCCAATGCGAAATTGACGCCAATTGACGGCAATTGCCGTTGCCCCAACGACAATCGAACAATGAAATTTCAGACGGGTTGTGGAATTGAAAAGCATCGTGTGTGTTGGCCAATTGGCTATTTTCCCGATGATATTTCACTTTAAGAAAATTCTGTTATCAGTCAAATAGGTTTTTAACGAGTGGTTTCAAACTAGCTTCAACAGCTTGGCTCATAAATCTTTTCAAATTACTTCAATGCCAGGAACAATTTGTTTGCAAGCCACTACAGATTCATAGTTGAACAGCACAGACTTGAAACACTTTAATTTATTACGAAAATGCTGAGATTTAAGTATGCAATATTAAGAAAAAAAAGAAAAGAAATTATACGTGATAAAAAGATGTGATGGCATAAAACGGTGTTTATATTTTCTTGCAAAACTAGCATCTAGGATAAATATAGGGCAAATGCATAAACAATTTCCGTAATGTCTTAATAATTTACCGTGGCTATTTTAAGCAACCTATTCTAGTCCAATGTAGACCCTTCTTGCACGTCAATAGATGCCATCGCTGCCGAGTACTCATATTTGGAAAAATAAAGCGGTGAATGGCTAAAATGCTCGCAAAAGCTCGGCTAGCAACATGCAAAGCGCAAAATTGCGGCCGCTTTCTATGCAAATTTTCGAGTTGTCGGCACGATTGTCAGATGATTCGGCGGAGCCTTGGCTGGTGGTTCCCAAACCACTAGAACCCACATCCACATCCACATCCACATCCCTCGATTCTCGGGTCACGCAGGGAATAAACGCAGAAATATTTATGCATATGAGCGGTGGATACATTCCGAGTGTGTCTAATTCCGCCAGCTTGAGGCCCCGACTGCCTAATACAGTCGCAAACGGCTCTAAGCCCGCCCGAAAAAGTAGGCTATAATGCATAAAAATATGCGCATTATCATGCGGGTGCGCCAGTTGCTGAATTTGAATTTCTGCGGAGCAGAGTCCATGCATGGAAGCCTTCCAGTGTGCATGTGTGCGTTTTTGGGGGGCAAAAGCGTAACAAACTGGCTGGAAAATTCAAGGGAAATTCCTCGGCGATGGCAAGACAAAACAGCAGTAGCTGTCCCGTTTTTCGGGAAAATTCTTTAAATTTTGCCACAAATTGAAAACGTCCTTCACAAGGGGAATCAATCGATGGAGTCACTCACACACTCGCCGAATTTAACGAGAGAAACGCTCAATCACAGCGACTGACTGAATGACTGACTGAATGAATGACTGACTGACTGACCCCCTTCGACTGCTGCTATTGGCACACAATTCGCTTTTGGCCCCCTAGGAATTCCGGCTTAAAGTGGCCATTTTGCGCAATGGAACTCAACAGTGGCAAACAATTTAAATCGCTTAAAAAACTTTACACAGAAAAGCTGTGCAGTGAATAAAAGTGGCCAGTGGTGAGTTAAACCACAATATTATTTATTGCAATCATGATAAATGCGGAGCAAAATGGAAAATGCAAATGTCCCAGGGCATTCCCCTCCATATCGTTTCTATCTGTATCTCGCCTGTCTCCAGAATTCTTGATTAATTTTTCGTATTTTCCTCTACCCTCCGCCACACACACACATTGGACAGTAAATAAAATGCAAAGAAAGAGGACATAATAATGTAGCAGAATATAATAATAGAGTGGAAAGCGAGCGCAGAACGAAAATATCCTAATATAGAGGACTGCTTACGCTTACGCAAAGTTTGCCATTCAAATTAACCTTGAGACAATAAAGGCGGTGGAAAGCGGGGCGAAGGCATTTATTTACGATGGCCAGCGTCCAGTTTCGCATATTCCGGCAAATGCTGGCACATTAATCAAGCCTAAGTGGCCCGGATAAAGTTCCAGCGACGGCGAGTGAGCAAACATGTTTTTAGCCCAATTTTAAGCAGTCTAAACAGCACAAAATGACCACTTATAATGGCAAAACTTTTGTACTTGCGAACATAACTTTGCCTGCTGTACGACTCTGAAAACCATCGACTGCACTCTCAATCATTTTTACTCAGATTAGCTTTAGTCAACAAATGTTACATCAACCGGTTAAAGCCACTAAGCCCCGCTGACTTAGTATGATTACCAAAGAAGAAACGTAATCTTGCAGATTGACAATTTATAATTTCGGTTTTACTTTGGCCCAAATCGAAGACTAAATCTCAAGCAGTCGCAAATGACTAGCCAATGTAATATAAATTAATAAAATAATAATATAAATTCGTTGAGATAAATATATTTATAGATCATTTAAACATTATGGATTAGTTTAGATATAATTTTATTTAATTAAAAAAATGTTCCCAAATAAGCATGTGTGCATGTTGCAAATGTATGTTGTAATTTTGAACCAATTAAGATTGATGTTCCTTAAGAATCGTTTACGACTGACCACTTCCTCCTGCACCAGCGGATAACCAGTGGAAATTGATTTTTCGCCGAGCAAGCGGGCTCTGTCCAATCATTAAGCAAGTCTCTCGCCTGTCGGCATTGGCCTTGTCCGGGGTTGGCAAGTGAAACGCCCAATTTGGCGGCCCAACAGCCGGCGGAGGAGGATGGGGATGGGGATGGGGAGGAGCAGGTGGAGGAGCAGCGCACGGGGAGGCCGGAGTGGCATGGCCTGGTGAACATTTTAATTATGACACCATGTCGACATGTACAAAATTGTTGTTCGCCGCCGTCGTCGTCGCCGTCGTCGTCGCACATTGAACCGCAATACAAGCCGCTGGGGAGGTGGACAAAAAATGGGTTGTGTTGGGCGGGGGGCGTGTGTGGTGCAGGCGCTGATTTGACACTTGCCTGCTCGATTTAATTAATAGAATGGCATTTTAAAGCGCGACGACGCTGATTTCGGGCCACTCGAGCTTGTCTCGGCAGTGAACTACACCTATTTTTGGCCTTTTTGTTCTCGCCTCCAAGGAGAAGGAACTCGTTTGGGCTGGCACATTTAATTGACATCATCTGGCAGGGGCGATGAAAGTTGGCGCTGCCTGATTAATGCCGAACCTAATGAGGTAGATTCCAATATGGGTGCGTGTGGGTGGACTGTTATTTTTGGACGCATAATTCGGTGGCCCGCGGCGGGGCACAAAATCAACTGGCATTGTTCGCAGCCCACGTAATAGCTGCAATTTCACACAGCCAGTTCAACAAGCTGGAGGGCCAACAAATCTACAAATAAACACACAAAAGACCGCTTATTGAATGAAGTGGTGCCGCTGCTTCTCGAGAAATTCTAATTCCAAGGAACTATATTATTCACTGCCTGTCCCATGGAGCCGGCCATTGTGTCCTTTGTGCAGCTGCTCAGTGGCAAAAGGGTCGCACAATGGACCAATGGATTATAATCCGTAAAGGGCCAAACACTTTATTGAAATATTAATCGAATATTATATACCATTTTACGGAACATGCACAAAAGTCAGCCATCACACAATGGCGCAACAAATGGCCAGGATCAAAGTGGGGCTCAATCGGCTCTTGGCCCGAGAGTAAATTTCTACTTCTCCCCTTTCCTCAGTCACACGGCTGTGGGCCATGGAAATCCCAGTGAAAGTTTTGAGTAGTTAAGACAAAAACACAGAGCTTGCCAGGGGTATTATTAGTGGGCTCAAATTACGGGGCCAACAGTGCGTGTGTGTAATGTGATGTGTAATGCGATGATATGCGGCAGCACAATAACGACTTAAGTCATTGCCTAAGTAGCTCATTAGCGTCAGTATTTTTTTCCGCCCAGCCAGGCACTTTAAAGCAAATTAAGAGAGTGGCGTGGGGGGCAAGGGAAAATCCCAGTTTTCCTAATAAGGGCTGCTGCTTTCTCCAACAAACTCAATGCCGTGGCCGGCGGCAGTCGGCAGTCGGGCTGCAAGGCTTTAAGTTGACATTGAGCCTGGACAAGACCGAGTACCCAGTGCCCAAGTGCCCAAGTGCCAAGTCCAAGTCCACCACTATTTTCAGTCCACCAGAGGCAAAGTGTGTGCGTGAGCCGGGGCACTTTTGATATTTTCTCATTATTCCATGTACATGTGCATGCTGAGGCTGTAATTCTCGTTAGGTCTTTGTTACTTTTCATACACTTGACTTGCTCGGCCTGAAGACTGTTTGTTGTTTCTGTACTTACATTTGCCATCCCAGATGCGCAGCGCATGTGTGCGAGTGTAGCCCTTTATGTTGGCTAAAGTATTTTACATTTTCTCGTTTCATTTTTTTCATTTTTTCGGGCAGCATTTTCATGCAAAAGCAAAGAAATGCCAGGACTCGCTGCGAAAAAAGGTTCAACAGCAGTGAGCTAATGGGCTTAGTCCTTGAGATACTTTCCCTGGGCGGGTTTGGGCATGCCTGCGTATCTTGGCCTGCACTTGGGGAAAAAGTAAAGTATTTCGCTAGTTTGCAAGGCTGTACGCAGTATGGATAGCACTTATTTTCATGGTAAGCAATTTCTGCTGTTTAACTCTTTAACTTTTCCAGCATCCGATTTCAGCGAAAGTGCTGCTAATTTATTTATGCCTGTTGATCAAATTTAAAACTGATTGCCAATTACACAAAAATCAAGTTGTTTTCCTGTTGAATACACAGATATATATCCCATCAAATAATCGAATTCAAAAGGTGAGCCTGCGCAGGCAGTTACTCTAAAAAGGTATTCATTAATTGTGGCTATGCTTTTTTCTCTCACTGCACTGTGTAGCTTAGTGTATTTACTATGTGCTCCGCACCACGTTTCCACATCGTTGGAAAAGTTCACTTTTCTCGGCCATTAGGGTTTGAAATGGCTTTTAAGATCATAATCAGTGGCATTTATTTTTCGAGCAGCAGTCCGGAGTTTCTGGGAGCGGAGACAGCAGCATTTACGCATTGAACTGCGTTATTACATCCTTGATTTGTTTATAACAGGAAATTATTAAAGAAAATATATACGGGCCGCGCAGTTGGGGGAAAAATCGGAACAGAATCAAACAGCAAGCATACGCCCCGTTTACATTCCCTTACTTTTGGCTGCTCAAATCGTTTGCTAATTTCCGCTCGTCGCGCACTCATCGCAGCTGAAATTACATTACACAGATGCAGATAGGATGTTGTTTGTGGAGCGCCAAACAACTGGCGGCAATGCGAAAAAATGAAATGAAACACACAGAGGACATCGTGTGCCTTTGAATGCCCACCACACCACAAGGCATATGCCTTGGCATTTTATGCGGAGCATAGGCAAATATTGACATTTTAGCTTATGGCGCACGCACCACTAACTGGCGCCCACCATTTTTTCCCAGCTCCCTCGCTCCAAGCTCCAACTCCCGTCGTTGGTTAAATTAAATTACTGAGCAATTCTTTCCGGCTGCTTTTGGGTCCCTCTGTAATAGTATGTGTGACTCGTTATTGTGAGCGCCGCACGTAAACCATTTGTGGTCTTCCCATACATACGAAAAAATGCAATTATTCTTCAGCCATTAACTTGCGTGTTCCAGTAACCGTTTTCCTGATTTACACTTAAAATACAGCCCAAAAGCAAGCGTATATGGTGTTTTCCCTTTCAGATTTTAGCATAGATAGCAATTGTTTTAATTTAACTTGATTTTCCTCTGTGTACAGTGCTCACTTCCCAATCCAGATTTCCATCTCCAGCCACTCAACTGCCATGTGCAGTGCAGCCGCTCATTGGCATTTGTCATGCCCGGGCAGAAACTTAAAGGCGCCACAAGTTGAACTTCACTTGGAGCAGGACCCGACCCGAATCCGGATATGTATGCCACATGCCGCCTCCTGCTCCAGGGGCTTATCCCCTCATCCGTTATCATGGCTGTCGCGTGTTTCGCCAATGGCTTCTTTTCGTACTCCTCCTCATTTTTTGCGAAGGGGAGCGCGTGTGGCCAGCAGTTGGGGGAACTTTTCGTGCTGCTGGCTCCGTCGGTTTGATTAAAATAAAGCCGAGTTTCTAAGCCCGGATTAGTGTCCGAATTATTATTATTTTTTCATTCTTCTCTCTGTTATTTTTTCGGTTCTCAGTCAATTGTTTGGCTTCGTGGTTTCGTGAGCTGGCGTTTATATATTTATTTATTTTGTGCGCTTCATAGACGTGGCTTAAAGTCGCTTCGTTTGTTCTTTGCACAATTTGCATTGCTTACTTTGGGAGGCTGTCTGAAAAGTTTTTTATTGCATTCCATAAAATGCAGGAATGGGTCCCGCAGCAAAAATGGGTACCGAATTCTCCCCTTATCGCATCAAGTACTTTGCCCCACAAAGTTTGCCTCAGATACCCGATACATCGTGCATTTACATACAAGTATGTGCCGGCAACTCTGTGTGAGCTGATGTCATCTCGTATGAAATATAATTCCTTTGGCAAAGTTTAATGTCATTATTTTTGTTTCGGTTGCTGTGCTCGTACCAAGAGCGTCTGAGAAATTCGCACGCGTATTAATTTTCGCTTGCCAACAGGCAAGAAGATCATAAACAGGCTTAAAGCAATGGCCCCCGAATGCCAGCTGAAGCAGATTTTGTATTTATGAGCTTCCCACAAGAAGCTTGGACCTATCTGCTGCCAAAGTAAATTATACTCGCCAAAATAAATTGAACAAAACAGGCCGCAAATGCTGGGAAATTGAAGAAGGGCAAAAACAGACGGAGATAAAAGCAAAACTCTTTTACAATTGACTTGCGTTCCGCTGATGCTAATTGAATTAAAATCCATTGGAAAGTTGTTGTCTGCACGCTCCTTGGCCTTAAGGAATAAACGGAAAACTCAATTGGATGAGAAGACATTGCACAGAGAAAAATAATGTTATGTGGCCCTAAAAATGGTAATAATAGGTATCGATTTGGGATTAAAATGTTACATAAAATACCAAAGGATTAAAAGCACAATTTTATGTATTCATATATTTCTTGAAATAAATATAAAATTAATCTTTTGTTAGTCTGCTGAAAGGGTCAAAGTTAATTATTGCCGAATAAATTGCGAACATTCTGTCAAAGTTTGGTTTTTTTTTGGGCAAACTGCTTTGCAATCGTAAAGTCAAATGGCGCCTAATTGGCAAAACAAGCGGAAAATCGCAAATTAAAACAGAATCTCACCAAGTCCGAGTCAAAGTTGGAAATAAATTTGTCTTGGCCGTTCTTCTAAAGGCACCGTGCAACACAAATAAAACAAATTGCGCATACGCCCCGCAGCCGCTTTAGTTCTGCCCTGTGATTTTCACTGCCGACTGGCGCGCTCCTTATTAAAGAAAACCAAATAAAATGAAATGAAATATTTACCAGGCTCTCCGCGCTACTCCATTCAATTCGAGGAAAAGGCAAATGCCTGTCGCCTTGGTTTCCGTTGGCCAAATGCCAGCGTGTTGGCCATAATTAAAGAGTAAGCCGGCTGCACTTAATTTTACACGCATGACCCAACACCAAATGCCGTTCGATACGATCATATAATTCTTAGCCAAAAAAAAAAGGGAAAAGACCGAAAAAATCGTTTGACATTTATGACAACATTTGCCCACATGAACACCATAAATTAACTTCACGCAAAAACTTTCCGCCATCCGCTGTCATAACAACGTCAAAACTTAAATATTGACAATGCCATTCATTGGCATTGGCATTGGCATCGCATTGCCGTGCACCGCTCTGTTTAGCCGCGCTCGGCTTTATGGCAACGCATAATTTAACCATATTTTCAGAGAAAACCCTTTCACACGCCATGGGCTCGGGAAAGACTTTCACTTTGGTTTTCGGTTTCAGCAGCATTGGCTGGCTTTCTGACTTTCTGGCTTTCTGGCTTTTATGTGCAAATTGCGAGCAGTAAATAAAAATAAATGAGTATGAAAATTTTTTACCCCTATCAGCAGTATTTTTTTATTTGCTCGCCGAGAGTTCAAGACCATGTGTGTAGGTCGGCGGGCCCTCTACTCTGGCACCTCCTCCATAATAATCGTAATGAATGGCTTATCACGCCAGCTGGCGTTGTCACCATCGTCATCGCCATACAGCCATCGTCTGGCGCCTTTGTTGGTTCGATACACCACCTCTTGTACATGGGTGTGTGTGTGTGTGTGTGTGTATATCGCGGGAAATTGTTAATAAACGAAAGAGTTGTGCAGCTGAAGGAGCAGGAATCCCGGCGGGAACTCCTCGCACGATCCAACAATAAAATTAAATTTAGCAATTCAATTTAATGCGTTATTTGTCGTAAATTTTTACCGTGCCAGGCATATTGATTTACTTTCACTTAGGCGAACGACCGTGGAAAACTGGAACTGGAAACTGAACACCAGGCTGAGATAATTGCCAGTTGAGTCAGCACACATGGGAGCAGCGAGCAGTTGGCCATATGAAGATTTATGGCCGCGCCGAAATCAAACACCAATTTCGCCTTTCATTAAACTCCAGTTTTGAGTGCTTGCTTTAAGGTTTCTTAGTCGTCGCCGGCGGGAGCATTATCAGCCTTAGCCAGGAGCTGGAACGGAATCCTTGGTTCTTGGTGCTTGGTCTTTGGCACTTTGTCGCATAAACATAAACACTTACAAGCTCAGCGGCTAAAACGAGTGGGGCCATCCAGCAAGCGGCGTAAAAACAAACAACAATGTGTCCAAAATGGTGCAGAATTATTTTTTGCCTTGTTTTCTTTTCACTCGCAGGCGGCATAATCCATTTTGAATAAAATTCCGAACGAGCAGACACGGGAAAGGAGCCAAACTGGCATCGAGAATAAGGGCTACACGCAGAGAAATAATTAAATAGCCGAACTATCGTCTGAAACTAAACACCTAAGTGGTAATAGACAGGATTTATTATTTTAGCCAGAGATCTATAAGGTTTTTGATATACCAAATATATTTTTAACAACAGTTGACATTTTACAGTATTCTCTACAGTATTTCTACCCAATGAAATACCGAGACCTTTCCTTTACCTAAAATGTCAGCAGAATATGAGAACGCTTTTAAAAAGCATTCACCAACATTATAGAGTCCAGACTGTGATGTTATTTATTCTCCTTAGTGTATTACAAGCAGGAGGCTGTTGAAATCCGGCCCCATCCTTTGTTATGGCGGTTGGCGTTTGCCTTTTTTGGCGTTTGTCTCAGGCGATGGCAACTCGCTTAAAACATGAGCACGGAAAACATTTACATAAAATCGTCTTAAAGTATTTGCGCGCCTCATCGTCCTCGTCGTTGGAGGCAGAAAATGGAAGGGAGAAAGGACCTGGATGCGCCTGTAGGCCAAATAAATTACACAAAATGTCGTCGGGCCCCATTTCTGTGGGCCATTTTGTGCTATTAAATACGATAAAGAGGGGCTGAATAAAAAAAGACGAGAACTGGAATAAATGGGAGGCAAAGGCCCAAAGGAAATTATAGAAATTGCATTTATTTGGCAAAAGCATGAATAAGTTTTTAATTTGCATTGCGCTCTTAATTCAGTGTACCATAATCTGGCACTAAATGCAAACATAATTACCCCAAGCGGCGAGATAAACTTTCGTTTGTGCGAATTGAATTAAATTTGCCAACTGAAATTGCATTGCGTAAATGAATTTGTAGTTTAATTTGCTGCCTTTGCGCCGGGGTAACTTCGAAATCAACTTTTGCACTCGCCGCACATGTCGTTTGGGGAGCCATTCGGCCACCAGAGAAATCAAAAAAGTTCAAAATTAAATGAGACAGAAGCGAGGGCAAAGGGGAAGGGCAGCCTCCCAAGGCCACAGGCGGTGGCAGGTCCATGCTGCCACACAGACTCACACACTAACGGACTCACAATTCCCGTCCTGGTGCAACTTTGGCTCCGAGTATCATTCACTCAATGGGGCCAGATTCAATTTAGCATATATGAGTTTAATTTCGACATTCATAAATCCAAGCCAAAGCCCCCAGATGATTCATGTAGTCTCCCAGTCCCGCCTAATTATGCACAAGTTGCCCCGCTTCCATCTCTTACTTTTTATTGCCACGGCTCTACTCCCTTGGGTCAATTTTAATTACGCTCATTTTGAACCTTTTAATGTAAATGAAAAACAAAGTGGAATAGCGCCAGGAAAGTGCGGCACAGAACAAAAGCAAGGGCAAACGAATGGAATCTGGAAAATTTAAAATTACAAAAAAAATAATTATAACAACAAGCCGTAATGCAGGGCGTGTTAAATTTGACAGCGGCAACGAAGTGAAAATTGCCTCAGCATAATTGGGGGAAAAGCCGCATCTAGCACTCGCAGTTTCCTTTTCTCCCGACTTTTGTACATTTTTAAAAATATGCACAGTGACATTTGAGCACAGACCATGTCATAAATATTAATTTTCCTCCTTTTTTTGGCTCTTACAAAATTCTGTTTGCTGGTTTATGTGCATGCTGGTTAAGCCCTTGCTCAGTTACATCATAAGCGTGGATGGAAACCCTTTCTCCATGTGCCATGCCATCTAATTTTGCACGGCGAAGGAAAACATTACCTCATCCTCGCCCACACACACACACCCACGGCATACCAGATCCTCTTTACTGCTCCTGCTCCTGCTCCTAACCCCGGGTGTATAATCGTCAATCATCATAATTCCGGGCACTTGCCGCACACGTTGCGCATACGCCCCCATGTCGATGGCTCATTTTTACAAATGAAGCGCATTTTACAGTTCGCCATAAAAGCGAGAGCCGTTGCCTTGCCATTGCCATTCCTTTGTCTTTCATTAACACGCCAGCACGATGAAGACGAATGACACTCGGATATTTCTTAGGGGGCTGAAAAAAACAGCCAGGAACGAGGAACTTTCAGGCTGACACGAAAAGAAGCTGGTTTTAGTCCTCATGCATTCATTTGCGCTTTGTCTGCGGCGCCAGGGTTTTATTGAGTTATTGTTGCCATTGTTGGCACTAAGCCCGACCTCAGTTTTCCCAGCATAATACACAAGGCGGAAATGGCGCACTCATTGTGAGGCTTTGATCATTTCCTTTTGCCCAGTCAAGCTGAAAACTGCATTGGCAAGAGTGGCCAAAAAGCACGGGAAACTCTCCTTTGAGGCCGCGATAAATTCCAATCACACATACACATCTCCTTTGGACTGTCACATCCTACTCAGCCTCTTCTGTTCTATTCTATTTTGTTCTGCTCCACTCCGCTGGCATTTTTACTTCAGTTGGCTTTATGAAATTAGTAAATGCCAGGTCGTTGTTGCTGCTACCAAGAATTCCTTGCCATCAAGGAGGGCAACAAAAATAGGGGAAAAATGGGGAAAAAGCCCCCCCAGCATGGTTGTTGTTGTGCGAATAAACGTTAAGATATGATTTGATATTATGGCCAGGACAGCAGCCATGTAGCCTGGCCATTTGTTATGCTTGTTATGAATTCGAGAGTGCCGGATACCACAAGGCACGATCCGGAGATGGAGTGCTTCTCATCAATGGCATTTTGATTGCAAATATTAAGTCATTCGACATCGGAGATGTTGAGTAAATGTCCTGACCCGAGGCAACAAGTGAGCGGGATATTTCGTTGGTTCGATGGCTTTAATATTAAAAAAAAGGGATTTGCAAAAGACTAATGCACTAAAATTACTTATGACAAGATTTTAGGAAGCGACAGTAACTTCGGTTCTGAAAACGCTTACAAAAGTTACTGCGCCCTTTATAAAATTAAGAAATAACAATTGCTTCGTATTGCATATGCGCCTAGTGCCAAAAGTAGTTTCATTTAATATCTTTAAACCAAAATTAAGGTGATTGATTGGATCTACAAACGTCTTGGCGTAAATCGAAGTCAATGTTTCCATAAATCCATAAGTTCAAGAAATATTTCGCTACTGGAAAGAAGGTGACTTTCGCACACCACGGGAAATCCCTTCATTTCCTCCTTCTCCTCGGGACTCTGGTGACAGTGATTCTGACCGCATTGCAGACTTATGTTCTGCGTCAGTCGCAGTTGCCGATCATAAACTTGCCGCACACTCGCACAGCCAAAGAATAGGCAAATAAATAAGACGCAGGAGGCAGAGGAGACCAGAGTCCGGAGGAGAAGGAAGCCAGGCCTTGGTGGACCCAAACCAATCCCATTTGCAGCACCTTCAACCTATGCTTTGCACTTGTCTTCCGAGGCACAAGGACCAACTCACAGCACACATATCATTTGTCTGTCTGACTGCCTCCGCCGTGTGTGTCCTTGTGTGTTTTTTGTCTCCCATTGTAGTTGTCGTTGTACTTGTATTTGTATTTGTTGATTGTAGTTTGTTGCCGCCTTCGTTGTCGTGTTTGTGGTTACACTTTGCGTGCTGTGTGTGTGTGTGTGTGTGTGCACTTTGCGCCCGCTAACGCGCTTTTCCCGGTAACCAGTAACCCGAAACCCACACGGCGTATACGTATTTTTTCCAGCCCTTTGCATGTGGTCGACCCCCGGCGTGTGTGAGTCTGCGTTGGTGTGGGTGTGGGTGTGAGAGTGCGGATAGCTGCGCATATGTGTGCGTTGGCCTATTGTGCTAATAGGCAACACTATCGTATTTTAACAGCTTTTATTTACCTACATGTAAGCGCACTCGCTCACCAGAAAGAAAAATAACGTTTACTTGTTCCTGCGGCGGTAGTGCACTTAAATAAAAAAACCTTAAATTACACTTCTTATGTGTTTATAAAATATTGCTGTTAGTAATAAATTCAGCTTATAAAGTCACATTTTACACCTGTTTTATACCCATGTACGAGTATATTGGTATATAACGTAAACTTAGATGAATTAAAAAATATCTAATGGATGAGGAAAGTACACTCTTTTATGGGCTCTTCTTATTAATAAAGGGAATAACACCTGGATTCTTTTTACTGAACTGAAAATGCTCTTAAGCGCTGGCAGTTCATATTATGAATTTAAAGGGACTCACTCAGTGAGTCAGTCAGTCATTCAATCGCCCACTTATCCACATGTCATCCGTGGAGAGGCGGGACTTTCACTTGGCGCCCCGTCCCCGCCTCGCCTGTGATCCGCCTCCAACATGATTGGCATTTTCAAGCGTCAGCCCAGACCGTAGGTATCCCTCCCGCCAGTCCTCGTTTCCGTGTCGGGATGTATGGTCCTTTGTTAACACATTTCCCTCATTCTTCGATGCTCGTGTTTTTTTTCTTGGCGCACTGATAAAAATGGTGAAATGACAGGTTTTATAATTGGCGATAAAATGCCATTAACAAGGCACATTGTAGGTCCTGTCCAGTCTGTCGGGTTACGTGTTTGCCGCGCCACCTGAGCAACCAGTTTTGAGTGGCATACTCACACATACTAACAGTTCCGTGTGGTGGAGGATATAATGGAATCCACATCAGATGCAGCTGATGCTCTGACCTCTTTAAGCCTTTCTTTAAACCTTCTACGCCAAGGATTTTTGGTAGGGGCCAAGCAAAGTGATGTGTAATAAATTGCCTTTTTGGGCCGTTAAGCATGTGAAGTCAATAAAATTTTTAATGGCTCCATAGCACTCGACTTGCGTTTAATAACTCAAAAAGTGGAAAGAGCGAGAACGGCAGCCGGAATGGAAGTTGTGCTCACAGTTGAGGGGTAATTCAACTAGGAGGCAGCGCCCCGGTTTCCGGTTGATACTTTCACATCCATTGGACAGGGAGCCCGGCGGAAGTAGCAAGTAACAGCACTTCCTGCGCTGGGCGCCAGTAAACTGTAATAAACACTAAAACGTAAAATGCTGTTGCACAGACTCAACTTGCCCCAACCCGCCTTCCTGCCTGCCCGCCTCCTGTTGCCAGTGCCATTTGACTGACAAATGTGGCCAAGGAAATGGCAAGGAAATTAAAACAAATATAAAACGCTAGCAGCAACACCCACAGAACAACAACAACAGCGGAAAGCACACTGAGGAAAAGCCATTGCCCTCGAGGCCATTTTACTATAAATTTCTTAAAGTCAACGAACAGAACAGAATCAAACAAAAAGCTAATTATTTTCAATATCAGTATCGATTGCCCAAGTTATTAGTAAATGTAATTGCATTAGAATTAATTCTCAGTGCTCTTGGAACTGTGGACAAACTTGCCCGGCCAAATGAAAATAAATATGGGGCTAACTTTTTCTGCGGTAGAGGCGGGTAGGCGGGGCGGGCGGTTCTTTTTCAGTTGCGCTAGTCATTTGCCATAAAAGTCAACAACTTTCCCTGGCGCAACGCTGATAAAGGCCAGCCGATGACTGCCGACTTCCCTTCGCCCATTCCGCCCATTCATTTCGATTGAATTACGCGTAATCGTTGCGAGTGCTTAAAAATTAAATTAAAATTTTATTTACTCCAGTGCCGCGCCGGCGAGGGTATTGCAATTGGGCTGGAGATGGCGATGGTGGCCATGGGATGTCCCACCTTAATCTTATCGCAGGCACACGCACACCGTGCCATCAGGGGGCCATAATGTACCGCTGGGTGATAAGAAATCGATTTGTCACCGGGACGTGCGACTCAATTGGCGCTTAAACAGAAGCCAAAACCGCGGGGGCATAAATCAGGCATTCGCACACATGCACACGAGTTGAATGTCTCTTGGCATCGAGGGCGTCTAAGTTTACTACAGTTATTCCTGCGAGTTGTTTTAAATCAAATCCCCAACAAAATACTCTCAGCTCTTGTGGCAAATGTGCGCAGCTCAGATTTGGCCCGCAAGACAGCTGGCGATGAGGGAAAGACGATGAGCTCCAATCAAAGGGACTAACAGATACCCCTTACTCACTGCTACGCGTTAGATATTGTACGTATTTTTCACATTTTGTTGTGCAAGTACTACAAATGTTGATATCATATTCATATTTTAAATATTAATAAGTGGATTAAGATCTAAAGGCTCCAACTAAGAGGTGGCTAAAAGTTTTCCCTTTCTATCAATTATAATTGATACTAATTTTTTTCGGGCATTCACACTCTCAAGAAAACGATATACCCCTCAAGCCCGGCAGTCTTGGTACCAAAATAAATGAAACGAATTTCGGAGAAATGGCATTGTCAAGCCTAACTATGAGCCCTGGCTCTAATGATTATTAGCTTGCAGGTGTGCGCGTTGTCTGTGTTTAGCGCTGAGTTATCCCCGATTTACAAGTAAATCCTCAAGTGAAATATAATTTGCATGTGTTTTTGTTTTCGCAAAAATTCAGCTGAGTCGATTGAGCGATGACAAGAGCAGCTGCAGGATTTTGGCAGCAAGGGAAGGATGGCGGATGGCGAGTAAATGCCAGCGCGCTTCGCTTAATGTTGCCGGTTTACATATTTCGCGAGTAAATCCCCTTTGCCAGACAGCCAAAGCAAAGAAAAGCGCCAGGATGAATGCTTGGCGTAGTCGTTTCTGGATTTCCTCTAGCTTTCGCGGCCCCTCTTTCGTTTATGGCACAGCGCTTTTCCGATTTTCGCGATTTTCCCATTTGGTCTCTGCGGCAATGTTTTCGCCTGAGTTGCACGTCGAATATTTTCAGCGATTGCCTCAGAAGCCGCAGAGTAAACAAGCGCGTTCACATTAACTTTCACTTACTCTTCGGAAGAATGGTTGTGTGTGTGTGTGTGTGTGTGCGTGTGCCTTTCCCTTTGCTCTTCGCACGCACACACTCACTTCACTTACAATTTAAACGCTTCATTTCACTTTATTTCGACTGCGATTTCAATTTAAATTCCATGGTTTTCATTTTCCCTTTTGGCCGGGTTGATGCTTGAACATCTTTTACTTTGGCATACTCTGCTGTGGCTTTCTAGACTTCCCTCCCCGCACAAGCATTGGACCGAAACGCTCATGAAAATGGGTGGATCTCGGTGATTTTCATTTTTAATTTGGCATTTACTAGCAATCCATTGATTAGCACAAGTTACATCGTGGCCCAGTGGCCTTTGCTTTAATCAGAAATGCAGCGGAAAGTCGGAAAAGATTCGCGAAAGCCGCCAATTAAAATCGTCTTAGAAGATGATTTTCAGATGTATTACGCTATGCAGGATGTGATTACCATTTTGCCGAGTGTATTCGCGGTTGCGGGAATGTTTTAATTAACTTTTGTTTGCCCAAAGTTTCACTCGAAACATTTTCCTAGTAGGTCCCTGGCATTCTTGCACCCCCATCGGAAATCAGTTCCGGATGCAGGGCAAGATTGCCGCTGGGTCTGTGGAGATCCCATGGAGCACGCCGAAAATTTCAGCTGCGGTTGACAAGGGAAAGCCCCGGTTGCATCGCTTGCCAAGCCGCACGCATTAAAATAGATTGCTGTTTACTTTCAATTTAGTTGGCCGCCATCTCAATCTCAATCCTTTGCGTTCCGCAGCGCAGTCCCTTGGCAAATATTTGCCTTTTATTAACATTTTCCATGGCACTTCGCGGATAGTTCTCGTTTTCGCTCTCGTTGATACGCCTCCGTACCATACATATACCTGTCACCTCCCATCGCGGCCAGTTGGCAATATTAACTGACATATTTCACCGGCATACCCGTCAAATAACTAAAGCTGTCACCGGCGCCCCGGGGCTGTATGAAATACCCAAATTCCCCGAATCGCAGCGCACACAAAAAGTAGTGCATAAAAAGTAGTGCTGGCCGGAGCAAAACGCATTGTTTCGCTTTGGATATAGCTGGAAAATGTCAAGCGACGACAATGACTCCACTTTATACTCCGCTGCCCAACTATGCAGCGCCAACTTTTCCCTCTCGGCTGGAATTTTTTATTCGGAATTTATTTCATTAGCTTAATGCCCAGAGTGGAATTTCTGGGCTTTGGCCAAAGTTCTGTCATAGTTAATGAGCAGCAGGGAGTCACAGTTCATGGTGTCCTTGCCCACCCCATCATCCCCATCATCATCGCTTTCTGGCATCTTTCCCGATGCGGATAAGTGTCAGGCTTCTGGAGCCTGAACAGGTGAAAAGTTCGCTCGGTTGCTCCTGTCCAACGCACTAACATTTTACTTTGCTGCAGGACCCCCAACCTGGCTCTCAACATGGTCGAGCAATCAAATTCATTGCGATGGAGGTACGCAAAGTGGCACAGTGGCAGCGAGGAGCTTAAGCCGCTGAGCTAGGCATTACCCAAGCCTCAATTTTTACATTTATATCTGATTTTAATATTTGATATAATAATTAAAACCATATACCAAATCTATATAGCACTCCTAAATCATACCAGCAAGTTGGATTCATTACTGTACACTTAAACTATTTTGCTTCATTATCTGAAACTGTTTTATGATATGTCAGCCACTAAAATAAAGTTTTTAACCACTCGCAGGATTTCAGCTCCTCAAGACCAGAATTAAAGATTTTTGTTGGTAAACTTTGGCTGTTTACCAAATTTGGCCATTTTAGTAATGGCTTTAAGAAAGTTTTTATTGAATTTAACAGTATTTCTCATAGTGTAATACTGGCTTTGAGAGGCCATTATCACGGCGAGGCGACAGAAAGACAGCGCCGTAAAAAGAAGCGACTATAAACGGCTTTTGGTCTGGTTGGAGGCAAGCAAAGTGACAGGGACAAGCTGCTCCTGGTCGTGCCACTGCCACTGCCACCGCTACTGCTCCTGAATCTGCTCCTGTGCAATGGCGGACTGGAAACAGCAGCCACAACACAGATAAACAAGCATTTCTGTGGCTGTTGCCGCTGTCATAACCGCATATATCGCTCATAAGCGCCGTCATAAAAGTGACACAGACAAACACCCAAAACAAATATGTGATAAAGAAGGCCGACGCGATACAAAATAAACAAGTACATCGTAGGATGTCCCTAGTTTGTGGCTAAGTAAAAACATTGATTACTCAGAAAATATAAAAGGCTGTGAAACTCCCCTAATATAGCGTGTGACTTGTTGTTTTATTAGTTTGCGCAGGACAAGCTCATTTCAAAATGCAATTTCTCCATTTTTTGATTTTATTACTGAGGGGAATCCTATGTGTTACACACACAAAAGTTCTTCGTTGTATACGGGTCGAATGCGCAATCTTAGTGCCAGGGTCTGGCCTAATTCTTCACGCTTCCGCTAATTAAACGCCAGGGAAACTGAGTAGATTATTGCATTTGTCCTTCTGCCTGTTTGTCAATCTCTCTTCCATCTGTGTGTGTGTGTTGATAAACGTTTAGCGTTATTAAAAAGGCAGCAACAAGGACGACGGGAGCCACATCAATGCCGGCCAACTGTCGGGGCCAAATGGAGAGATGGCGAGATGGATGCAGAAGCGGAGCTGCCGGCAGCAGTTCTCGGCCCTTTTACTTCCAACGCCATCGCCATCGCCATTGCCATCTTCCCATCACATCACCCCAGATTCGCATTTCCCGCCCGCCTTTCAACCCCGCAACGGATGAAAAGAGTCCAGCTTAGCCGGGAGCAACTTTGGCAGCTGCAAGTTGCCATTTTCTCTCATCTCACACAGATACGCAGGATGCACGCTTTTTGTCCTTGTTGCCGGCCATTGTTATCACTGCCTCGCTGCTGCAGAGCCAACAACGGAAAAAGAAACTAGGCTACGTCGTCGTCAGGTCCTGTTCAAATTAAACTGAAAATCTTGTCCGCCCGCCAGACAACGCCGACTTGTCTGGAAGGGATGTCCCTGCCACCAGACCACTCCACAACAAACCCCAACCCACCCACTCGGCTTGCCATTCTCTTAGTTGTCAAACATTGTTATGGGCCAAAGTGGCAGCACTTTTTCCAGCACAATTCCAAACCCATTTCAACCCCTTCACTTGGAGTAATAATTGTCGCCGGGATTTGAAAAGATTTTCTGCTTTCAAGTCGGGGAAACTTAAAAATGATCTACATGAACAACGCAACTGATATATTTATCAAAAAAATGTTAAGTTTGAGGTGTAAACACCAGCATCCCATAACACACTAAATATAAATAGTAAAATACATTTGCATATATAACCCTATATATGTAGACATCTCAATTATATAGATAGTTTTTACAATTTGGTCCTTCAAGGGCGATCTGTAGTTCTCCCCCACCAATTATACATTTAAAAAGCTTGTTAAATACAAAGATTGTTTTTATAAAAAGATGCATGTTGTAAGTCTTATAAATTTGTTCGACCTAGAGAGTGGATATAAGGAAACCAATAGGACTGAATTATTTAAAAGTATTTACTCTAGGTTCCGAAGAGTAATAGAATTGTTTACAGAATATTCCCATGCCAGCTCTACCCAAGGTTTTCCCTGAAAATCGCCGAATGTTGTAATTAAACTTGAGGAATTAAGCTATGTGCCAAACTTGGAGCGTCGTTCGCATCCAAAAGAAAAGATAGCCGGAAAAGAGGGGAGAATGCACGACAAAATACTCTTAAACAAAGAGCTGAAACAAAACACCGAAATGAGGGGGTAGATAGGAAAATCTCCAGGGCAAATCGATGGCTCTTTAACTTTTAGCCACGACTTTGCCACTGATGGGTTAAGCTTGCGCCTAATGGCCGCCTAAGTTGACACAGCCAGCTCTTAATAATGGATTCAGGAAAAAATTTAACAGCAGCAAAGACAAGCCAACAGGAGCACTGGCAGCAAAACTTTTGTGTTGATTTATTAAATTAATTGCTACCTCTTGGCGCAGCGATGGGAAAGCAGACCGAGTGGGAGCATGTGAGTTAACTTTTATTTGTCTTTAATTTAATTTATACGAAATACGGCGAAACTTTTTTCCTGACAGCCATAGGGGCTGCGTAAGATCTGACTGAATGGTGGGAATGCTAGACAGGAAAAATAAAACCGAAAGAAGAAAACTTCATATAAAAAAGTTGCTCTTCTTTTCTCCATAAACGATTTCTGGTTTATTTCGTGTGATGTACGGGGAAATAAAGATTGCCGAGATGATTTATTCACAGAATGCACGCCATGCCGTAAAAGGTGGAAGGTGGAAAGTGGAACCCTGCGGATGGGGATGGGGATGGGGCTTCGACTTGAGAATGGAAAACGAAATGAATTGGGCCCCTACGTGTTGCTGTTCCACGCAATTTCCGGACAAATATCCCAAAACCACCATCCCATTGCTCCTCATTTCCCACTTTCCCTGACAGCTCACACTTTATCACTCAGCCGGGCCGAAAACATCGGTTTGCATCGTATCACATTTCGCAGACATTTTGCACTTGATTTAATGTCACCCCCAGGAGAAAGCCGCCACCTCATTGAAGTAGAACTTCCTTCACTGCTTCAACCAGCCAGCTTCCTTTGAACCCGCTTCGATTTGTTGCGTTGCCAATTTTCCGGCAGCTAATGGCGTTACAATATGCCATTGTTATTCTAGGTGTTTCTCATGGCCTACACTGAAAACCCGGCTGGCATTTTGATTTCATAAGGCTGAACCTGAAATGTATATACTCAGGAATGCCTCAACAATCTGGAAAGCGTCATTACATTTCGATGTACACATAAGTTTTTGAATTACCTTTAAAACAAATTTTTAAGACTGCTAAAGATTTTAGAGTCACATATTACTCTATGTAAGAATGTTTTTTCTATTAAAATACCAAATGTAGCCTTAATATATTCTATTAATATTATATTAATATTATATTATAATATATTATTTTTACTGCAATAACGAAGTCCAAAAACATGTATTATTTTAACAGCATACATTTACTCCCCTTTTAAAAGATATTCAGATATATATTAGAAATATGTTTATTAATGCTGAAGCACTTTTAGTTGGCCTTCTAACATTGCTAAAGCTGCTGCACAGTTACTGTATTTTAGGACATACTCCTTGGTATTATTTTTTGTAGTGTACTTTCGGACTCCCCTTCCGCAAAGGGGACGAGAAAAATGACGCCGCAAAACCCCACGGTGCGAAATGCTCATTTATTTCGAAAAGGGGAAACCCCGACCGAACCTCTTAAGGGGAAGTTAACTGCTGCTGCTCCTGCTGTTGCTGCTGCTGTTGCTGCTGCTGCTGCTGGTGCTTCCGTTGGAATATGTTGCACGTTAAGCGTTCTCTTCACAATTTATGGCTGGGCGTCTGTGCGGCTGACTGTCAACCCATAAAAACCTCGACTGGCAAACGGGCGGGAGAAAGCAGGGGCGGTTCCTTTCGGCTCTTACAGGGTGAAGTTCGGGGTCTGTGGGGTCTGCTGGGTGTGGCCGTTTATTGCATTTACAGTTACTTAATTCTTTAGCTTGAACTTGCCACACAAACAACAATTATTGCTCACCTCAGGAACGCAGAAGAGACCCCATTGCTCCTCCTTCGTTTTGCGGCTGGCGTGACACTTGGCCAAAAGCGGCTGGCTGGCTGACTGGTTGGCTGGCTGGCTGGCAGGTGGTAAAAACATTATGATCGTTCAAAACTTTTGCAACGATTTTAAATGGGGCTCGCAAATTACAGCTCAGCATTTCGGATTTTTTGTGGGGGGGCGATGGTAAAGTTGCTTTGTTGCTTTTATTGCTGCTGTTACGCGCATTGATTGTATTTTGAGTGACGGGCACCGCAAAAAAGCTTTTAAGTCATTAATTTCATTTTGAGAGCCAGCCAGCCAGCCTCAAAGGATTTTGAAGTGAACATTTTCGCTGATGATGCCTGCAGCGCATACTCGTATGTAAGTGTGCTGGTTGGTTGGGTTTTGGGTTTCTAGCGATTTTATCCCCGTCCGATTTTCCTAGAAGCGTATTTCCCTCCCGTATAAATGCCGCACATTTCAGCAGCGAAATAAAGTTGCTCTGGGTGCGTGAAAATGTCGGGCGAATATAAATTCACTAATAACAGAGATTTATGCACATATTCCGCCAGACCAAGCCGGGCGAACTTGAAAATGTAAAGCAAACACACCAGGGCACACACAAAAAACGAAAACATTTAAAACAGGGAAATGTTTTTGGTCCGGAGATAAGACCGACTATAAATATTTGAGTGTCTTCCATCGTATGTGAATAATCGGAAAACACAATCTGCATCCAAATGAATCAAATAAATTAGTTCAGCCATTTTTGAGGCCAAAATCAAGTGTCGGCAACGGAACGTATGAGCAATTTTGTAGCCGACAGGGAAAACTGTTGCTGTTGTGTCTTCTTTTTGGCACATACTCGTATGTATCTCGGCTTAACCAAGCTGAAACTTTTCCGCCTGCCGCTGTTTGATTAAAATAATTTCCACTTAACCTCATGCTTTCCCCATCGCTGCCTAGACATCGTCGTCTTTGCCGGCTTTATTAGTGAGCATCAGAGCCGAAGGACACAAAAAGGCAATGTAATTAAGAGCGCACGCACACACGCAAAACTATCCGGCAAATTAGTATGAAGAACTTAATGCATACGCCGGAAGCCAAAGTGGAAGTCGAATTCAAAGCCGACCAAATAAAAGGTATCTAAGCACACAAAACGCCCAACATCACTGACTTTTGGCATAAACTGCTGGCATTGATTGTTCCTGCTCATGTGTTAGTGCCAGTGTCTAAGTGTGCGCGTGAAAAATATGCCAAAGAGCTCCTTTGGCCACTCCTGCGAGTGTGTTAGTGTGTTAGTGTGCTGTGCTCGTCCTTTCAAAGCAGTGCACTTGGAAAAATTGTTTCAAAACTGCGGCACCCTTCGAACTGCGTACCAAACGCCTTTAAATAGGGTGTAGATATGAATGAGATTTACAATTACTGATAGCATAGTACAATCTAGAAGGTAATACGAAAAGCATACGTCCCAGAGGAATACTGTTAAGTAACTCCCTGAAAACATGTTGAATAGATGAATGAGATCTTTCGACAGAATACCAGTTATTGTGTTGCGCCCAGTGTAAGGATACTCTTCAAATGAAGTGGCCCAGTGTCTGTATGTTCTGACAGTAAGATTTACAATGTGGCCACCGAGGCACGCATGTGTGCGAGTGAGAGGGGATGAGGGCGGAGCGAAAGGGACGAGATCGCAGGGAAAAAGTCGGGTTATAAATGTCTAGGTGGCGCCATTTGGCTGTGAGCTGAGCTAACTCGAAATGGGTTTGGGGCTGCCAAATGGAATCGCTGGAATGGTGGGGTATGCCCCCTCCCTTGGCAAAGGGGGAAAGGGATGTGGAACAAGGGTTCGCAAATTGTATTGTTTTTGTGTAAATTAGTTCACTTTGTGCGTGTCTGTGTGTCCGCTTCAGCTGCAACTAGAGCAAACAGCTCGCAGGACGACGACGTGTTTGGACCTTTTAATTTGCATGTTTTATGTTCACTTCATGAGATTTGAGTTGGGGCCGAGTCGGTCCTGTGGTTTGGGTGTTTGCATAAAATATTCAACCGGCCACGGCCACATGTGTGTGAGTTCCTGCGTGTGAGTGAGTGAGTGTGTGTTTGTGTGTGTGGGGCATGGCATAAACTTTAGCTGTGATCATAATTTATAGCTGGCCCATGCCTGTGCCAGCCACACCACACATAGTCCACAGCGAAGCCAACCCTACCAAACCATCCATACACAGCCGAGTTTCAATTTGACTTTCGTCTAAGCAAAATCCCAACCACAACCTCAATTCTGCTAATACTTTTCCTGCCGCTGTTATTTATTCACGTGGCTCGGCGAAACCACTTTAATCAAACCAGTCCGCTCATCTGGCCTGCAAATTAAGTTCTCTGCACCCTAGCCAGCCCCCGAGGAACAGGTTTGGTCCACTGCCGTGTAAGCCGTTTAGTTATAAGCCGGCAACACGAACGCGCTGAATGACGAGCTTCAATTCGGTCAGATGGTCAGTCAGTCGATTTTATTTATGGACACATTTTATGACACTTTTAGCGGCCAATGGCGTTAACGATGCAGAAGCATGCAAAGGATTCAAGCAAAGCCACTGTGTGTTTGCTTACACGTTGATGGCGTTTACCTACTAAACTCGCCAACTTTTGCTTTCATTTCAGCAAAGACATTATGTGTACTAAAGTCTGCGGATCAAATGATTTATGTATGTTATTGCTCAAACACTAGGACAAAATTTAAAAAATTTTAAATAAATTATGAGATTAGATGAAAACTTTAATGTAGTGAGCAACTTAAAGTTAACTTAATTTGTTTGTTATGCTCTTCTTGCTTTAGCACGCAAGTCCAAGCATATTTAAGTAACTTTTATGTGGGAAGACCCACTGGGATTTCTACAAATCATTATTCCCCCACACTAGCGGCAAACAGATTAGGAAAGCTGCGTGACTGGATCAAAACCAAGTCCCGAAATGAGTGCGAAAAGGCAATTACAAAATCGCCCACAGAAATTTGACTTAGTAGCGGGCAAACATGTCAATAAATCGGGCATCGGGACACAAAAGCTGGGGCGGGATGAAGGGATAAATTCCATTTGTAGTTATATATTATAACTGGATTGTGTACGTGCTGCCGCAAAGAAGAAATATGCGTTTTGGGCTGTGGCAGGACACGACCATCCAAGCACATGTTAAACTCTTTACACAGACATAAACAGCGAGCGGGGATACGTGCGTGGAATTCTGTTTCGCTGCCAGTAATTGAAGCCACAAATGCGGACAAAGAATGCGACCCAAAATTGATGAAATCACAAAGAAGGATGTATGTCGATGGGGCTCTGGCATTGCATCATCTCGTGGCACCGCAGAGGCGCACACTGAGCATTATTTAGGGGATACAGCATCCGGTGCTGTCCCAAAAAACATTCCTTTTTGAAACTATGTGAATCTTTCTTATAATAATTGCTACAGCTAATTATTGAAGCAGTAAAATATAGTGGCATTTTAAAAATCCATGATTTCTAAGTCCATTGGTACCTCTTTCAAATGTTGAATAATATTTTGCAGGTCAACATTATTAGTTTCAATTAAATCCAATGATTAATTCCAACCCCTCTGAAACTACGCCACTGCACTCACATACCGCAGTGGAGCATATCACATTGTATGTGGCCTTTGCTTTTGTCCGTGTTTGCCATTTGTTTGCTGGGGGAAATGCGAGTGGAAAAGGGGAAAGCGGCGAGCAATCAAATGGAAAATGCAGCAACAATCCGCAATCTGTTGACATGAAGCGCGAGTGCAGCTGAAGTGTTGTCGAGCTGGAGCTAGAGTCGTATCTGATACTGAGTCTGAGCCCCAAGCCGGAGATATGTCGCATCTGGAGCAGCACAAGTATGGTAAAAAATTGTATATACATATACTCGTATAGAAGAGCTGGTGAGCGAAACTCGCACAGCAGAGGAGTGAAGAAGCTGGACGTCAACGGAAATTGCTGTTAGTGTGCATTGGGCTGCCAAGGACTCACCTAGCAGGACACTTCCCTTCTACAGTGAGCCAAAAAGTATTTCCGCTTAAATGTTCTAAGCCCTTTCCCCTGCTGATAAGATAACCGTTTTATGGTAATTAAAATTGTAGAACTATAATTAAAATACTATTCAAAAAGTGACATTGGAGAGGAAGATATAGTATCCCAAGAATGTTATATTCTTTGTTTATTAGGTCGAGGTATTTCCCTCAGTGTCCCGCTTGAGGTCGACTGAGTTGGGTGGACACTTGCGATTCCCACCATAAATCTGGAAATGAAATAAGTGTGTGCCTTGGTATATTTGACATTTGGTCACTCACCAGCGCAATGACAGTGAACGAGTATCTGTCTGGGCTTTTCCGTTGGCAGTTTATGTTTGTTTGTCCTGCTTGTTTGCCTGCGTGGTCAGCAGAAGCACCCACGTACGCACTTGTGTACAGAAGGATATATATCGCAGCCCAACCAGCTTGCAGCCGGATCCCAACCACCACCATCCATCAGTCTAGATACGACCAATGTGTAAGACGACAAGCCAAAATGGGAATAAATGAGATATTACCAATTTGTATTGAATGCCCCAAATGACATAATAGAGTGGCTCACATGAGACTACCCCCCCTCGTTTGTGGAGCGTTAGGTAAACACAATTAGGAAGCTAGCCAAGCAAGTACTCGCCAGCCATTTGCCGTGGAAAAGGCGTTGCCAAATGCCAAAGCAATTATCAAGCATACGCCGTGTGGCACAAGGCATCAAAGCAAAATAATAAAAAATATACGAGTATACCACCTAGGGCAACAACAGAAATCAGAGCGAATGGGAAGCGGGAAGCAACACCCAGCGGATCAAGGGACACATAAACGAGAAAAATATGTCAAAACAACGTTTCCCATTTCCCCCCAAAATGGACAAAGCATGTGCACCCTGCCAGCCAGCTAGGTCCTTGATGGCATGAATTAAATGGACTACAAAACAACAAAAGCAAAAAACAAAAGGATCTGGCTGCAAAAAAAGGAAAAGAAAGGCATTGCGGAACATCGTAAAACAACGGGCGCTGGGAGTCCGGGAAAAGTGGGCCACACAAATTCGTACACAAATTGTAAGGAAATAAAATTTAAGTATGCGCATATTGATTTTATGATCAGACATAACTACGCATAGGACTAGGATACATGACGTTTCTAAAAACTGCAAAGCAATCACGAACCTCGACCAACAGTCCAACAGAATAAGGCGAGCAATCGCCGCCTGTCGATGGCAAAATATGTATGTACGAGTATATACAGCGCCCCTGAAATCAGTAAAGTATCTGCCGGTTTGACAGTTGTAATATATTTCTGTGTTGGCAACGCATTTTGGCGTTGTCTGTTTTTTCTTTCTTCTTTTTTGTGCGGCCTTTGTATCTGTGAAATTATGCTGAAACATTTGCCATGATTTTCATCTGTAGTGTGTGTCTGTAAATATGGTTTTGCGCTTTTATATTTTTCCGCCTAATGCAAAGTTGATTGGACCCGAAGAAATGTGTACCATAAATATTTATACTCACGCTTGATTGCATCGCAGAAGTGGCGAGCCAGAGTCCTTGGACTGCCTTAGCTCGGAAAAACTGGCAGTTAATAAAGGGCGAGCTGCCACGGCGGAACTTTTAATCTCGTTTGCTCAATTCTCGCATTATACGCTTCATGAAAAATTCTTAAATCCGCTAAACCAGAACTCAGACGGCTGGCAAACTTCGTGGATAAAGGGCAAATAAACGAGCAACAATGTATGGAACTCGAGTAGTTCTCAGAGACAGAAGAACAGGGCAGCCCAATAAAAAGAACACCAAATAGCTGGCCCCAATCGAAATCGAGACGAGCCACAAGAAAACGATGCCAGCCAATATATATATGTATGTAGTACAAAGGCAGCGGCTGTCCCAAATGTACGCCACAAAATATTGTTTACAAATCTCTTCAGCGACGCCCACAAATTTGTATGCGGGGCATTGTTATCCCTGTTGTTCGTCTGTCATGCGGGTCAGAGGTTGAAGATTTCAATATTTACTCTGGCCTCCGCCCTGCTGCTGGCTGGCAAAAACTTTCTGCCGCGCCCAACTCCGATCACAACGCAAAGATGGCTTAAAGTTTCCTCATCTCTTGATTAAATTACATGGATGCGACTGGCAGCCAGAGGGCGGCGCTCTTCCCATTCTGCTGACATGCGAGTACAATTAATGAAAACTTTCCTGCTGACCAACCCTCCGGCACACACATAAATCGCCGGTCGAGTGGGGACAAGTCAGGGGCACCCGGCTGCCATAAAGCAGACTGGAGCGGCGTACTCTAAAAATATTGCGAAGCACTGGCAAAATGTTTTCTAAGATTGAAAATCAAAATTAGATAATAATAATAATAATTATTATTACTTGTGTAAAAAGTTTCCATACAGGGGCAATATTTTATTAAAATATAAACTTCGCTGCCAAGTGTACAATATGTTCCCCTTATATCCAAGCTACGCGCTGAGTATCTTTTCTTTGAGTGCACACACAGCGCAGGAAGATGACGCCTGAGCTCATCTCCTGCTCCTCGGAGACGCCTCCATCCTCAAGGAGTCTCGTGCTCCGCTTTCGCTTCGCGCACGAGTGTGTGTTAACAGAGCCATAATTATGTCACATTCTGGGTAAATCGATACCGAGATCCGTAGCCTCGCAGCCTCGCAGCTGACGCACATTCGCACAGTAACTTGAACTTTAACTCGACTTTAAATGCGGCGCCAAGCGGCGCTAGAGAAAAATGGGGACTTTTCGGTCGACTGGGGAGAACGGCGGCAGCAACGACCGCCATTATTGTCCTTTAAATGACATTTGCCATGACTGCAGCGGACGTCGACAGATGCCGAAGCTGCCCTTTTGGCCATCGCTTTGCCCCACCGGAAAGAAGGGAAATGGCGAAATAAAACGGGGCAAAGCTCTGCGGAAAAGTGTCAAATAAGAAACTAAATCGCATGTCGTCTGTTGTCTGCCGGACCCTTTTGTGCGCCGTCGGTCAAAGCGTTTCGAATTTAAAGCTTTCCCCGTAATCCTGGCGGGAAATGGCCATCAAAGGAGGAGGAGGAGAAGGACGAGCCGCTGTAGCTGGTGGGTAAATCGGTGTCGGAGTGGCAGGAGTGGCAGGAGTGGCAGGAGCAGCAAGGGCGGCACAACGGAGCAGCTTTGTGCCGCAGGGCAGCATTTAATTACGCTCGTGTTGCTTGTAATGAGGCAAATTGCTTTTTGCTGTCAATTAAAGTAAAGTTTTCGCATTCGGCCGCCTGCGCCCGCCCACATCTAGGGCCAATCAAATTCGTTCAGCTCCCCACATACCCAATCTACCCAATCTCATACTCTCGCTTGTAAAATGTACTCCACACCGCCTCTAATTTCACGCAGACCCATACCTTTCCACCGCGAAGCGTCGCTCTTCTTCTTCCCGCCGGCACACATCCGTTTCCGCCCGCAGCAGTTTCTCCTTCCGCAGCAGCGCTCTAGTTTCGCCAGTGCAAGAACTGACAGCAAATGCGTGTCGTGGCACTAGGAAAAACTATAACTTGTGGGCTTAAATACAACAGTGGAACATTTGAGCTTGTTAGGGAAGGATAATGGGTGATTGGGCTCATTACGTTTATATAGAAAGAAGTAAAGAACATAGATAGATATAGATACTGGATTTTAATAGGCATTCCTTAACTGAAATACTTTTATTATTTACCTGATATTGAATAATAATGGTGCATTATTACAAGGATACAGTGAGCTCTAGCAACAGGTGCTGTATGAAATATCCGCAAATACACTTGGTAAATTTAATTTGCAGCTGTCAGAACTTGCAGAATTTCCTCGCAGTGCCTAAGTCGCCGTGTGAGCGTGGGTTTGTCGTGTGCATCGTCTCAGAACACGTTTGTAAACATCTTAAATGTGCTTTTAATGGGCAGCTTCCCCGGCAAAAGGCAAAAACAGCCAGACAGGCAGTCGTGCAGCTGCTGCCACGCGCTACACTTGTTTTGGTCCTGCCACCCAGTCCGCACCACCCAGTCAGCCAGGATCACCCCGAAACCCGCCCCTGAACGCCGCTGGTTGAGGCACAGTGTCTGCCATTATTTTACCGCCGTTGCCGTATTTTAATAACGCTAATTAGTGTTCTAATTAGTCGAAGCCTTAGTTCGTCTTTAGCGGGTGGGTGCGCGCATGCTTAACGATTTTAAAACACGCAGAGAGCCTTGTGCAATCGCTTAAAATGAAGTGCACTGAATATGCAATTGCCCACGAGCAGGCACTCTCGTGCCAAGGAGCGGCGCTTAAAAATTATAAAAAAATTAAAATTAAATTATAGCTGCAAGTTCGCATAACAAAACGTATGCCCTTCCTGTCTGACTTCCACACAAACTCCCCACAGCTTTCCATTATTTTCACTCGACGATGGGCGATGCTTGTTGCGTGCATGAAGCACATTCCGCTACAATGCAAAATGGCTGGCTGCCACGGCGGACGGACCGCGAAATAAAGTTGCAATTAATTAGCCATTAATGAAATTGCACTCACGCACACACTCACACATGGCGGTGCTTGGGTGGCGTAATGGAAACGAATGCTGCCCATACTGATGCTGTTTGTGGCCGTAAACTTCTGACCGACGAACACAATCATTATCATTGAGCTCTGGTCGAAGGGGATTTAAAGGATTGCAATCCTTCCACTTAATCAAATTGATATTCTGGCAATTGCTAGTGAAACGGAAACTTTTTAATTCCGCTTGATTGGCTTGAGCAGCCAAGGCAAATCAATATCAATATTGTCTAAGGTCGCCGCAAGGCTTCATTTCAATTTTAATTTCAGGTGTATATTGCGTATACGCACAGTTAGCTGCTCTCCGAAGTTTGTGAACAGCAGCGGTCAATACACTAGGAATGGCTTTCAATTCATTGCATATAATTACTTATTTTAAACAGATACGACAATTTGTTGCATTTGATATGCACTATGTACTTTTTATATATAGAATGCGGTATGCTTTTTCCTGTTCCATATGCATACATTTTTTTATGTGTATTGTTGCAGTTACATCAATTTGGTCCAATTTTCTATGTGTCTTAGTAGTTGTAAAGTCTAGCCACCTTATTAACTTAACCTGTGCCGTATATTAAAATGCAATAATGCTGCAATACGCACACATGCGTTTTTTAGTACTTTAAGCCATAAATTACAGCCGTCGGCAGAGCAAAGCAAACAAGCGTTGCAATGGAAATTGCGTGATATGTGGAAAGCTGTTTTGCTTGTTGAGCGCCCGGCGTTCCTGTAGTTGCACTTGTCGTGTTGTTATCGTTGCTGTCCGTGCAACTGGACCACCACCACCACCACCACCCACAATCAAGCACCCACATAGCCCCCTCTCACCCGCCCCCTTACCCTCTTCAACTCCTGGCCAGCTGCTCCTTCCTCATGCGTTTGACCGCATGGCCAAAGCCCCAATGGCAACTTGTCCATGGCTGCAACAGCGGTTGTTCATTTGTCCGGCTTTTGCCGACGACGAGTGTCATGCTGTTTGTTCCACTCACCACCCACCACCTACCTCCTACCTCCTTCCATGTCCCCAGTTGGTTTGTTTGTGTGTCAATAACCATTAAGCGTTAAAATTTGTGAAACATGGTTGTTGCTGTGGGTTTGCTGCTCCTGCTGCATGCTGCCTGCAAAACCAACAAGATTTGTACGCCCGGCACAACACAGTAATTATTTTTGGGCCAAGCAAAGCTGGCCAGTTGGAAATGCGGCCCACACAAATCGGCATAAACACGTTTTAGCCAGATTTCGATTTTAGCTACATTACGAGAGCAGGCCACTGCCCAGCCTCTGCCGCACGAATATATATCATTTGAAATTTCCAATTGGCTTGCCAGGCGACCACTCGCAAAAACAAACATTCGGACATTAGGTTTCCATTTAAAGTGCACACAGAAATGAGATATGCTCTGTCATATATTGAAGTCATTATTCAAATGATAAATATATTATATTTAATTAAAAACTAAGCAGTTTCTATAGTCTTTAAAAAATGAATATATTAAACGTATTCAAATATTAATAGCCTGCACCATAAACATGTAGAAGGCTTACAAATTTTTCCCGTTTAATGCCATCCCAATTCTCGAAAATGTAAAAGCTGAACTTTTTCAGTGTTTATGGCTCTGGCCGCTTAACTGCCCGTTTGGGCCCGAAACACGGCTCAGTAGCAGCTTCCATGGCTCCCAATGCGAAAAGACTCCTATTTAATTTACTGTTGAAATTAACGACGCCGTTGGCCGCTCTCGGTCGCACTTGTGTACAAGTTTGCGGAGCCCCAAACAAGCATTTGGCAACAATTTGTTACAACTGGCAACTGCAGATGATTAACAATGCATGCGACATTGTGGTTAAAGGCATAATATTAGCATACATTTAGGGCCACACACATGCACATACGCACTTCAATAGAATTGAACAGAATAGAAGGGACCAGCGAAGCCATATGAAAATTAATTTTCTGCTATTTTCCGTAACATAGCCCGGGCTTATTGTGCTATTTATGTGCCTGCCATTATGGCAAGACAAAGGCCCGTATTAATTACACAACTCATTTGTTTTTCGTGAGCGCCGAAACACCAATGACACAAAATCAATAGGCAGTCCGGGTCCGGAACAGCTCGCTTATCGCTACTAACCTCCCATTCAATTGGGAATAGAGTCATCAAGGGGGTGGGCCAGGTCGCGTTCGATTTGGCCACACAATGAGCCCGCAACCGGTAATCAAATAAAACGCAAGTCAAATCGTGTTGCATAATTATAGTCATTTAGCGCCAAACATCAATCACAATTTGCGTTGGCTAAAAACAAGAAGGCAAGCCCATTAAACAAGCAGGGTGTACCTGCATTGTAAATACCCTTTGGAAATATCTTTTGCGATGACTGTCGTTTTTCCAGTCATTAACGATTAACTTGTTAACAGGTTAACTAAACTTGGTAAAAAGAAATTTTACGAATTAATACAACAAGATCTAATTCTTGGCGAAATGACGTACTTAAATAGTTATTACTATGTTATTTGTGTGAACTATTTTTTAATTTGTTAACTAGACTGGAATTAGGCATTCAAAATTGGACACAATTTTAGTAGTGTTTGATTGGGGAACTCCTTGCATAAGAGTACAGTGGTAACCCAGTCTGAAATGACCACGGCTGAAAATGCGGAAACAAATTGCCGTGGACTAGGTCAGGCCCCCTCAGAAAAGCAACTCCCCTCCAATTTTCCGCCCACCCTCTGCGTGTCAACAAGCAATTTCCGCAGCCGACGATTCCATAAAGGCAGCAACAAATCCTCAGTCCTTCTGCATTTTACAACTACTACAGCGGCGGAGCAGCAACAGTTGCTGAGCTGTTTTGTTGCTATTTTATTTTAACGATAATATTAAGCGGGGGCTGCTAGCGGATAGGCCAGGCTGGCAATCAGCATAAAGTGGTTGCCGTTAAAAATATCAGGCCGCATAATAAAAGCGCCGTTTCGCAGCGGATACACGCGGCACCACGCGCAGGGGAAAATCGCGTGGGGGGGAAATGCCACACGCAGCAATACAGAAAGGCAGGCGGACGAAATCAAATAATAAAACCATGAAACTCGCCACAACAATTAAAAAGCCTGCAGCATAATTCCGGAAATGTGTTTTTCTTCCATTGAGCTCGCAGTGTTGTGTGTTGGCCATTTTTTAGTGGCGCCCCACCAAATGCATTTGCATGGCTTAGCGGTTCTGAAAAATTGCAATTTAATGAAGCGTGCCGTCAGCCGCAATTAAGCGGCAATAACAAATCGGCACGACCCAAGGCTTAAAAAACACCCTCGAGTCGACGAGTTTTTCCTGCGAAATTAATTTATTGAATCGCAATGAAAAAAATCAGACCGCCAATGGGAAAATCCAATACATAACGCGGGCAGTTCAGTTCTCTTTAGCGTTTTTGGCTTACTAGCGCCGCAAGTAAAGCTTACACATTTATGGCTAAAGTATTCTGTTCAACTTAAGCTCAGTTAAATCACTGTATCTTATTTGACGTTGAGTTTTTATATGGTCATTATCTATAAGATATTAAGCATAGTTTTTTATGATCCTACAAGTACATTTATAATACTTTTTTACGAGTGTAATTAGTGCTTTCGCTACGCTCTTCATTAGTAGCATTTTTAATTGTTCAAAATTGGCTTGGCTGGACATTGTCGTGGGGTAAATGACGCGAGGAGATGGCCAACTGGACGGATCTGCGGCATTAGCCCTCGTTTGAGTGGCACTCCAGCCGCCGAACGAAGAAGCCACTTGATTTACGTTTATGGCAAGTGCGGGCAAGCGTTAAGTTGTGAAAATGTGGAACTGCGAAAAGGCAGTCGCAAATAAAGTCAGCTGGCGATGACGACAGCCTGGAAAAGCGGAGTGAATGCTCTAATGGAAAATAAGGAATGGCAATGGCAATGGCAATGGGCAAATGCCAATGCGAAGTGCAGTCAATTGAAATGCAAGCTCCAGCACGAGGATGTGGAACTTCCTGACGAGGAGCAGTCCAAGTCCATGCGAAGACGAGGAGCGAGAAAAGAAAAACTACAGCCAGGCAAATTGGCTATGCAAACTCTGTGCAAAATGGCTGCTTCAGCGAGCAGCGACAAACAAGAGGGCAAATCGAGCTGCAATTGGGCTGAGGAAGAAGGGGCCGAATTGGCACGAGATCGCCCCCATTCAAGTGCGAGTATTGACAACATTGTCAAAGGGGCGGAAACGAGGGCCAGGCAGCGAACATTTCTTTTGGTCGAATTGAAAACTGAGCTGTGTAGTCGCCGCCTGTAGTTGCACTTTAGATTTATTGATTGTCTCAGTGCGTTGCTGTCCTTGGCGAGTCCGAATGTGTCCTGCAGTCCTTCGCAGTCCTGGCTTATTGCTGTTGAAAAACTTGCACAAGCACCGACAACAATGCTGATGATGACAGCAGCCACTACCAACTCTTTCCACATTTTCCGTTGGCCCAGTTCAGTTACACGTCCTCGAACAAAACGCGCTTTTTTCACTGCAGAGCAAATATATGTTTTAAATCGCATTTAAAGGATTTCGCCGATTAATCCGATAAGGCACTAATTTACAATTTAGAATTTTAATTATACCTTTTATTAATAACCATATGCGGGCAGGACTGTTTACCTTACACAAATTAAAGTTTTGAAAAACGCACAAAGACTCTTGCATTATAGTTCATTATTATCCTATTTATTTCTGTTTTTTAAAGTGTTGTCGTCACACACACATTTTGTTTTTCGCACTTTTGCGAGCTTGACTCAACTTTTGTTCTGCGGCCTTTTTCCCCAGCTCGAACTTTTTGCAGTGCAATGCGGATTGAAATTCTTTTGTGTTTACAGCGGAATTTCTTCTTTATTTTCCTTCATTACATATTATTTGCGATTGCTGGCAGCTATTGGTAGCCACAAGCCCACGGGGCGGATGATTTACCTTTAAATCATCGCGCATACGCCACGTGGACAGAGGAATTTAATATTTTTAATTACGCTCATTTCAGCCTGCTTTTCCATGTTTACATTTCAATAAATTTCCACTCGGTCTGCCGTCAACCCTTTCATCATTTTTCTCCTTTTAGCTCTGCGTTGCTTTTTTTCATCCTTTTTTCCAAGGCACTTGTCATCATCAACACTTTTAGCTGTTGCTTTTGCTCAAGCTCCTGCCCGCCTAACGAATTTGGTGGCGCATAATGAGTTTTTGTTTCCGTCAGCTTAAGTTCGCCAATGAAGAGGATGAAGGGCTGAAGCGGGGGCAACAACAATTGCCATTGCCATTTAATTAAAAATTGCAGAATAATTATTTTTCCTTTTCGCCTCGTTCCTTGTTTTCCTTACTCTCTCTCTCTGGTTTTGCACGCTTCTTCTTCGGGGAGCGCGTGGGAAAACTTTTAAATAAACAAAGGCGCCCTCTGCAATTTGAAAATCTGCAAATTAGCACAAATGCAGCTTGTGGGCGGATTGAGGGGGCATTGAGGGATTGAAAGTCTGCAGGAGCAGGAAGCTCCAAAGGTGCATGGCACTGGGAAATGGGTTAAGGGGAAAAGGAAAGTGGAAAATGGAAGTAGGAAAGGGATGAAGGGAAGTGCAGCTACAAAGTGAAGTTTTCAATTACATTAAATCCGCTGCATAAAGTTATCGTCACGCACAGTTGACAATTTATTTGTTTGCCCACTAGTTTCCAGCCTGGCCAACACGTTCTTGGCCCGTTCTTGGCACAAATGTCAGTTTAAGAGCTTTGTTCCAATGCGTTAATAAAATATTCTTCCCTTTTTCCCCGCCCCTCGGCTCAACATCATTATCGCAGTGTGCAAAACTTTGGGCCACTATTTTGCTACAGGTGTTTCCTGACTGACGTGCACACACGTGGCGTATGCGCAACTTTTGAGCCTACCGAGAAAAGTTTTTCGGCCAACTTTGGCTTTAATGCCACCAAACGAAACGAAACTCGTTCCTTTGGAACACTAAATTCCACTGTGGAGGTGAGAGACTGCTCCGCGTGAAGCGCTGACAAATGCTGTCAATATATCAGCCTTAAACCGTAAATGATGGTACCATTTATAATGGTGCTGTAAGAGTAGCTACAACAAAGCTATGCCGATGCAACTGCAACATACAGTGTTAAAAATACTTATGCTTCAATAAGGATCTATTCAATAAATATTATTTTCTAATGAGAACGCAAGTAATCACACCCACATCTATTGTTTTCAATTGATATATTCCTTGAAATTACGTGCGTTTCCCTTGCCAGATCATATAAGCAAGACTTATACAGTCCAAGCATGAAATGCACAAATGGCAGTGAGGAACTTCCCCACCCGGTTTCTCCCAGTGCACTTTGCGTGCTGCCTGTGCGGCAAGCAATAAGTTGAAAGCCGAGACAGCCCGGCTGGCAGCAGCGTCAGCATTCAAGAATCCAGCTTAAGTAGCTGTTGGTGGTTCTACTCATCTGCTCGGATCCTCCGGTGGCGCACTCCTGCCCATCTCAGCCTGCCACTTGATGTATATTTCGGCAACATTATAACCGGCGCTTAATACTTTATGCTTATTTTGTTGCCACAACCCCGGTTTTCGAGATGGCCGAGTGGTGGGTGGTTGGGGAGAGCCTAGGAAATTTATATTCCGCTTTGGCAGCAGGATAAAGTTGTCTAGCTCAGCCTGTTTCTGGTGCAACTTCGCCTGCGGCTTATGATAAACTGGGCTGCACTTAAGCTGCCTCTGCATACGAGGCCAGCTATCCAGATATTTGGCTGTGTGCTCGTATTTACAGCTGGCTCCTCTTCCCGGCAATTCAATTTGCCTGCCTGCATATGAGCGTAAGCAGCTTAAAATCTTAAATAAATTTCGTTTGGGCCCAGCTTCTTTCTCCAGATGCACATACATACTCGGATATCAAGTACGTAAAGCATTTTTTATAAATTGCTAGTCGATTTCTTAACCGGCTACTGCAATTCTCCCAGAGGGAAGCAGCTTATCGTGACCAGCTGATGTCGGGCACAGATATTCGCCGCACAAGGATGCATGCACTGTGCGAAATGGAATCAAAACCACATAATGCTTCGTTGCCAAGGATTTTCTCCAAAGTGTATCGCTTAACAGCAAAGACCAACATAAATGACCACTTCGGATGCTCCGAAGCTATTGGCATTTTCTCAGCGTGTAGAATTATGCATTTCCCAGGAGCGTTGAATGCGGATTGAGGTGAGCTACAAGCAGTGGCAGTAACAACGGGACAAAAGCTTTTCATTATGCACGCCACTCGCCGGCGAACAACACGAAAAGCGACTCAAAAGGGCAAAGCTGCTGGGGCAATCCGTTCCCCGCTTTCCCCTCCTGTCAAGTGCACTTTTTCGAATGCCTTTCATCAAAACACTTAATTTGCATAATTTTTGTGAAGAGAGTTGGGCGGGCAGTAAGTTTGAGATGATTTAATTCCGGCAGCTTTAAGGGAAAGTAAAACGCTTTCCAAGCACCAGAATCCAGAAAATGTGCCAGAACATTTTCGCCACCAGGTGGAAGAATCTCTTTTGTGCGGTGCGGTAATCTAATACTTTTACTTCATTTAACGTTATGAAATTTCGTGCACTTTGCATATTTCACATAAATGCCTTAGGAAAATGGAACCCGGGGCGCAGAATTGCCGACGGAGGCAGCCTCAGACAAAAACATTTTTTGCCGGACAGAAAAGGCGGAATGCATTTTTCAGTAAATCAGCCTAATGCACTCAATGACCCCACCATCAAGCCTGAAAATATGGCCAAAAGCAACAAGCCGGGCTAAAGCGATAGAAAGTATCAAAGAAAAGGCGAGTCAAAGTCAGAGGATGTTGGGTCGTAAATTTAATCTGGCACACGATAGTTGAGGTAACTCGGTAAAGTTAATGCTCCTTAAGCTCCGACAAAGGCTACAAGTCAAGTTCAGGGCATTCAATGGGAAAATTTGACTAGTGATGGCTGAAAGGGTTAAAACTAATTAGGACTACAAAGAACGCAAAGTTGTGCACAGTTTTAGCCGCAGAAGCTGATTGAATAGATTGCATTTCAGGCAATGTAACTTAAATAAATTGCCGTTTTACCTACTATAGTGCAAATGCTAATATAATTCACTCTTTTTTTATATACATATATGTAATTGCAAATTGCTTTCACGAAAATATATTTATTACATAATGTAAGTATTATTCGAAGAAAATTGTACATAATTAAATTGCTCCTCACTAAAATTCAAAAAACTTGTGACTTAATCTCATTTAATTTGGTGTGACAGAAAAGATTTATTTTATTGATTTTGCTAGCAGAAAAGACTTGGATACTTCTTAGTTACCCTACCGTGGACTTTTGACATTGCACCAGACTCCACCTTTGGCAGTCATTTAGTTAAATCCATTTGGCCCATACCCCGATAATGTCTAACCCTGGTCCTTCTTCCACTCATTGCAGCTGAGCGAGGACATTGGCTACGTGCTGTACTCGGCACTGGGCTCCTTCTACATACCCAGCTGCATCATGGTCTTTGTGTACATACGAATTTACTTTGCCGCCAAGGCGCGGGCGAGGAGAGGCATTAAAAAGCATCCCCGCAAAACGAACAACGAACAGGTGAGTGGAAGGGGTGATTATTTATGAATTTGACCCGTCAAAATGGGAACATATTTACACACCTTTGCCTAATGGACTCCACACCCCGGGGGTCACAGGATCTCACTTTGGAGCCATTATTGCGGTTGGCCGCAAAATGTGTCAGGCATGGAAATGGGATTTTTACGATTCAATGGACAAATGTAATTCTTCTAGCCGACTGTGGCATATGCGGCGTATGTGTAATATTCGCACACACCTTTCCGCTTCCCCCAAAAAGTAATTGTGCATTACCCCAGGATGCTGCAAATTGAGCACACATGCCTCGCTTCAATTTCCCATCAACAACTTGTGGGCTACGTGTAGTACTTACCTACACTTTCCCTGCCCTCGGCCATCGGGAATTGCAACTTGCCAACGGTGCAATTTTGGCCGCTGCAGCAGTTGCAGTTGCAGTTGGCCACGTTAAGGCGAACGGCCATTATGAAGGGCCATTCAATCCAATGGCATTTACCGAGGCCATGCCCGCTCCTAACGGTCTTTGTTGGAAAATTATCGCTGAAAATTTAATCGAAACTCCACCCCAAATCCACTGATTGAGTGAAAAGTCTCTAATGATCGTCAATTACGTGGCACAACGACAGCCAATGCAGTGCAATTTGCATTTTCAATTAACTATATGCGCAATGCACACTGACAGAAAAAATGGATGTCAGGTGGAATACATTCGCCACTAGACAGTGCCGGCAATATCAGCAACACTTCTCGACCATTTTGTGCAAACAAATGCAGAGCAGCGGCCCAAACGAGCGATTAACAAACAGGAAAGGGGCTGCATTTTCCGGGGCGATGAGGGGGATGGGTGGAAAAACAAGCAGAGACAGCGGCAGCAGAGGAAAAACAGAAATCAGGGAAAACAGAGGGGGATTCCCACATACGAGTATGCTGACAACGCGATTTGTCTCACTGATTCTGCACCTAGTTGGGGGATATGATCATTTGACACAAAAAAAAATGCCTTAAAGCTTATTATATATGTGCTTAATTCAGATAGAACATTTTAATACCATAGCAAAATACTTATTTTAATGGTATTATAAAACTAAATGTTTAAAATGCTGTTTTTTGTAATCTCAAGTGCATTTGCACGGAAGCACCATTTATAAAATACATTAAGAATAATCATATTATAGCTAACCTGATATAATAATTACATTGCATTAATTATTAGATTAGTCTGCTTAAAATTCAAGGGTATCCGCCCAGTCGATCCGCGACCCCCTCCCATTTTATTTTCATTTTCGTTGGGGCGCCCCGTGTCTCTGTTAATTGCCCCGGGTAATTGTTGCTGCCTCTCGAGCATTGAATATGCACATTCCCTCACCCCCTTCCTTTGGGCCACGTTCCAGCATCCCCATCCCCATCCCCATCGAAAAGCAAAAGCCCTCGCTCCATGTTTGTGTAATCCGCGCGCTCGGACGCGTTTGCCTGCCGCCTGTTGGCTTAAACAGGATTTTCGAAATGGAAAACTTCTGTAGCAAGTGTTGGGCCATCTGTCCCTGTTCTCGACTGCACTTGTGCGGATCTGCAACCTAATTTGCAATGCCCGAGCATGTGAGACTGTTAATCACACAGAACCACTTTGAGAACTATGAGCCGTGCCAGCAACTACAGCTCTGGCGAACTAAAAATATTTTCTCTTATTTCTTATTTATATCCCTAAATCAATCTAACGTAGGAGGAGTGGAAGCAATAGTACAGATACTCGAACCTAGTATTGCAGATATTTTTACAGCTTTTTAAGTTGTAAAAGTAATATCATTTACAGAGTAAATTGGAAGTTTTACAAGGAGTACTTGTACTCGAGTTCTTACCATCTTAGCAAGATTATGCTGACAAAACAGTTCAGCATCCATGTTTGGAATGCCTTGTAATATTTAAACTTTATAACCGAGATTTCCCATAGGATCTATGGGTAGGACTGTGTCCCCAAAGTTTTCTGTTGCACCTCGTGACCTATTTGCGTATTAATGTTGCTTTTCCATTTGCTGCAGGTAACGAGCTTCACCACCGCCAAGAAAGGAACAATACCGATGCCCTCCTCGAGCGGCGTGTCCGCTCTGCAACTGCATCAGCAGCGCCAAATAGCCACCATCGAGACACCACCGAACAGCGCCAGCCTGCCGATGCAGATACCCACGGTGACCATGGACCTGGCCTCCGACATATCCACCTCGGAGGCGGGGGAACTGGAGGCGGTGGCCGCCCAAACGGTGCTTGCCTATGCAAATCCCAATGGGTCTGGCACGAATTCGGTCACCGTGGTGAGCAGCGGGAACGGGGGCACCGGGGCGTCCGGTGCTCCGCCCACCTCGCCCAAGGAGACGCTCCAGGTCAGCACGATAGCCACCGGTCGGGTGGGTCTCAATGTCCCCGTGCCGCCGTCCATGGGCAGCAATAATTCCGTCAATGCGTTGAACAACAACAACGGCACCGTGGCCATGGATGGAGGCGCCTCCTCCGCCGCCGGCGGAAATGGGAGTGCGGGAGCGGGAGCGGGAGCGACGCCTGGTGGACTGCAGCAGACGGGCGGCAATGAGCTGCGCGTCTCTCCGATCGCCGGACGGTGTCGAGCCCTATCCGTGGGCGTGGACACGGACATGGTGAGTGAATTCGATCCATCCAGCAGCGATTCGGGCGTGGTCAGTCGCTGTGCCGTGGTCAAGCCGCTCAAGTTTCGCCTTTGCCAGCCGATCTTCGGGCGCAAGTCGAGTAACCAGCAGCGGCGCAACGAGGCCAAATCGGCGGCCAAGAACCAACAGCCCAGTGCAGCGGCCAGCAAAAATCAGCAGCAACAGCAGCAGCAGCAGCAGCAGGTGGTGAAGGCGGAACTGGAGCCGGCCATACCGAAGACACCGAAGCCCAGGGATCCGGAGAAGGAGAAGCGTCGCATTGCGCGGAAGAAGGAGAAGCGGGCCACCCTAATCCTGGGCCTGATCATGGGCAGCTTCATCGCCTGCTGGCTGCCATTCTTCTTCCTGTACATCCTGGTGCCGGCATGTAGCAGCCATTGCAACATACCGGAATCGGCGTTCGCCGTCGCCTTCTGGCTGGGCTACATGAACTCGGCGCTCAATCCGGCCATCTATACCATCTTCAACAAGGACTTCCGACGCGCCTTCCGGCGCATCCTGTTCAAGTGATGTTTGGCCTATGTGTGCTGTTACAGGTGCGTTTACGCCAGCATCGAGAAGGCAACCGAACGTGCCATGGGCAGCACACCGATGGGCTATGGTCATGGCATGTATCAGCACTACAGGCGTTAGATTTGCTTCGTTTTGGCAGTGCCGTAGGTCCCTGGAAACCGATCCCAATCCCATTCCCACTCCCATTCCCTCTCCCAGAACTGCAAAGCTATCGACTTTCGATGTTACCGAAATTACCCACTATTCATTTACCCATTTAATGCCTCAGCTCATTACGGTTTAAATAGTTTTCAGTAAAACAAAAACATGCTGAGTTGCCAATTAACCCCAAAGGTTTTTAGAAACACATTTTTACGAATTTCAAAAGCAGTTACAATAATCCTTGCTAGTTGCTACAGCTATCGATAATATCGAGTAACCGAATAATCCAAAGTTCTGCAGTTCTATCAGCCCCCATATGCTAAGTCCTTTCCAATCTTTCTTTGAATTTTTTGTTTGAATAAAAAAAGTAACGAACATTGTAGCTCATTTCAAAAGCAATGAACGGCTGTGAATTTGATGGAATCTCTCAATTTCAATTTACGCATTTTGGTTCCGTTTCGTTTGGTTTCTCGAGCACCCTTGAACCCAGAGACCCCAATCCCGAAGGCCCAGCACACCTAGAACCCCCACAACACCCAGAACTCCCAGACCAACCGAACGAACTCACCACAGCCCACACACTTTTCACACTCGACGAGCTCATAGAAATGCATGAGCTGAGCAAACAAGAATTTGAACTGGGCAAACAGCCATTATGCTCCCTGAATGGATGTGTCCGCCAGCGACGTCTATGGCCATTCAACTTGAAATAATTTTGCAAATTTCCATTTGCGGCTGCATTGCCAATGCCACATATCAGTGCAGTCTGCAAATGCTTCGAGAGTCGGGTTCAGGTAGTCCTAGAACCCCAAAGGGTCACCAGATCCCCAATGTGGCACGCTGGCAATCCAAATGGAGGTCAACAAGTGTGTACGTAGTCGAGCGATGGCAACAAATTAATTTAATTCCTTTTTAATATTTTGCCAAGCGCTTATCCGCCGCTCCGATGACGAGAATCTAGATGACGAGGAGTAGGGCTGCATTTGGCCGGGGGCCAAATCAATAATTCCCTGCGCACACAAATGTAACTAAAATCCAGCACAACGGCCGCACAATTTGGTGTAACAAAGTGAGCACACACAGCAATGGAAATAGAAACAAAAACTGCACCAGCGACAGATTCCACAAGGCAGTCGCCGTTTTATTCATTCACCCAAAGATGTTTCACTCAGCGACACAGAAAGTGGGAGCCCGAAAAAATAAACCAAATGTGTGGGAACCAATGCCTAATGGGCACAGACAGATGCAAATGCGAATGGTTGGCTTCTACACAAAAAAAAAGCAGTACATTGTTTGCTTTAAATTCAATGCGGTACTGGAGCAAAATAATTATAAAACATGATTGCTTTGAAACCCGCTAATTGAGTAAATATTTAGGAAATTCGAACATGTTTTTAAACCTCAGAAACCATTTAACTGACCTGCCGCAATATTGGAAACACTAGAATGCTGTTTTGGAACTCTGAACATTTTCCTTTCTGTGCACCTCATTCCATTGCACCATTTTCCCCACCATTTCCCACTTTAGTTGCTGGCTATGCATCAGCAAATGCATGCGCCCGGCCGAGTGGAATAGACAGCCCGTCACCCAGTCAGTCAGTCAGTCCGTCCGTCATTCAACCATTCAGTCAGTCGAACGGACAGACAGTCGTCACTGGAACGCTACAATGACACCGAGTTAGACGGGAAGATGGTGACAGAGGAGCAGAGCATCCAGGATGGGGGCGGACCGACAGACTCTGTTTTTGGCATGTGGCCCAGAATGGCTCTCCATTTCGTTTGGTCTTGTTGGTCGTGTTTTGCTGGGCAAAGCCAAAAAATGGCAAGGAAATACCATATATAGTATGTGGTACGGCCGAAAGAATCCACACAAAAACACGGAGGAGCGCCAGGCTGACAGTCTATGCATAAATTTTACGTACAATTTATTTCACTTCCTGTGTGTTGGCCTGTTCCTCAGCTTTTTCGACACTTTGTGGCAAGATGCAACAATACCTGCGAGGCACGAGTACCGTCTAGTTATCGGCTAGATTGTAGTCAGCATAGGGCCCACTTCTATCTCCAATAAACCATCTGAAATCACCTTGTTCTCTGTGCCGCCCACAAATTTATGGCAGCTCTTAGCAGCGCTCGAACTTTCAACACATGTCGGCATAGTAGAAGATTGATCTGATTTATAGCTCTGGGCAATAGCCTAATGCTTGCGGTTGCCGAAGACCTCTTAAAATGGTTTGAGAACGCATAAATAATGCGACCGAGATCGGCAATGAATGCGTCTGTGCCGCCAAGTGTTTCATTTGAATAAATGGAAAATGGAAAATGTAAATCGACCAGAGAACTTTGATGGTGTTGAAAGACAAACAGCAAAGGCTTTTGGTGCCTGCATTTTTTATGGATCACACAGCATGCTGCTGAACGTTTTGGCATTGTCAGCAATGTGTGTGTACAACAACTGCACTCAAATGACAATTTGAACAACGACAGAAAGTCCAACAATAACACCTACAACAACAAGCTAAATGGCAGGACGAAAAAAAGGACCGTCGTGCACAAAGCGAAATCGAAAACAATTGAAATCGACAGCAAGGAAAAACCCATGTGGCGGTGTTGCAAGAAACATGGTGCAGCGATGGCGGTGCAGCAGGTGGTGCAGAAGGCACATTAAAATGCGCGACTACACGGAAAAATCCTAAAAAAAAAGCATAGCGACTTTGTAGTAAACGTATCCATAATATCTATACAAAATCGATCTATCTTACCAATTCAGATTATCCTCAAACTGCTGGAGGCATTGGGCAAATGCACACCGAGTTAGCTGTAGCTATTTTCATTTATTTTCCGCGACATTCTTAGCTATGATTTGGTTAGACCTCCGCGTTGTTTCCAGTGTAAGCGCACATACGTCCCATACACACGCAGCACTTAACTGCACTTAGGTGCGACAGCCAGATGAGTGTCGAACGGCATTCCACGGATGGCATTGTTTTGCCAGGCACACTGAAAGTCATTTTCACTTAAAGCGTAAAAAGCTGGCAGGCATTTTAGACCACCCTGCGTATACGCAACGCCATCCATTGTTTTCCCTTTTTTGGGCAAACCGCTTTCGCCTGCTTTGCTAACGACTGAGGAGCATTACTAAAATTGCAATTAACGTCACAATTAGCAAACACCATAAATTAAATGCTTGACAATTGAAGAATTTAACACAACAAAGTAGCCAATACAAAAAACAAACAAGGAGCAGAGAAAAAATGGGATGAAAAACATTTTGAATTATTCAGAGCTATTTAAATTAATTTCCGTAATTGAATTATGAGATTCGGAATGCTAATTTTTTGCTTTGTTTGCCTTAATTGTTTTCAGTCAACATGGGAGTTGTCCAAAAGCGAGTAAATAACACAATTAAGCTTTAAACATTTACAATAATGACATAAATACATTTTAGATTACTGTAGTATTATTGTCGCTTATTTTTTGTTTTGTACATTTCAATTCCGGACGCCAGAGGCCGCAAACTCTCTCGTGAAATTTAATTATTTATTGCACTAAATGCGTAATCTAGAATTTGCATTTCTGTCAACATCTATTTTGGCGCCAAGCAATATATGCAATAAGCCAATTTAATGCCTGATTAACTTGGCAAATTGCAGAGGTATTTATAGAAAATCGAATTGACAGGGAAACTCACTTCAAATGCATTTTTGTTTGCGGTTGCACAATTTGCAAACTATTTCGCTACTTTTGGCAAATATTTGGCTGCATTTTTTTCTGCGACTTACTATCGCTCATGCAGACAAAAGTTTATTTATGCGTAACTATTGCCCAGACGCGCCACTCATAATCGGAGGTTTTTTCAAAGCTAGCAAACAAATTACACTATAAAACAAGTGCATAAAAGCATCAAAGCCATCAATAAAAACCCACCCACACGAAAACCACGTGAAAAGTGCACACACAGAGAACTGCATTGTTGCCGGAATCGCATGAACGCATTTGTGGCGCCGGAATTTTTGGAGGATCTGGTCTACGATACGATAGTCGTGTGTACTTTTGGAGCAATTATCATGGCTATTAGGCGACTGGAGCATGAATCATGGAAATGACGCTCGCTGGCCTGCATATTAATTAGTGGAGTATAAAAGCCATAAATGTAAAACTCATAACGACAAATGTTTGGACCATAAATATGCACTTAGGTATTTATGCGCATTGACAGCATGAATATTTATGAGCCAGTGACGCCGGCGACGGCGGACATTAAAATGCGCCCCCGTTGATTAATTGGAAAAGTTAAGTTGGTTATGCTGGTTCGCTTCGGTTCAACGGGTCGTATGCTTGATGCTTTTCACCGCCCCCTTTGCAGGTCTGAAAATGCCGCCCAAAACTAAGCAAATCCAATGCCTGTGTTCAGGTTTAGAGAGGAGAAGGCAAAGGAATTCATATGTTTGCCATTAAGATAAGCCATGCGACCATGTAAGTTAAAGTTTTTGGCTTGTCTTTCAAAACCAAAAAAAATACAATGACTGAAATGTTAAATGAAATTATTTCATTGCAAAAACCAAACAAATCGCAAGTAACTTAAACGTATTTCAATATTTAAACTTACACTTTTTGCTAATTGTAAACTAGACAGAAATATTTATATACATATAAATATTAATTAAAAACAGATATATATATATATTAAAGTTGAATTTTGAAATTAGATAAACGCAACCGGCGGCTATTCGAATAGTTCAGATATATTTAGCATAATTTATAGTTGCCGATAAATGGAAACGTTTACTCATTTAATTGTATCGTACGGCATATGCATAGCAAAATTTTAACTCATATTCTCATACGTGTCTGTTCCACTAGTTGTGTGTAGATCAAATATGAGCAACATAAAATACCACCAGATTACGATACAACAAACCAAAACGATACTTCACGGAACCGAAAACACGTGTACAACAATCTGTGAGTATGCAAATGTATATCAAATCAAGCGGTTAAAAATCAAATTTCGCAAAACGGACGAAATGAATGAACATAAATTAAAACTACCTACATTTTAAGCGGAAGTCTTCCACTACAATTACGCTCTACCCACGTGCATTCTATTTGTATTTGTTCCCTCGTTTTACCGACTTCAACTTCTGTTTCCGGGCAGACTATGTAACTAAATGTGTGTATATCGAATAGGTGTATGTATTTGAAAAGGTTTCTTCCCCAAACAAAAACATAACAAACTAAGCAACATCAGAAACATGAAACTAGAAAAAATACAAATGATGTGTAAAGCAAATAGAAAGCGTAAGCCATAAATTTACATTAATAGAAGAATGCTGCACAAATTTGCATGTTAGTTTCGCTAGCCATGTAAGTTACGATTAATAAACTGTAGTTAACAAAGGGTAAAATACACAAAAATGTGCTACGAGTAAGTAGAGACCATGTTTAGTACCAGACATGGTCGTTGTTGCTTTTATTTTCATCTGTTATAAAGGAGCGAGTTCTCGTTGCGTTATTTATACATTTTTGTAGGTCCACATAGCTAACAACGAAGTAACATGGTGCTATGAGCTACGATTCTCCTCGGTTCATCGTGCATCTCATCTCGTATCCACTCAGGGTGGTCAAAACGTTAAAATCTGAGCCCCTTTTAACGTCTTGGTTGCATGTAGAGCACCACCACAAGAAACTGAAGCCCAAAAAACATTATATGCCATTCACACTGACACTCACACTCGCCCACAAAAGAGAACTCAAATCAAAATTGAAAGTTAGTTAAGGGAATTAAGAGCATTTCAAACCTACTTAGCTGCTAAGCATTGTAAATACCTATTACTTATGCCGTGTTATAGTTCATACATACTAAATATAATACGATTACGATAATGAAATGTAAATTGAGCAACACAAAATTGCAAATTGAAGCCACCAAAGAATTGAATTTTTGCATGTAAGTCGAACAACAAGTAAACTAAAAAGTATTTAATTAAACCAAAGCTAAGACTAAGTGTAGACAAAGTAAAAACCAAACATCTGAGACCCCTTTCTTACCCCCAAAATAACAAACAGCAACAATAGTCGAAAACTTTTAGCATTTAGGCAATCATATATCATAGTTCAACTTAACTAAAGAAATGGCAATTCCTCCCAAAAACTGTGTGTACATTTTCTGAGAATAGCCAAACGACAAAACACCAAGAACTAAGACGCATTTAAAACTTTAAGTTTCGTTGTTTTTCTAACACCACACCAGTTGAGTTTGAGCAAACGTAACATTTACCCATTGTATGGGGCACGTTGTTTTCCTAAGATCTTGTAGCCTAAGTGAAACTTATAATATAGAGCATATACGATACATGATAACTACGAGAACTAAATTAAAACTATTAGCTAAGCGAATACATATGTCCAGTAGAAAGGACAATAAAGATTTAATTGAAATTATACAGTACGATTACAATTACCACTAAACGGCCGACGAGGAATATCTCAAGAGGCTCCAACTCGAACTCATCAAAACCAAGCTAAAGCTAACATACAAAATACTAAAAAGAAACCTTTTAAAACTTACTCTCGTTAAGCGAATCAGAAAAGCAGTGCAGAAAGGGAGAGGCAGAAATCATAAATGAATAATAAAAACCGAAAGTATTCTTAAATTCTTTAAATGCATTGGTCGAATTATTTGTTGTCACCGTGCACTCCGCATGCCGACAAATACTTGGAATCCCATTGGCAAGTGGAAAGCGAAAGTCACATCGTAATGAAGGTCCGCAACGCGAGTGCAATGAGTGAAAACCCCAATAAATTGTGCAAAGTTCATTTGGGGCGTTTTAAGTGGCATCTTAATTTCCTGTATGCGCAGACGCCGCCACGAAAAAGGACCGGCATTTCGGCTCCTCAGGATATTGATTTTCTTCAGCAGCCTTGACATTGCCGAGCTGTCAAAGTCGGTTCATTAAAAATGCAGTCGAACAAAGGGCGAGATAGCTGCCAAATATAGCACACTTCTGGGGGAAGAGTTAAATGGTGAGTATATTAAGAATGCACAGCATACCTTTGGGTGTAAGTACAATTTTATTCCATCACTTTATGGGTAGAAAACAATCAACACGCTTCGGTAAGACTACCAGCCTTGGAAAACTATTAAATATGTATGGCAGAACATTGAGGAACTTTCAATGTGGCTAAAGATCCGTCATATACCTTTTAATTTGCAAACTCAGCCTTATTCATGTATCTTCCAGGTGGAAAACAGTCAGTAGTAAACTATTAAAGAACTAAACTAACTTTGGAATTTGCCCTTAAGATTAGTATTAATATTAAAATATATATAACGTGTATATATTATACATTTTACAGGTAGGAAACGCGAAACATGCATCTGTTTCATAATATACAGTAAAATACTAAAAGTAGATAAAGCCATAACAGAATTTGAATTGATGAGCAATTCAGCAGCGAGTCATTAGTTCTACACTATCAAGCCTTAACTTATACATTCTCTGAAGAAATTAGCACGTTTTTAACCTGAATCACACAGCTTTTTGCTGTCTAATGCATTCGCTGAAGGAAATAAATTGATACCTGTGCGTCCAAAGATTAACTGGCTAAATGGAAACCCCGAACCGGACACAATTATCACACTTTGTTGACTCAAACCCCATCCCTGGGCGATTCATTAACAATGTGTACTTTATGCTCTTTAAAGAGAGGGCGAGGAAAGCAGAACTAAACAAGTTCCTGTGTGATCAATTGTTGTGCGAGCGCAATTACATAATTAGCGCCAAATGCGAGCTCTTAGCGCCGCGGAGCCGCAACAGTCTCATTAATCAGAAACGCGCCAGCAGCATGCAAAGTTTGTCAAGCCAGTTTGTTTGCCCAGTTCGTCTGCCAGTCTCCCAGTCAGCCAGGTGCTAATTACACACGTGACGCCGGTCGGCGTGGGGCAAAAAGTGTGCTACCTATGTACAACTTTCGAGCAAAAAAAAGCAGAAACCCAAAACATATACAACCGAAAACATTCACACGCAGCGCGCCTGCGGGCTGAGACCAAATGCCACAGCCACAGTACTAATTGTTTCAGTTGTTGCCACCAAAGCTCGTGGAGCGTTTATCAACCGGGTCAGAAGTCGCTGGCAACATCATTTTGCAGCGGCATTAGAAAAAATGAAAAGCACCCGCGAATAATTGTCACGGCACAGAAACAAGAAGCTACACAAACCCAGCCAGCTCCTTCCAATGGCCAAATATAGAGATGGCTACATGAGTTGTGCAAGTTTTAATTAGTTAATTTAACGCCTGGCACCAACAGGATCTCGTTACACGCGGCGTATGAGTAATGAGCGCTGGCTCAGTCGGCCAGCTACTCGTATGCGTGATACGGAAAGACGTCTAAATACGTACAGAGCAATAAAATTTGTTCAAAAGGAATAAAAATTAGTATAGAGGATCAGTAGGATTCTACACAAAGCACTTTTTAAAATTTAAAAATATAAGCTTATATTTATATATATTAAATGAAAATAGAGCATTTATAATAATAGGATTCTACATAAAGCACTTAAAATTTAAAAATATTAGCTAATGATTGATTTAAAAATACCTTGTAAATATCAAGCAGTTGGCATGCAAAGTGATTTGTGCTCCAATTACATTACTTTTAAAACATGAAATTAATCGACAACAGCTGTTTTTCATTCAGACTTAAAAGCCTTCAAAACTAAAAGCTCATTGCTCACTCAAAATAAGATCAGAATAAGTGGGAATATAAGAAGGCCTGATTCGTATTCAATTCATTATACATCTAAGCAAAAGACACAACCAAACTACAAACAAATTTCTTTCACTGCACAGGATATGTAAGCCAGCTACCCTTAATGTGTATTTCTTGAAGCTGTCAACATTTTGCCAACGCTTGAACTTTCGCAACAAGCCGAGCAAAACGGTTACTGGTGTGGGCAGGGCAGGGGAGGGGAGTGGCAGATGGGAGGGGAAGTGGAGGTGCGGGAGCAGGGATGGGACTTTTGCGGTTGGCTGTGCTAAGTAATTTCCCCTTGCGGATGCAACTAATTACTAAACATTTCGCATAAAATTCGCAACTTGACAGCCTCTAACTGCATGGCTAAGGACTCGCGCCCACACCCACATCCACACCCACAGGACATCAACTTGTACATGTCTATGTGGTGGGGGTGGGTGGTCTTATGTGGTGGGTGCGCTGTAGGATGGGAGGTGCTGGCATGTTATCAACGAATCTAACATGCGGTTTGTGCTAATTCACTGGCACAACCGAGCCAACCGCCAAACAGACGACCACCGCCCTGCTTAGCGGTCATAAAGTAAACGCTATTCCCAGCTAGAAAGGATGAGCCGGAGGAGGTGGGTGGGTGACAGCGCTTCCGCTGGAGATGATTAGCCGTGCTAGCCACACACACACACACTAACGGACAGGACTACAGGCAGTCTACTGCCGACTGGACTAAAACTCAGGCCCAAGCCGAGAAAAATAATCGTAAAATAGCTGAAATTATTTAACACTGTTTCGCATTTAATGCAAAAACTTTTCTTTGGCTGCATAGAAATTGCTGCCGGAAGTTGCCCACAAAGTTGCAAAGTCGGCAACATGCAACTGGCCGCAAATACCAACAGCATGAGCGACAAACGAAGCGATTAATAGCGAGTACACTGGCAAGAAAGTTTGGCAAGTGCGTAAGTCCAGCAAACATAATGCATAATAAACCAAAAATGGAGAAACAAGGCTTTTTTAATCAATCTCCATAAATATGTGGTCCCGCTTTCTTGCGACAGAGGTACAGATTTTCTCAGTGTATGTAGGGCAGTTGCTCCTTGAACCTGCCGCCAAAATAAAGCATTTATTGGTGTTGCAATGCAGTACAAAACATGTGTAGTTGGGAAGTACAATCAACGCGTTGTTGAACGTATAATTAATGGCAAGTCTGTGGGATATGAGTCGCTTCAGCTGTGGGGCCAATAGGAAAGGAAATTCCCCCATCTCAAGGGCCAGAAAAGCCTTCATCACGCCACTCCCCCTTTCAGGCATCCAGTGTAATTGGGCAAAGGGCAGTGTCGACAATTGTTGTTTGCTTATCTACGTTTTAGCGTTGCATGTGTTAATTATATCGCGTTACGTTGCCCTGTTTGCACTGGCATTTCGAATATGTATTTCCATTTTGCTGCCAGCCGAACGGGGCAAATGCAGTCTGTCTGCAGCGCGTGGAGTAGAATCCGAATATCCATTTCTTTGGCCACTGGTCAGTGGATCGATTGGAGCTGGGGCTTGTGGTCTGGGGCTGTGCGCTGTGGGTTGGGGTCCAAAAATATGGCTAAAACCGGCTCTGTGCCACCGCTGCCAGTGCGTAAACAAACGCACAATATTTGCCTGTGCGGCCACGAGATGTTCGTTCATTTAAGTTGTATTGATACCGAGTAGTCGTAGATAGCGCGGGTATATTGTTTTTTTTTAGCGGGTTCTTGTGGACTCCTTGAACCTATTAAGACAACTTCTGGTTTGAATACGTTAAATATCTTAAAGCCTTTAAAGACGCGAAAGAAATATGTGAACATTCGATTTCCTTTAAAAAAAAAGCCGTAAATTACCTATGTTGCATCTGAGTATATAAAATTTAGTTTAATTTAATTACCTACCCAGAAATATCCTAGGACATCTGTGAAGAGGAAAGGAGTGATGCCCAACACATGTCCACCCGATTAGTGGGTACTTCCCAGTCGCATCCCCCGCTTGAGTCATTCCTTCTTGACTCTTTCTGATATTGTGGAATAAATGCGATTGGGACTTTGGCTGCGAGATGCTGACGCCGGCGGAACGCTGGCGGTACGCCCGACAGAGCAGCTGGCGGTACGCCCAGCAGAGCAGCGGCAGCGGCGCCGTCGGCGTCGACCGCAACGTTTTACGAACCTTCCGCGACGACGAACAAGATCGAGCCAACGCTGAGGAGAAATAAATGCCGCCCAAGAGGCAGCCGCGCAGCTGGCGATGAAAACAAACCCGTCGTGGCGCTCGCAGACACAAGACGCAGTTCGCAGTTCCGAATCGATCCGTGCAGCACTGAAATCCACTTGAAAATCGTATCCGAAACCGAGTTTTGAGTTTGTAGAAAAAAGTAAGAAGAAAACGGAAGCCAACTGCACTCGCCGTTGAAAACGCAAATGAAATTATTACTATTTGCTTGTCATCTCGGCGTGCCACAAAAACACAATTTATTCACCCACCAAAGCATTGTCATATAAATATAGTGAGAGAAAACAACGAGGTAGTAGAAAAGTGCAGGCGATAAACGGATAATTGATTGAACAAGTTCGGCATTATCAGAGGGACTTTGCAATCACGCGATCTGGCTGACCGAGAGTTCAATCGAAATCGAGGCATTTACATAACCCTTTCTGGCCTTTCGAGGGCCCTTGGGTCACTCGTGCGGACGTGACAGAAATATTTGATAACGAAGGTCGTCCATCCGGCCATCCGACCATCCGACCATCGACCATCGACCACCAGCCACCCCCACCGAAATTGGGATGTGGAAAATTTTCGTATGGCTACTATGGTTTCGAAAAATTGCGCGACCAAACTGACAAAACTAAGCGGAAAATTCCAACAAAGAAGCTAGAGGCAGCGAAAATCCCCCTCCTTCCCTCCTTCCCTCCTTGTCAAAGAAATGGAATTCCCGACCAGACAATGCCAATAAAACGACTGATTTGGTGTGCTTTTAATGGCCTGTAGTTTTCGAATTTTGATAAATTAGTTGTAAACGCCAAATATTTACGAACTTTTCACATGGTCGGGGCCATTAATTCTGGCCTGGAACCCTTGGCTCATTAGCAATGCAAACGAGCTACCAAAATATAATCTAAACGGTTTTCAGACAAGCTTTTCAAATATGCCACATAAAGCGCTAAATAGTCAGCTGCCAGTGGAACAGGTTCTCTCGAAAACAGCTCACTCTGACTAATTGAAAACCGATTTGACCAGGGATATTTACAACAAATATATTAATATTTGATTATGTAAATGCATCCGATATCGCCGAAAAGATCTGTCCATCTTATTCCGGTCCATTCTCTGGTGGCAAATAAATTAGTGTTCGTGCTCGTGTTCGTGTTCGTGCTCCTCCATACGTCCATACGTCCATACGTCCACATCCATCTGGCTCACCTGCGGCTCTAACTAAACTAAACAACAGACTACAAAGACCATATAAATGCCAATCTGGGAAATTAATAACCGATGACAATGGGCAGCCAGCAGGCAGGGAGTGCGGGGCCTTGAGCTTGAGCCCTACACACTCGTACAGCCAGGTGCAATTACCTGGGCCCCAGTGTGCTGCTGTGTCACAGTTTCCGCAAATTATATTAGTCGTAGTCGTAGTCGCTGGCGACTAGCGACTAGCTCGCCCGGCTTATCCCCCAATCACAATCGCATCGGCATCACCGTTTTCATTTCACTTCATTTCATTTCCATTCCCATTCCCATTCCCGTACCATTTTCATTTCCCCGCCCGGCAGAAAGAGTGAAAATTAATTAGTGCTGTTATAAATAAAGCATAACCATTGGGCGGCCAAATCATTTGACATTCAGTCCGCCATCAGACGTGCGACAGACGAGACGACGAGTGCGCGAAAGAGTGACGAATGTTGGGCGAAAAATCAAAAGCCACCGCATAAGAGACAACTGAGGCTGAAAGCGGAAAGCGGAGAGCGTAAACCGGAATCAAAACAAAAAGTACAAGATTTCTAAAAACAAAAACATATTGTTTGGCGCCGGCTAAATAAAATCATTCGCTAGTCACGTGATTATGATTCCGCCTCGTTTTTGAGCGCACACCACCCCCACTATAAATATCTCTAGGTCGACGCGTTTTCAACTAGAACTTGAATTTGCATTAAAACAGAGTATTTCAAGCATAAAATGCACAAGTTGTATTTTCAACATTTCAATTTTAATTTCAACTAAAATATTTATAATCGAAATACAACTGCTAAATGAGCACTTTTAGCACTTCAATGAGAGACACAGATGTCTTTCATCACCTCCTTTTTTGTCTATTGGCTGTTATATCAAAATCATCTGCTAGTCACGTGCTATGATTCTGAGCGCCACTCAAAGTATATCAATACCTTGTATAAAATTAGGGTATACAATTAGTTGTTGCCCGGCAATGTTTTCTTATCAAAGTGCCGTTGTGAGACTCAGAAACATTGAAAGTATCGCTTAAAGACTTCTAGAAATTATTCTTTGTGCATCCCCTTAAGATTGCCTTGAAATGCACTTTCCTATGTCACTGCCATGTTTTTAGCTTTTGCAGTCATTGTTCCTTGTTGTGCACTCATCCTTTGTTTATCGCTTAATGCACTTGGGATGATACAAAAGTAAAGGGTACAGAGAAAGTCGGGGGGGAATGATATGGCCGAGTGTCGCGTGTGGGGGCCATTGGCACAAAATTTAAATTCTATTAAAGAGAAACTGGGCAGATAGCCAGAAAAAAAAGAGTGGCAAAACAAAAAGATAATGCATATGTGTACAATTAGCATACGAACGGATTTTAATGTTACAGTGATTGCGGATATAAAACATTTTTGTGGCGGTGAGGCCCGCGATTTATGCGTATTTTTGGCTTGGACAAATAATAGTATAATTCTGAAGCGCTAATTAACAAATCAAACTGTTTCTTCTTTTTCGCTAACGTACCGACCACCGACCACTCAACAAGACGCAACGGATTTTGCGCTAATTAAAATTGGTGACACCTTTTCTTCGCGTTTGACTAAGGGTAAGTGTGAATTGATTTCCTTAGACGGGCGGGTTTCAATAAAAGCCCGTGAATCACGAGAAAAGGTGATTCACCATGGCTATGTACGGGTATAACTGGAGCAGTCTCCCATTGTGGATCCAACTATTTATCGGGCCTGGGAGTGGGTGCTCGTGGGTGCTAAACATGCAAACCCCCTTTGGCAACACTTTTTGCGAGCGCGACGCGCGTTTGTCATGCAATTTTAATCGCAATTGCATTTTTAATTTTCCTCTTCCACCTGACGGCGGCAGAAGAGTTCCTATCCCTCTCATCCTTCGCAAGCTCGAAAAGAAAAATGTGCTCGGCAGCGGGAAAAAGGGAAAATAAAAGCAAATAAATATTAAATGCAATACACTCAATACCCAGACAGGCGGACAGACAACCGGCAGCGAGCTGGCAAGCAAACTGAGCTGACAGTGGGGAAAAAAGCGAGGGAGGAGCAGGGAGGAGCAGGGAGGATCACGACGGAGGAAGGACCAAGGAACGCCTGGCGGGCTACTAACACATTGGCATACAGGGAATGCGAGATGGGACAGGATGCGAGCTATGCGCTCCATTTGCATAAATCTACATTTTAACTATTTTTCCCTTTTTTCCCGTGCCCGCTCGCATTCTTGTCCATTCGCCCCACCGGGCTCCTGCAAAAGTCGGTGTCTTTTTCTAAAAGAAAAAAGAGGGCGGGGCAGAGGGCGGGGGGCGCAAGGCCGAAGGACTTGCGGACTAGGGTAACTTGATAAATATTCGCGCAATGCTGGGTGTGAAATATGCAACGATATTTCTTCTTGTGCAACTTATAGCCGTGCAAAAAGAACAACTGTCAACCGAGTTGCCGATTGCAATTCGAATCGAAATGGGTTTTATTTTTAGAGCTGCCCGCTGCTGGCGGCCAACTGACGCTTTTAAATGAGTTGCATCGATTGAAAGGCTCATATGTCAGAATTTGTGACAAACATGACTAATTAAACATGAGCCCGCATCGGACAGATTGTCAAGCTGGTATTAACATTTATCTCCCATAATAAGGACACGCGAGATGGCGTGCACTGGGCAAAATAGTATAGTGTATTTGAAAGGGAATCGGAAATCGATAGGAAAATGATTGGTAATTTAAATAAGTAACACTATAAGTAACATTATGAGCTTATAAGTTTAAATATCTTAGGTAAATAAATAAATAAGTCCATATAAAACTAGTAATTGCTAATGGTGGTATTGAGACAACATTTATCCAGCTTTTTTGTTGAGTGTAGCCACGTCGGTTTAATGTAACCGCATCGACCACAACCTGCGACCGCACCGCAAGCCAAATAATGAAGTCAAATCCTCACAGCACTCGTAGAGCATATTTCATGAATACTTGATCGAGACGACAGCATTGTTGATGGCAATTTAATGCCGATACTCGACTTTTTTGCTGCTGTTCGTTTTATATATATTCCTGTTGACATCCGACATCAGAAGTCATGAATGAAAGGTTTTTTGCCGCTCATTCACCCGTCCCCCTTCGAATTATTCCGCTACTTCCCCTGCGAACATTTCCTACGTCGGAGTACAATAATTTTACAAAGTAGTCAATTAGCATAACAACAAACAGCCCCTTTGCGTGTCAAGTGCACAAGGCGCGAGCTTCACATTGTTTGTTCAGCCGACTTTAGCTATTAGAAATGCACCTATTTGGCACATAATTCTGCAACGTGCAACGTTGTATCCTTACACGTTGATACCTATACTAAATAGTATGCTAAAAAAGTGAATAATTTTGTGGAATGAATATCCGCTTGGAGTGAAATCGAAATACTGCCAAAAAATGAAAAACTCGTTTAAGGAAAGCAACCAGCCCCACAAGTCACGGGTTATTTTCACATATATCAGCTATCTGTGCAGCATTCAATTCTCCTCAGCAATCAGGCAATGGAAAAACAGCACATGACCACTATATCAACCACTCGGAAAACAAACCAAACCCGATTGCCAAACCACGTGACTGACTCCATACCGGTTGCTCCAAGACTTCAAGACTCCACGCAACTAATCTGCAAATTGATTTCCAGTCTGAAAATAGCTTTTCCAAGCGAGACGAAAATAACATTTTCCAGCGGCTCTGACTTGAATAGCAATTCTGGCGACATAAATACTTGAGCACTAAAACCGCGTATTTGCTATTAAAAAATAGCACTTACGAAAATATCTTTTGATTGACTTACGGCCTTAAATTCTTGACATTGACACCTCGCAAGTGGCCTGGTTGAACGAACTGTTTGCTTTTCTTAATTATTTGGCCATTGCAGGCCGTAAACAGTGTTAAGTAACCGTGCAATACTGCACGGTGTATTTACATGGATTTATTTAATAATTGCAACTGCAGCAGACGTGTCTGTCTGCCGAAAAGCCGTGGCAGCTTCTAGTGCCTGCGACTGATTAATTGGCATCACATGACGTGACTTAACTATTTTTAAATTGATTTCGGCTAGCGCCCGTACGGGGTGTCATAAAAACTTTATAAACAAGTTCCAAAAGAGTGAAACTCGCGACAGACGCTTGAATACCATAAATCTTTTGCCGATTTTTTGGCTAATCAATACAGATCGATGGCAGAATTTGCAGACATTTTACGAAAGTTGAACGACTGGCTGGAAGAGTTCGGTTACCTTTGGGCCAAATGATTGCAAATGACCCAAATTAGATTTAAGTCGATTAAAAACGAGCTACAGCAGAACAGCATACTTATGCCCCGGCATGCAATCAGAAATCGAATCGCATTGCCATCGAACAAACAACCAGCGGAGCAACATTGAGGAGGGCCATGCATGTTGCAAGCAGCATTTATCAATGAAATTCAATAAAAGTACATTCTGCATGCCAGTTCGTTGAACCAGGGAGCACAAAGAACGCCCTCGAGCCAAATGCAACTTACCTGTTCTGTTCCTGTTCTTTTGGGCTCTGTTCCAATTCATTTGCCTGCCTGAAGAAGTCGGCAAGGAATCGGCGGCAACCACTCTCAAGATCCCACTTGCCCGTAACTTGACCTGCAGCAAGTTCTGCAGACACTGCTCCCCGCAACCAGACAGCCGTGATAAATGCGACAACAACAGGCCAATAGACGGCATCCAGCTGGGCATCACAGCCCATTCGAATTTCGCATCACCGACCATCCCGATCCACTCCTTTCCAGTTGCCTGCCTGTGCACTGAAACAGGAATGGCGGTAGTATTGGGCAGCCACTTTAAGGTATGCAGTTTGGCAGTCAAAAACTGGTATCCAGGGCTGGCATTTTTCTCTCAGTGCCTGTGTGAGCTGCCCAACCCACGACTGACTCCACCATCCCATCCCGCGACTTGTCATTTCAATTCCATTTGGCCAAAGTTGAGCTCCAGTCGCTGTGCCGCTTAAGTGCAGTCCCAATTCCAATTCCAATTCCAGAAACACCCAGCACCATTCCGCACCAACGCACCATCCTCAGCCACATTATAAACAAGCGTCTTGGTCTTGGTAGTGGCTGCTCGTATTTCAAGTTCTGCCTAATTGTTGTTGGCGATGGCGATGGTGATGGTGACGGCGTCGCGACGCCGCCTGAATATTATTCCCGGCTAATGCGCTCCGGCTATTTGAAGTTGAATCGCCGGAGCTACGTGCATAAAATCGCGGCGATCTTTCCCTCTAATCATAAACTCGGGCATGGTTCGCATTTTAATTGCACGCGGATTGCGCAGAAGGCGGCGCTGCATGCGACTCAAGTTAAAAATGAATTTGGCAATTTAATTCTATGTTGGATTTAAGAGCATATCCCTGCCGCCCTGGAGGAGTTTGCAAGGCAAACACTGAATAACATTGAATATGAAATTACACAAACTTTTGGCACCCTTTCGTTAACTCTGATTGCCACAATCAAAGGAGCGTCTGCAGTTAGTTGCACTGCTAGTGTTGCAAATAAGTCCAATGGCCCACAAACACACTCAGTCCCCCGAAGTGAAATGGAAAAAATCCATAACAAAGCAATCAATAAGCGGAGAGTGGGAATGGGCGAACTGGGTAACCCAGAAGCTCCAGACGGAAGCCCAACCCAGTTTCTTGTGGCTTCCAGTTCTGTTCTGTTTGGCCAACACGCTAAGCAGACAGCGAACCAACCCAGTAGATCCGGCCAACTCAGGCGAAATCAAATCCCGAGTCGCCAGTAAGCACTTGAAAAAATTAAATCCATTCAATACTAACATACAAAACTACTACAAAATCTCCTAAAATATAATCTTAAAAGTTTGTCCTATAAACAGGAAGTTATAAAAAAAAAACATGCTAATAACGCTAGCTAAATGAATATGTATACATTGAATTTCGGGAAAAGGCATTTAAAGATATTGTCCACTTTTTGTAGTGCATCCCAGTCCGACACTCTGGCTTCCCTTTCAGCAGCTTCTTCCTTGAACAACAAAAACAAGGACTGCAGCAATGAAGTGGCAGTGTTGCTGATAGTTTTGTGGCAGAGTTTGCAGCGCTGAAAGCCCTCCACCAGCTATCAGACTGGCATTTGCTTTGCTCTGTTTGGCGGGGGCCAAAAATGATTGCAACTTGCCGGTGGCAACTGATCGAATTGCTTGCCACATGCAACACACAGGCGCACTAGGAAAAAATCAAGCCAAAATCAAAAAGCGAGCCCAAAACGGCGGCAAAAAGAGCTGACCGAATGCTGTTTTCAATTTGGTCCGCTGCGGGAGGTCGCGACGTCATTATGTGTCCTAATTTTTATTGTTCGCTGTGCTGGCAGTCGAGCGGGCCCACGGGGCGTATGGGTAATGTGCCCTAGGCCAAGAACATGATAAAGCAATTTAAATTTTTCTGCCATTGCCAGCATTAAATCACACAAATATACGAGCCGAATGTGAGACCAGCAGTTGAGTCGATTCCGATTCCGATTCCGATTCCTAGGTCCTTTGCTGCTAACGTCAGGACAATGAAGTGGAAGAGGCAGCAGCAAAGGCTCGGGCGAAAAGCGCCTCGAAGTATGCTGCACTGCCTGCCCTCCAGTTGCACGCAACATGCTCATAAAAATTAGAACCTCGAGCGCTGAAGCTGAAGTCAAAGGAAAAGCCACACCCAACCGAGCTCAACTGAGGCGCTCTTCAAGTTGCATGCAACATCGCTATTTATGAACTCAACAAGCAGGATGTCCTGGACACCGCCCCTTAATTCTTCGCTCCCATCTGCGATGTTCCGAGCGTCCGGGTGTGTGTGCTCTCGACATGGTCCCAAAACATGCTCCATAAATCGCCACAGATAAATTTGTGTTCTGTTCCCTTGATTTCGTTTTGCTCCTCATGGGTTGTCGTGTTCTGGACTTACAAAAATATCATTACTGCTGCCTTGGATAAGGCATTACAACTTATCCATGGGGTTTGCAGACAATGGTGGCAGAAATTTAATACCATTTATAGGATTCCCAATAATACATTGAAATTGTGATCATTTCCTGCAAAGCGACTAGTACAAGATTTTTAGTTATTTAAATATTTTTGAAAACGTTCTCTTTGTTTGCTTGTAATAGTAGTACTTCTACAGTAAAGTAAACGCTAATAGTGGGAAAAGCTCATAATGGCATAACCACATACTTAGTACTCACTTTGTCCACAAATAGAGTTAGTGGACGTAGCATTTGTTTATTTGTGTTGACAGACTTGAAAAAGTTAGAATAAATAGTTAGCGATGAGCTAAGTAAATGCCAGCTGTTTAATTTTTTCCCCAGCACTTGTTTACATTCAATTCCGCAGCCCAGAAGCCATTTAAGTGTATCGAACTTTCATCTTTCCCCAGCACTCACATTTGTCTCCTTTCGTGAATGCAGCGCAACTCAGTCTGGCCAAAACTACGGGCCGAAATTGTTTTCATGCTCCTTGGCCAGCCAGCCAAACGAAACCAGACCCTTTTATTTATGTCAATCTGCGTCGGTTCTTGGATGTTGGCTGTTGGGTGTTTAATGCCCTTTGCCCAGGAACGCCGTCCTTTGGCCGGGGAACATAAATCTTGGCAATATACAATACGATTGCATATAGTCGCACAATATAAATAATGAGCGGGTGGCGGACCCATTGTTTCGTATATATGCATTTAATTATTTATATTTTGTATATTCTGCAGTCTTGTGCGCGAATTCCTCTTTTTATAAACGCTTTGCCTTTGTCCTTTGAACCGGGTTTATTTTGTGCGGTTATTGCTGTTGTTTATTTCGCAGTGGCGCTTCATTGACACAAGCTCGAATTAATTACATTCTTAATATGGCCATAATCCTCGATTTTGCGCAAAATATAATCCGCGTTCAATGCCCATTCCATGCAATGTGGTCCATGGCCTTTGAACCTCGTTCCACCAGCGGGATTTAGCAGATCTGCGATCACGTGCTATACTATTGTCGTCGAATAAATATTTAATGATCCCGAGTCAGAATAAATATCAAAACAGCTGCCGTGTGCTGCTGAGTCAGTCAGGTTGGGGAAGCACCAATAAAAGTTTGTACGAGTATAAAAGAATCACATGACAGAAAATACACTTTAGTGAGATGTGAGTGCCAGATATTATTGGCGATTATTGGCAGTATGGAAAACCTGAGTTAAACAAACACACATTATGGTGTAATATTTGAATAAGCAAATAAACAAAATTTTCAATTTTAATATTTGCTCGGTTGCGCAAAATAAAACAAGAATAAAAGCCAAATAACACAGACGTGTTTAAATTGGTTCGTGCTTTTTAGCATCGCCTTTTTTTATCACCATCATTGTGGGAGCCATTAAAAATAATGAATAATTAATGGAAAAATACAGTTTTATAGACCGGAGTGGAAAATTGAAACTGTCAGTGTGTGGCAAGAGTGCGTAAACACACACACCCACTTTCGGGCCACTCGACGGCTGCTTGAGCCTCAATTAAAGCCGCAGTGTTTTACCAATTTTTTCGCGGCCGCACATTTGCAACGCATTTTAATTGCTTGTCAGTTGGCTGCTGGACTGGCCCGGAGCTATGCTCATCTCCCACTGCTGTTGTTGTGGATGAAGCATTTAATTTGCTGCACAGCGTGCGCGTGTCACAATAAAAAATCACTCAAGTGCAATGCTCCACTCGACTTCATCATCGCCACTCCCGCACCACCAAAGTTGGCCAGACGCACTTCGTTAGCTTCGACGGTGGGTCCTCGGGGTTTAGCAGGGGTTTCACTGTATGCGCTGTATTCACTGTGTTCAGTGTTTCCAGCGTTTTCACGGGCTTTTCTGGGATCGTGGTCAGAAGAGCCGTGGCAATGCCAGTGACAATGGATAGTGTCTGCTCCAGAGTGCTCCAAGTGGTTTGCTTGTTTGAATGTCGGTCAGAAGTGCGAGTATCTCACTGCCGAACACGGGAACTCAATTTGTTGATGAAAAAAAGTAAAGGCAGTAGTGCAGAACGCAATGCAGCAACGACTGGCACTGGGATAAACTTTGGCAACGGAGAAGATCAGCCATAAATCCTCGGGTATTTTTAGGGCTTTCAGCAGATAAGAAAAGATTACACAGCATGTTCCAGGGAAAGGCTAGATTCGCAAACGTAAAAGATTATTCCAGGGAAAAGTTGTCATAATCAATTTTGGAAATTTGTGAAAAACATGCTAGGAATTTCATGACGTTCCCGTCTCATTCTTTTTTGCGGTATTATTCACCACTTAAATCTGGGTAGCTCGTTAAATTAACCATGAAACGTTGATATGAATAACAGTAGTCTAAAATGTGATTAAAAATTAAATAAATGCTTCCACAAACAACCATCCCGTTCCATCTACGTGCGTACATCCGCAGTGCAAACAAAGTTTATTAAAATAATATTTGATTAGCTGTCGTCGAAAAACTTTCTTTATTCATCTGTTTTATATATCGAGGAAAATATGTTAGCACTGCGAGAGAAGTAATTGTGATCACGAGATTAGTAAATCGATGAGTAGTCTATATTCGATACTGGCCAACTTAATTTCTAACATTATTTACCACCCAAAGATAACCAGTCAATCAAAGCTAAAAAGTAATAGGTACTCGTCTGATAAGCACGTGTAAATGAAAACGTTTGGGGAAAAACAATTTTTTATTGAAATTTCTGAAGTACTGGCCTGATAATTAGATTAGATAACTGCGGTTTTCGGCGAAAAACTAATATGGCACCCAAGATGGCTCTTCGGCTATACGGTTTTAACTGATTTTAATTTGCTTATCGCACACTTAAAGCAATAAAAACTCGAGTCACGTGATCACTAGACAGTGATGCCTATTACAAAATAGGTATTTTGTAATTTTATTTAACGATTATGTTTCCACTTAGGGATGATAAGACAAGGGCAATCGAACTTGATTTAAGATACACCCAAGAATGAGTCACTAAGAGGACAATCTATTTATGCCATACTGGTTGATATTTTTTTTAAAAATATGCACTGAGTCAGAAAGCGTAAGTGTTTTCAGAGATAATTTACCTAAGAGGAGTTCAATTTGTTTGGGGGAAAAACCAATTTGAAATCAGTGGCAACAATTTGAGGTAATTGTACCAGGAAGCAGACTAATGACAGGCTAACTGATTTTGGAAATCACATAATTAAATCAAAACCAAAGCACTTGTGATGCAAACAATATGGCGACGGGCACTGGAGTGTTTTTATCAACCGCCATATTGTTTCCATTAGGTGCATAAGTTGCGATGGTAGAACCAATTTTCGGTATTGTTTTGGGGTCGGGTTTTGCATTATCAATTAGTTTTGGCACGCGGAATATTCGCAATAGTCGATGTGAGGCACTTTACACGCGAAAACACACAAATGAATGCGATGGCAGGCTGATATGTGATAGTTCGAAGAGATAGCACCACTCAGGGCAGCCAGTTGATTGCTTATTGTTATCGGTCCCGGGAGTCTGGTGACTAACTCCATTATTTTTTGCTGGCCCATTTTTGTGTTTCGAGTTATTTGTTTAGACTCATTGAAACGATGATGCTCAGTGTGAGGCTGTTGGACAAATAGATTTAATTTGATAGACATTTTTGATTACTTTAATGTACTCGGCCAGGCTAAATTTGCTTTAAATGCGGCCAGCGGCGTTGTTTAATTCGAAATGCGAAATCCGAAATCCAATTTAGATCCACTAGACACAGAAAGCAATCAAAATGTGCAGTCAAATGAACTACAAAAGAGCTGTGCTTTTTGCTACATCTGCGCCCAAGGCGAGCAAAGTGATCAATATTTGCTAGTAGACACACTTCTAGTAGACACATTGCACCCTGCAAATACTCGCCATAAACCATAATCAATGCACAGCCAACTAATCGATGGTAATAATACCAACAATTAGGTGGCGAGCAACAAACGCTCCACAATAGCCACATCACAGCGGAGTCTGCTAATCATCAAGGCTCCCCTACCCGCTGTAATTTAATTAACTTGGCAACGCGGCGCGAAATTAGCATAAATCATTTAATTAAAGGTAAGTGCTGACGAGCGGCAAGCGCGGCACTGCTCTTGCCGGGATTTCCTCGCCGTATTGGGGGTGTTAAAAAGAATCATGTGTTAATTTTTTAATGGCATTGCATAAATATTTCAAGATGCCTAACTCGAGGCTCGAACGAAATTAATTACAAGCTGGAAGACTGATTAATTAATTGAATTTAATTTGCAATACAGCTGAAAACGTTTATAAAATGTATTTGGTAAAGCATTTCACTGCTTGAAATTCTATTTATTTTTGCAATTAGCCTAGTACAACAAACAAGCGCATAAAATAGATACTGCAAATGCCGATTTAAGAATCATTTCATTGCTCGTTGAGAGCTATTCATGCAAAAAATAAACGCAACAGCTGCAAAATTTCAACTAAAAACACAACAATGTGTTTTGAGGGAAATTGTTGCTTTAATCGTTGTTAGTATCGCTATTGTGGCATATAAATAAAAACCGCATCAAAACTATTGTAATAAAAACATTTCCATTCGCATTTTCACAATGAGCACAATTGCAAATTGATTTGTGTGGTTCGGTGAAAATTTCAGCTCTTTTCCCCCTCCTTCAGCGCTTTGCATTGTTGGTCAGCACAGAATATAAATACAGTGAACCAAAAAAAATAAATACTATTGCAACAAAAACAGTTGAAAACAAACTAAGGTATAACTAAAAGAACGAAAGCAAAAATATTCTGCAATGAATTCGATATTTTCGCAAAGCTTATGAATTTTTGATAACGTTTTCCCTGTTGAATATTTAAGCATTAAGCAAACAGCGTTTTCATCACTGGGACCATATAAAGCTGATGTTTAAATTAACTTACATTTAATCCGAAACATGCGAGAAATATTGGGCGCAATCAAATGAGTTAATATTTGCCCTGTGTTAGTTAAAGTAAATATTTACAGAGCTGGTTCTCACAGTGAATGTTAAATATGTTAAATACTAAACTTTAAATTTTTGTAAAAGACATTCTCTGATGTTCCCTTTTGTTAAAAATCTATCGATAGTTGATGAGCTCGGAGAGGCATTAGAACTTTTAAGATTTGAGTATTCTCTGGCTCATACATAACTTGGAAATACGGAAAGCGTTTGCCTCAGCGTAAATTTCAATTAGTTAGTCATGTAAAGAGCTCAAACTTTTTGGGCATTTTGCTCAGTTTTTATTTTGTGTGGCTAAGCCGGGGAACCTGCAGCAGCATCCGCATAAATTTTGCATATTTATAGGCACATAAAACCCCACTTGAAGCCACCCACTTCCAGGTAAACCCACATATACATTTTGATATATATTTGGATATGTACTTGTTGAAAGGGCGTCGGGAGCACCTTTGGCGATTGCCAGGCGTCCTGGCCTTGGTGTGAAAAATGAAACATAAATTAAATCTGCTACACCGTATTCAGCCCACAATGTGGGGCTTAGGATACTTAAACGGCGTCGTCTCCTCCTTTTTCACTTTATGATTTCAGCCAAATGAAAATTTATGAAGCAGATGGCACAATCTGATGCTAAAGCCAAAGCCAAAGCCGAGGCTAAAAAGAAAGCCAGTCGGTTGCGGAGGAAAATATGAACTTCAAATTCGGTGGTCTCAAAGTTTTGTGTGTGGCAAATGAAAATTATGCCTCATTAAATAATCAAGTGGTGGCCATAAATTACACTTTACATTGCAAAAACCACAACTGAACAGGCCGCCGTTTACATGATGTCTAAATCTTATAAATCACATATATATGCATACATAAAATAAACGGAGTTAATCACGACTGCAGTTGGTGGAAATAATTTCCCCCTAGCCGTGTGCCGCACTTTATTCTATTTATTCCCCTTGAAACAAGAGAAAACGCTATAGTCGAGTTCCTCGACTATCAAATACCCGTTACACAGTTAGTGGCAGGGCGAGAGAAAGAGAAAGTTCAACATTCTCTTTTTTAATATCGATATAAATGGGAAAAAACTAATAAAAGGTTTGTTGGCATTAGACTTTATTGCATTGCATAGCATTGTTGGCAATGCAATAATAATAATAAAATGAAACAAATTAAAAAATTTATTTAAATTGTTGCAGTTTTGAGCGTTAACAATATTCTAGCATTTGTAGTTCCTGAGATATCGAAGTTCATATTGATCGATCATGAATATATAGTATATACGCCTGTTACATACTTTGCAGCGAATCAGTATACTCTGTTACTCTAAGAGTAACGGCTATAACTAGTAATTAGTTGGGTAAAACGACGCAGGCACATCTCTCATATACGGCTGAGCTCATAACTCCCTTTATGCAGCTAATTTAGATAAAATTCTGAACGCGGTCCGGGAAAAGCACTTCCGATTAAGTGCTCTAGGTCGAGGCAACTTGCCACCCGCCGAGTAAGGCCGCTGGGTCCATCATCATCATCATCGTCACTACTGACGAACTGACTTTAGCTCGTTATATGATTTTACTGTCTGGCAAACAATTGTGTCTAGCCCGATTCCGTTTAACTCGATACACCGACTAGTACAACAAGAGCACGTTCTGCGTAAAAAAGCAAAACACCTGGCGAAACACCCGACACCCTTGTATTTGCTTTGGCATTATCAGGGTAGATCTATATCTCTCGGTCTTATAAATGAGGGCACAGGGCCAGAAGCTGCAAGCATTCCTTGAGCGATCTTAGACAAGGCCGGTCATTCAGTTTACTTCCATTCAGTGGTCAACTTGCTAGGAGTTGGAGTAATTTACTCAAAACATTTCTATTTTCACGTGAGTAGTCGGGCGAATACGCGTATGTATTCACATTGGATCGTTTAAACAGCTGTCAGTGGTTTTTGAGTTGACCTATTAAAGGTTTCGGGTCTTTTGTGTGCGGAGAGAAACCTCTGGACCGAAATATTATTTTTAAGCTTATTTTTGGCTGGCTCGTATGCCTAGGCACATATTATTCTCAGTTGCGTTTCAGCTGTGCCCGGTGAATTATAGCTCGATGTTTAGCTTAATGGAATATGACTACCCTCCGAAATTGCCGTTTGCTGAGTAAGCCACATCAGTGCTAAACCTTCGATACGTTGCAAGTGTTGCTCCTCTGCGGCAGCTTTGGCTGAAAATCTGTGCCGCTGGCCTTGCCAGCACTCGAAAGTTTCCAGACAATGCTCCTAATGAGTTCTCAACAAGTGGACTAGCAGTGGCAAAAGCATAAACTCTATGCAAATTGATTCACTTTCAAGCAACTTCATTTGAGTTCGTTACGTATGCGGCCAGTTGCCGACTTAAGAACCCTGCAGCCGTGTAGTAAGCAGGCTAAGTAAGCTGCCTTAGTTATGACAAAGCACAGCGTTGCGAGAACCGCACACACACAGGATCACAAGATCCTGGCGGCCACGGGAGACGACTTAGGGAAACCTCTCAAGACGACGTGCAGTGAAAACAAAGACGTTACAATGAGACAGAAATGTACTTAAGACATCACAAGAAGGTCACCAGAAGGGTCCAAGATAGATTAAGGTCACCTCAATCCCACTTTTCTGATATAATTAACAAAACAGTTGTAATTCTTTGTGGCAAAAAACGTTTTTCCCGGTGCATCTCTCAGAAGTTAAGATGGCAAAATGTCGTAGTAGCTGTAGTTGTTTTAGCTGTTGCTGTCAATCAAGACAAGCAAAATTTTTGCGACATTGTTGCTGGACAAGCTGCTGCTGCCAAACGAGTTTACTTTGTCCTTTCCGTCATTGTTCCGCTCCCGATGCGCCAGTGACTCCCTTTTGTCCCCCAGTTGGTCATGTAATTGCTGCTATACTTTGGGCCAAGTTATTAAGTGATTGTTATTCTTGCTGCCGCTGGAGCTGTTGTCCCGTTGATGCAAAAGCATAATGTAACGATTATGCGGAGCTGCTCGGCCTGGCCAAATGTAAATTAACTCGTGCTCGAGTGGAGCATCCGCTGCTCGTGGCTAATTTTGTGTAGTCTGCTTTTTCGGACAGGCGAGTTGCAAATTAATTTCGATTTTTGCCAACAGTTCGGGTATTTGGCTGTCCGAAACAATTTGCCAAATTGCCATTGCAGCATGTGGTATGTGTGGGGCACAAGCTGTTGCAGCTGGCCCAACTAATTGCCTTTAATTATGAATGGAGCTGGCGGCCTCCTCACCAAAACACACGCACTAAGGATAATCGCTCTACGCTTGTCAGACATGGCGTATGAGTAATGGCTGTCTAGGTAATAATGCATTATCGATTTAAAGTGTCAAGCGATACGAAAAGTGGCGTTTGCGTTGGAGTGCGGACAATAACTAATTGCCCCCATATCTCCGCCACCCAACTGGTATATTTTCCTGTCAATTAAGCCAATAAAATGTGGCCAGGAGCAGAGGAGTCGAGCGAGCCGTATTTATCTGTAAATATCGTTTACATGACGTTAATTGCATATTGATAGTGTTTGCTCAATTGTTTGCCCTTGTTCGCTCTACTTGTGTTTGCTTGGAACGACTCGTTGATGCAACTTTGTCACGCTGGAGTGGCCATCAATCAATCAAGCGATCCATAGATCAATCAATGCGCCAAGTTTGTTACCGCCAACTTTGGCTGCCTGTCCACCTAATTAAGCTCCAACTCGCCGAGCTCGGCAAACAGTTTTGGCCCCGAGTTAGCTGCAATTTGCGACTCATGAATATTTATGCGCGATATAATTAAATATGCTAATTACAACTGATTGTACGCACAATCATTTGAAATTATAATTCTCAGCGAAGCGAAGCAAAGCGAAGCGAGTTCACTTCGCACCGACAAAAGCTACAAGAGCAGCAAGGACTCAAACAGCCAATCCGCCAGGATAACACGCACTGTGAAACTGACAATTTAGCATAAATTCAAATGAAATCAACACAAAAAGGGGGCGTGACTTAGCAACAGTTGCCAGCTTAAATTGCTTTGCAGCGTGAACAATTAGGGGCGGTGGGGGGAGATGGGCTGGGAATTAAATAAATTACATTGTTGCCAGCATAAAGTTGACGCTGCCAGCTAAACAATTTGTGGAGCTATCAGGGCCACCCAGCCAAATGCCACCCCTTTCCCCTGCGGGCAACATTGTCCGTCGGGATGGGTCCTTGCACATCCTGCTGCACATCCTGCTGCACCTCCTTTTTTCGTTATTCAGCCACCCACATCTGCTGCCATGGCCAGCCTGATGAGTCATGGCTAATTTTTTGTGCTGCAAGTAAGTGAATTTAAGTTTTAATAACTAGCATTGGCCATCAAAGATCGAGCTGCTACAAGCCAGGTTTATCCGGGTTAATTGAAAATCCAAAAAGGCAACCGGTAGAGGCCAGAGCATATTTTAGTTTTCCCCTCTCTTAATTGCGCCAACATAATATTCGAGCTGGTTTTAGCTGGACTTTATATTGCCAAGAAATTTCTCATAAATTCTGAAAGAAATTAGTTTTCGTGTTCTGAAGACCGACAAGAACTTTGGCATTAAATTAAGTAGCTCAGCATGCAAATGAAATGCAGGAGCTCAATGGCTGCATTGGGAGCGGAATAATCCTTGCTTTAAACTAATTCTACATTTTTCAACTGAAAAGCCACACATTTCAGCTGCGAGATGTCATTAAAATATAAGTGATTAAATACACTTTAATTGCCAAAGTCAACACACAATCAGTCAGCAATGGAAGGACAATTTAAAGCGTGCTTATACAAACATCAATAAATAATTAAAATATGTATTGCCATATGCACACTCATTACATAAATACTTCATTAAGCAGACTGGACTGGCCAAAAGCACTTTGTCCCCGACCGGACATAAAGAGTCTCCCCAATGATAGCCGTTCACCTGAATGAATCACCAGCACGTGGCCAATAAAGTGGGGATGGGCTGCAGCTCCTCCTCAGTTCTCCATGAGGTAGCAATAGTTTACCAAGCGGTGATAGCCAAAGGGAGGCGTTGCAGCCATAAATATCCATTTGCGGCATTTCCATGGTGACAAAAATGTAGCCAGGCTAATTTATTATCAACAGCCTTTGTGCAAACAAAGGACCCGAACAAGCTTTTTAATTTCCTCAATCTCAAAGGACGAGTGGATGACCAATGCGGAGGAGCCAGTACCTGGAAAGTGGCCACTGGACAGGGCATGACCAGACCGTTTCATTAGTTCAATTAGCTGGACAGGTGCTGGCTGGATGTCAAGTGGCAGCTTTTTAAACGATGATTAGTGGCCATTCGTTTTCGCCCTGGGCCAGGACGAAATACAAGACAAATTGTTGTTTGTTTAGCTCCCGACAGGAGCCACTTGAATGCAAATTTATGTGTCCGAAAGGATTCCCTTTGTCAGTCGGTCGTTAGCATTGGCAGGTCGCAGCTGAGGGATTCCTACATGATTTCTAATTTACTTTTTGAGCGCTGGACTCGGGGGAAACTTAAATTTGTTGACACATTTTTACGGAACAGGAAATCTAATTAAAACAGCTGCACCATAAAATGTTTGCTTTTATAAATAATTAGCAAAATCATAAACGATTATTTAATAATAATTTAATAACTAGAGAAAAGTGGACTGTTAATATTAAATTTTAAATTATATTTTGCACAGTCTTTATCAACAAGTTGATAAACAAACAATTTTAGTGGCTAAGTACCTTATGGTTTACCAATTTTGTCACTGCACGACGTCCACTGCCACAGGTGGTCAGTGGCCAGCACAATGAGCTAATGGCCAGGAGTCGGAGGTGTTAGAGATAGCAAAAGGGCTAACAGACACTGCAGCCGGAGACTAACTAACCCAATTATTTGTAAAATGCGAGCACGGAAAAAATAACTGAGAAAGCAAACTGAAAAGAAACCGCAGCCCATTGTTCTTTCCCCACAGCAGGTGAAACTCGAGACACAGAGAAGTTTTCCAGGGGCTTGCAGAGGGAATCGAGATGGGAAAAGCGGGAAAACTGGCAAAACTGGCAAAACTTCGCACAGCACGCGTAATGAAAACTTTGTTAGGGCACACCATCGGCGCACAGAGAGAGAGAGGGAGAGAGAGCGAGGAAAATGGCACAAAAATAGACAAAAAATATAAGGGGGAAAACAGCTTTTCCCGGCAGTGCCACTCGATGGTGTCGAGTGCGCTGGCTGCTGGACACGAAAGTGGCGACAACGGGAAATTAGTTGTGCACGCTGGCTAGTTGCAACGCAAAACCCGGGCATTAGCCGGCTGTCCTAGATGCCCTGCCGCTGGGGTTGACCACTAAATTGCCGAGATGGAGTCGCCGGCTCGGTGCGGCTCCGGGCTGATGTTGATCAAATTAACAGCATGTGGCGACTGGCCAGTGGCTGATGACCGTCGTTTAATGCGCTCCCTTCTCTCGTCCTTGCTCATTTTGTAGCATACTTTTCAGAGACCAGCAAATTCCTTAAGCTGAATCGCTGAATGCTCGAGTTTCAAAAGCGGAACTGCACACAGAAAAATGACTTATGTTTTCATTTTCATCAACCAAATATGTGCACTTGAAACACGTGGTTCTAGGAGCTTTAGCTTTTTGTGCTGTTTCCTGCTAAATATGAATTAAAAAGTTCAAAAGTTAGGTTCACGATTTTTGAACAATATTCCGCCGTGTAATTTAAACGAAGCCTGCCTAATTGTTTGACAGGACAACTTGCAACGCGGAAAGTTCTGCTTTACTTCACGTCTGAAATGCGACAGGGCCACAATGACAGGCAACAACAAGTTGCAATTGTCACTTTTGTTGAAACTTTCTCGAAATTTACAAAGTACCAGGAACTTATTTCCTTGCCTTACTCACTTTTTTGCTCATTTTCTTTTTGGCCAGGGCTACGCTTTTTGCCAAAGCCATGCTGCAAATAAATTATAAAAAAGTCCGCGGAAAATTATGTTTTTCGCCGGGAGGAGGCGAGTGAAAGCAGCGTTTGATTTCTTCGCCGGCCAAGCGAAGCGCAACTCGTTATAAATGATCGCAATTGAAAGTTTAACCCCATACAGGGCTAGTTGAAAAATTGACATTATTTTCTGTTGGCAACAAACAGTCAGCGAACGATAAATAAGAGGCAACTTAAGTCGAGTATTTATTTTTCGGGCATCCTTTGATAAATGACTTCGACCGGACCAATGTGCAAGTGAAAAGGGGTGGAAAGCCGCACATGGGCGTGGCCCGCCACGCCCCCAATGACTTTTCTCATTAAGCCTGGCCAAGGCGAACGTGGTCGAAAAGAAATCAAACTAAACTTTTGCACAAAATTCTTGGGGTCGCCGGCCCGGAGGGACGTGAACATGTGTAAAGCGTCGAGCGGTTAAAGCTAAACAAACAATTGCCAAATGCAATCGAGTTGGTTTTGGCCCCCGAGGAGCGGGAGCTGCTCCTGGTGCCCAAGTGGGTGGTCCCTGATTGGTCTAAAGGACGAAAAACAGTGGGGCAGGGCAGTGGAAGGGGCGCAGTTGCATGTTGGCAAATGGCAGGAAGAAGTTTGCCAACCGCATGCTTCAACTTCAATTTGCTGGAAGGATTGTTACGGGGAACTGGGATCGCTGCTTACTGCTTGACTCGTATTTCATTACTCGAACTGGTATTAAGTGGCAAACTTTTGTATTTAACAACTTTTGGCAGCCGAGCAGCAAAAATGAAGAAGATGAACCGACCAAAGTTTGCCATGGCAAAAACAACGGAGAACAAAACAAAAAAATGTGAACCGTAGAACGAGGAACAAAAAGTAACTTGCAGTCACTTGACTTAACTGCAATACTCTCGAAACTCACTTGTCAAAATATCGCTTAAAAACAATTTAATTCTTCTTTAGCTTTTAAAGTTGAAATGATTCGAACATAATCATAATTAATTACATATAGAATTGCAGTACCTATAACACCAGAGCTATGTACCCTTATTCTATTGATTGCATTAAGCAATTAATAAATTTTTGTGTAAATAAGTAAAGACAGCTAACAGTTTCGGGGTGAGAAAGCCATTTGGAAGAGGAGACATTTAAAAGCCCTGAGAATCCTGAGGATTCTGAGAATTGGGACAACATTTTGCACTTTGCAATCTGTGAAAGTTGTTGCATGCCCAATCCGGGAAATCTGTCAAATAAAAGTTTGATTGGCACACCCTCTGCTCGGGAGTTTCGAGCCTGACTTTGCCAGTGCATTAATTAGCAAATGCAGCGAACTGGGGAAACTTTCGTGCATTGCCATGAGCTGCACGCAGTGCATGCAACTTTGTGGCGCCCCACGCACAAACTCATCTGAAGTGGCGCATAAATTGAGTGCATAGCGAATGCGTACATACGAGTATATGCAACAATGTAGCGTATAGTGTAATTTCCCCCGCATTTCCATAATTATCCCTGTCATGCCATCACCATCACACCATCAACACCATCACCACCACCACCAACAAGCTGATCAGGCTTCCTGGGCGGCCACTTCTTAATGCCAGGTCATGCAAGGCAGTGGAAAGCGAAAGTTTTACATACGTTCTGCGTCGGCAAGAGGCGGAAAAGCGGAAAAGTGGAAAACGGAAGAGCACTCCCACCCACTCCTGCCTCGGCCGACTTCTTTTGGCCGCTGGCCAATGTCGGCGCTGCACTTTGGCTAAATTACATTTTCAATTTGTCAGCTGGCGGGGCACTGCAGGCCATTAAATGGCAAATTAAGTTCAGCTTCAGCTTCGGCTTTTATTTTATTTGCCGAGCTGCTGAAGCTGCTGATGCTGCTAATGCTGTTGGCGCGCTTGCAATTTTTGCATTTTTCCATTTTCCAGCGGCAAATGTGTTTTTGATATGCGTTTCATTGTCTGACGATCTTGGCGCATTATCGTGGCAGATTTTCGGCTCTGGGGCGCCAGGAGGCGGCGGAAAATGCTGAATATTTCATGAGTGTCATAAATTTCTCCTTTACACGCGCTTCAGTTTTGCCGCCCTTTTATTTTTAATAATTTTCCATTGTGGCTGTCAGTGGCAGGCAGCACCAACACACGTGCCTCTCCTGCTCGCCAGGATTCAGGACATGTCAGCGGTTCTTTGTTGCTTTTGTCGCTCCTTCAAGCTGCTTTATAATTTATGATGCTTGGCATCGAAGACTCCTTTAAGCAAACACACACGCACACCCAACACAAACACCTCCACGCCCCCACACACCACACACACCGCACCACACATGTCGCCAACTTTTGTATAATTTTTCAAAAACTGAACTGCATGAATATTAACTGCAAGTGGCAGAATATGGCGGCAGCAGCATCCTGCCATCCGCAATCCCGGCCCATCTTGGCTGCCACTTTTATTGTGTGTGTGTGCGCCCGACGAAAGTTTCAAGTGGCAGCTTGATCCGGAAGGGGCGTTGGCCACACCCTACTAACTTATGCATACGTGTAGCCAGGTCTCCATTACCCCCTCGTCCTCCGTTTTCGGGAAAGGATTTTTCATACATATTTGATGCAAATGTTCACAAATTGTCGTCGCTGTCTATTGGACATTTTGTGGCCGCATTCGGTTTGCTCGCCCATCAAACAAAAGAGCAGCTACACTGGGCGCAAAGTCGTAGCACATTTAAAGGAAACTATGCATCCTTTTTGTAATTTGATTTAATATAACAAACAATGTTCAATAAATCCACGTAAACCCAAAACCTTTCCGCCAAAACTAAGATTTATTTAGGTATTTTGCGAGTGTTTAAAATATGATTCTTAATTATCCTCCTCCCATAATAGTGTTTTAATTAGTTAAAACATTTGATAAGCAAATACATATTTCTAGAGGGTATTTAAGACATTTGTCGGACGTCTGCTTCATGGACATTTTGATGCACCTGTGGACATTCAAGTGCAGTGCAGATGGCACTTCGCAGGGATTACGGATAATTTGCTTAAACCCAGCAAGCAGAAAATAACGTTTTGCACACAAGTTAGTACGCACAATGAGGCAGACCTTGGAACTATCCGTTTCGACTCCTGGCTCCTAGCTCCTGGCACCTGGCTCCTGCTTCCTGGCTCCTGTCTTTTGTCCCCCGGCTTATCACATGGCCGAAAAAGCGAGGGGACAAAGATGAGCAAGCTGGCCAGGATCCTGCTGCTGCGGCTGTCAGGCAAGTGACACGGCAGCTGTGCTTTAAACAAAGCTAAGCTCGGGTAAAAACAACATGACTAATAGTTTTGACAGAGCCAGGCAAAACAAAAGCCAGACAGCATGTCAGATAAAAGCCAAAGCGATGGCAAATGGGGTTCGCTGGGCAGGCGAAACTGCATGCTAAATGTTGTCAATTAGTTGGTCAGCCAAAAAACGAATGACCGAATGACTGGGCAACTTGGCTGGCAAAATTTGTCCAGTTGGCGACCCTCTATGAATGGGTAGTGTAAAACTTCCTGGGGCAACAGTCATCTTTGCACAAATAATCAATTATTTGTAATCATGTTAAACGCATGGGAATTTTGAGACTTGTAAAGCTATCTGTGACTTGCAGATTCAACCCGATTTCTTGGGAAGTGAATTAGACAAACTACATTTCAATACTGTCAATCAGGTTGTCAATTAGTGTTAGTGCCTGCTTCCTAAAATCCGTAAGTATTTATGACTTGCATAGGTCTCACAAAGCTTTCTGTTGTTCAGAAATCTAAGACAATAAGACAATCAAAAAGAGGAATTAGAAAAGGTTGGGCCACAAGATGTTAATACTCGCATACAGAAGGCAGCAGAGACCATGGCTTTAAACATGAATAACTACAAGGTTTAACATAAAAAGTAATGAAACATAAGTTCCAATTATTCGTCCCCTTTGCAACTTTCGCTTGTCTAACCCCTTAGAAGTTGTAACATCGACTTTAGAAGATACACATTGAGCAAGAAGTCTGCTTTACGACAGCTTCAGGTGAAGGAGAAAACCCTAAGCTGGGTTATGCCATTTCTTTTGGTCGTCTGGACCCCGGTATCACCAGAATCACAGGGCAGCTCAACAGCTTGGCTCAGCTATAAAAACACAAAGTCGCCGCCAAAGTCGCACTTAAGCTCCACTCTCCCCTCGTCCTGATTACACCAACTCATGCTTACAGAAACTGAAGTACAGTGGAATGTCCCTACAGCGGGACGTGCATGCAGATGTCAGCAAGTGGGGCGAAGTTCATAAATTCAAACAACGAGCCACATTTTCCAAGGGTGCACCGAAAGATAAACTGTGAGGTTATAAAAAAGCAAATTATAAAATTTCTAAAAATCTTTTGGAAAATAGATACTAACCTATTATGGGCCTATATGACCAACCTTAGCTGTCGAACAGTTTGGATTTGGATGTATGGAAAGCATTGTAACCTACATTCTTTTGAACATAAGTTTTTGGTCATTGTGCTTTGGGTCTACGAATTTGATGCCAGGGAAAGGTAGTTTATTGTCACTCTGTGCAATCTGTTTGCTCCCTTTAAGTTTCGTGCAGCCTCGGCTTTTTGCCGCTCATTTCGCCTGGCCCCTGGCCTCTGTCCCCAGTTGGGTGTGGGTAGTTGCAAGTGTTATGATGGGTGCAGGCAACCACAAGGCACCCACACCACTCGCCTGCGGATATGCAACAATGTTGTCAAGTTTCCTGCTCGACAACGGGGCCGCGGAGCCAAGGAGCCACCGAGCCACCGAGCCACGGAGCCACGGAGCGCTCAGTTGGCATTATGTCCATCGGGCGTGACTAACATGCACATGCTCAACTGTGCTGGAAAACGGTTTATCCAGCTCACATCTCACCTAAAAGCCCCCCCACAGTTGAAGAGATTGTGTTTGTTTTTTGCCGGTGACCAACTTGAATTTTGATTTTGATTCTCATTTCTTGCCCACTTTTTTCTTTCGTTCATTTCCAGCAGAAGCAGAAGCAGCAGCAGCAGCAGCAGCAGAAGCAACAGCAGCATCAACATGGCCAAGGACTTGAGCACCATGGGATGGGATTATCTGATGTTCGTACTGTTTATAGCCCTCACCGTTTTGGGCCCGTTGTGGAAACGCATTTTTGGCAAAAAGAAGGAGCGCAGCAAGGCCGACTATGTTTTTGCCACCGGCGGAGTTTCGATCGTGGCAGTGATGATTTCCATCGCCCGAGGAACCTTGGGAGTGAGATCTGTGCTAGGTGAGTCTTTGAGCCCCACATTACTTCCCATAAAATCCTAACTATATTACATCTTGCAACAATGTCATTTAAAAGGCTATCCCAGTGAGTTGTACTACCGCGGATCGGCCATGTGGGAGATAATCTACGGCATGATGAGCGCCTATCCCATCGTCTGCTTCATGTTCGTGCCAGTGTACTTCAATCTGGGCATCACCTCCGTCTATCAGTACATCGATCTCAGGTGAGTCGAACCACCAGGTTCCAGGTCCAAGGAAAGACACTCCCCAGAGCGCCACACCGTTTAATTAGTAAGAAGCGAAGCCAAGTGAAGCGAAGCGAAACGGCTGGCAACAGGAAAATTGTTATTTAAACATTCGTTTTAATTCCGCCAAATGCGAGGCAGGAGCAACAGCCACCGCTGTCCAAGGGTCCTGTGTCGCCTCTCTTATCGCCGAAGCGCACACAATTTTATTCTTCATTAAGGAGGCCAAATGAAACTGAACAGAAAAGCGCCACAGGGCTCAGTTCAGTTTAGCTCAGGTTCTGCTTTTACTTTTGCCAAGCTGCTGCGTCTGGCACAAGTTCGCTGCGTTGCTAAATAAATTTGAATTACATTTCACACAAAAAAGCGAACCAACAGAGCACAACAACAACGAGTCGCTAACAAATGGCCAAACAAAAGCCAAGCCGGCAGAGCAAATAATCTATAGATTTGTCCTTGCCCCGTCGAGGATGGCAACTTGGGCTTGGAGACGTAGTGGTGGACTTGGTCGCTCGGATGCTATCGTCCAGTTGTCGTCAGTGCTGCTGGGCCACCTCGTTTCCTCATCCTGCCCCTTAGTTTCCCTACTCCTGTTCCTGTTCCATTTCCATTTCCATCTGTCGCAAGTTGTCGCCTCGTGGGCCTAATTGTTTTTTAAGTTCGAAATTAGTTAACAAATTTGTTATCAAATGTTTTGCAGTTTCGACAACAGAATTCAATTAATTGCAAAAACTGACAAGGCGAACGGCGACGGGGGTGTGGCATGGTGGCCAGAGCATAATTTGATTGAAATTTAATTGGCATGTGCCGCACATTGACAAAATTCTCTGGACGTGGGCAAACTGCGCAGAGCGAAGGCTGCGCAGCATTGACAAATTATTTAGATGTTTGCCTGAAGAACTGGATGTAATTTGTTAATTAGCATAAGCAAACTGAAATACAAGAAGAACTAATGGGAGTCTAAGAGAAATTAATGATAAAATCAATGGCATGTTTCTTCCACTGTGCTGAGTCTCAATTGTCGAAGGATTTTGCAATGTTTGAATACATTTTAACAAGACCTATAATAAATCCTATTTATGAAGAATTTGGCTGATGCTTAAGAGCACAATCTTGCATGGACTGATAAACATGGAGTATACAGAAACGCATTTCGAAATCAGTTTAATTAATGACTTCCTAAATCACCTATAGACTTTTATTGAGCAATTCAATAACATTTTTTATGGGCTTAAAACTCAGTTAAATTAATGACCATATGACTGATAATGTTGGTTATCAAAAAATACCGGTTTATAAATGTACATTTTACTCGGCTCGGACGCAACACTCAAACTAATTGAAGAGCGAACGCGTCAAGCCACTTCATCAATCTTAGTCAATTGGCTTTGCCCCCAAAAGCGGGAAAATCAAGAAAGCAGGCTGGAGGAAAGGCAGGGATCCGAAGAAAAGGGTTGTGGGGGCGAAACATGGCCAAATGTTGCCCCAAAAAGTTGGGCGCACAACATTTGGATGCCTCATTGTCGCTTGTCATCGCAACTGGCGCCCAGCGACATGTTTATGCATACAACTTCATCAAAATAGGCTGAACCTCTGGACTGGCGGAGGAAAATGGATGTGGATGCAGACATGGAAATGGGGTCTAGGGCACACACACACGGAGGCCGATAAGTGAATATGCTACAAATTGGCAAAAGCCACTTGGCCAAACACATCCAACCAGGCCAAATAAAGCAAGTTTGAGGAAGAAAAAAATGAGGAAAAGACAAAAGGACGAGGACAATGCCGTACATGAAGAATGGTGTAGTAAAGCCAGTAGGCTAAATAATACCCATTCTTTTGTAAATCATGAAGTACCACCGAACACTACACTATATGGTTATCAAATATCAAAAGAATACTTATTAAAATCCAGGAGATATTTACATATGTGTGCACTAACATTCTAAGATACTTAGATTTAGGGATCCAAGTAAACACATTGAACCAGTTACTCATTTATCATTCATGGCACCTTCTCTATCACTTTCCTGTTGCATACAGTCGCAACTAGATAATATACCCATGAATCCAATGACTACCGGGTATCAAGCCAAAAAAAACCCAGTGAAAGCGCAGAGGAAAAAGAAGGAAACACAAAGAAGCCACTCGGTCTGAGGCTGTTGACAAATTGTATGACAATTCGTTTGTGCCATAATGTTTATAAATAGCGCGTGTTGTTGTCTGTCACTGGCATCAGGCATCAGGCATCAAGGATCAAGCACCGAGCCCCAGGATCTCCGCCCTACGAAAAACTTGCGAAACAAAAAACCCAAGACATCCCAAGCACACACTCGCACCCACCCAAAAGTCGTGGATTCTCTCACTTGTCAGTCGCCTGTCGCAAGTGATGTCTGCCACTCAAATCTGTGGAGGAGTGGGTGGATTGGGCGGATTGGGCGGATTGGTCGGATTGGGTGGATGGCAGTGGCATGACCCTTGACTCGCTGCCAACTCAAGTGTTAGCCAACTCACACAGAGATTTGCTATCTGGGCAACCATCGAGTTCAATGGTCAAGTAAAGTTCGGCTTTGTTCGCCCGGATAATTCATACTGCCGGTGATTTTGGGGGCTGGCAATTACATGTAAATAAATTGATACCAAGCTTGTGTGCCAGAGAAGCGGGAGAGATCAATGCCAACAGTCGTTGGCACTTAGCAAATGGAAAAAATGCATTCCATGGCTTCCTCCATGGTTTATTTACGAGTACAAGGGTGCCCAAAGTGCTCCTGAGTGAATGACAACCAAATGAAAAAAGCCACGCAAAAACCAGGTTGCTGGCCAGGATCAGGGGTGTGGTGAAGTGAAGGAGTTCAGGGGTCGGTGTTTTAGGACGACATGCATACGCATAAATAAAGACGTTTTCGGCGCTACAAAGTGAGGCCGTGATATGCAATTCAAAGGCAACAAAGTTGTTTTTGGGAGTAACACACATGCCCTCCGGTGGAAACCTTACCAGAATGGGGATATTGGGCCGAAGACAAAACTGATGCAAAATAAAGGTAGTTAGATAGAGATACAAATTGGTGAGCTCTTGCACAAAATGCCATCAAAGTCACCATAAATTAGTATGTTTAGAAAATAAACATCTACCTTATTTCAAACTGGTCTTTCTATGCACAACCTAGAAGAATTGTCCCAACTCCAAGCGATAAATCAACTTCAAATAGAATTCGATGTACACATGCGACAAACAAAACAGATAATCCTTAAAGCTGGTTTGCTCTGGGTATCCAGAAGTCGGTTAAATCAAGCGAAACCATTCACCGTTGATACCTTATTTCCACCTTTTTTGCGGACGGCTTTTAGCGCATTGAAGGCACTCAGGACACCGACTTCGTATGGCTGATTATGTTTATTTATGCATGACAGTTAATGCAATCAAATGTGTCACCCTTGTTGTGCCTGCGCCACCGTAGCTCAGATTGCTTGTGATTGTAAAATTAACTCGACCCTCCCAGGAGAACGACTTGGGTTAGGATTGGCTGGCTAAACGGCGATTATGTGGCCATTGTACAAAACCACTCGTCATATTAAATTTGCCATTAATTTATGCCTTTGTCGCCTGGCCGAAAATTGGCTTAGCGGCTTCCCATGATAAATGATGGCTCCGAGTTGCAAAGTAAACTCAATTTGAGGAGGGGTTACCAGGACCACGAGAAGTGGAAAACTGAATCCCCATTACGGCCAGGGTTCAATTAATGGATGAGAGGATGGATTGGCTGGCGCCCACGCCTGCTGACCTGCTCATTCGCTGGCAACCTATTTTCACACCCTCCACTGATGGTGGTCATTGACGTTGTCCTGCCAGCTTGCCAGCTTGCCAGCTTTCCAGCTTGCCTGCCTGCCTGCTATCCCGATGGGCAAGTGGGTGTGGGATGGTGGTGCAAATGGGAGCGCAGCCGGGAGCTGCGAGTGTCCTTGCTGGTAATTGCTTGCCCGCTGGCATGGCTGCAGCAATTATTGCATACTTTGCGGCACTTACATTTCATTTAAAGTTATTAAGCGACAATCGCATCGCAGTACGTCTTTAATCAACTCAGGCAAGTAAATTATGCCGGCCAGGGGATCCGCTGACTGGTTAAATCAATTAAACTAAAACAAAAGCCAGGAGCGGGCCAACGTTCAATCAACTGGACTGCGGTGACAGCCTCAGGTCATTACTCACACACAGTCGGAGTGAGCTGGAGATGAAATGACAGACAGACGGAGAGGAGAGGAGAGGAGAGGAGGGCCGGGCAAATCCTGGGCCAGGACAACTGGCCGAGCACTTATTGTGATGAACACAATGTTAACAGGCTAAATGAGAAACAAATGCCACAATCAGACAACGTAGGAAAAACACTCGCCGGCCAAGTAGAAGACGAAATGAAAGGCAACCGAAAACAATAAATCGCATAAATCATATTAAATTGACATATCAGGCTAAAATTGACCGCAAGCAACAATATGTGTGGCTCTGTGTGTGTTTGCGTGTGTCTCTGCTTCTGGGATATTGTATCCTACAATAATATTTCTTTATCAATTTCCACACAAGCTCAGGCTCAGAGGAGCTTAGTGCTGGGAAAAGCAGCAAAAACAAGAAAAACACGAAAAACCCAAGAACACCAAATAGATGAGACGCAAAGAGGGCGAATGCCTAAATAAATGTTTGACCAACCAAGCAAGCCGAACCATATCATACCAGTGCCACGCCCATTCAATCAACACACAGAGCAGCGACTGTCATGCAGTACATGTCCTTGGCCAAATTGGCCAGGCTTTCATGGTGGCCCTGGAGCTTCCTCTGCGGGATTTTCCGATTGTTTTCCACCGGCCCACAGACACAGCTGTGTCGCAATTAAAATGTGTATCAAGCATACGACGCGTTGCCATGTAAACCGCTTAAGCCCCGCCCAACAATGTAAAGTCGATCGAGTAAATATGTTAAGCCCGCTTAATGCAAACCTAGCCCGGAGGCGTTCGGGGGCGTGGCCCCCATCCCCCATACCCCATCCCGCAGCCCGCATATGCCAATTGATGTTTGCCTGCGGGGGAAAAGTGCAACATCATTAATTAATACACAGGACGCCGGTGCCCGGCCTGCGGCTACGTTTTATAATAACCAGAACATTAAGGCGATTAAAGATGAAATCCAGTGCAACCCGTCCCACATCTAAGTGCGCACTTAATCCCCTTGCCGAACACCTGCGTCCCCAATCGCTCATGCCCCCCGAGTCCAGGACCTCGGCCAAGACACGGCCCGTTGACAGCCCAACTCGTCTCAGATCAATATTGGCCAAGGGCAATTAATCATTTAGTGGGCCATCTCACACACGTAGTCCAATGCAGAGACACCGAATGACAAACAGAGGGGAGGAGACTGGCCAATGGAGCGGAGGAGGGCGCAGGCAAAAGTGGATTATGCAGTCAGCCCAGATGTTCAACAAGAAATTACTTGTGATTACAACGCACAGTCCGGTGCAGGGATATAGGAGTCTTTCGCTTTTAGTAGACGACAATGAGGTCATTCAAGTCCATAGCCCTGCCTTATAAAATAGGTGATAGCCCAACTCCAGAAGATTTCTTTAATGGCAGTCATATTACATGACAGTTATGCAGCGTTATTAATATTAACAAAAACTAAATCGAATTACTGAGAGTAGGTCTCACAGAAATGTGATTAACGATGTGATCTCTAAAAGAGAATGCAATTGTTATAAAAAAAAACTAGCGATAATAATCCTACCACCACATGCTTTAAATTTGCTTGCGCTTAACCGCGTTTATAACTATTTAATAGCTGCAGAAAGGACTGTTAACTTTATGCCCCAACTAGTGGCTTACAGCTAAGGATACCAATCATGGGATTACGGACGAAAAGCAGTTTATTTATTAAGAGCCGCGCCCGGTGGATGCGTGTGCGCAGGCACTTGAGACATTCGTCCCTGGCCACATAACGCATACTAAACGATCATTAGGTGGACCTCCAGAGCAGTCCCTCCCATCTTGTCGCGCATTTCGCATCAAATTAACACACAAATTTTTACAACCGAGGCCATAAAATCGCCGAGCTGAACTATAAAAACAATCAAAACGAGTTACAGACCCGCCAATTTTCTTAGGTTTTTCTCGCCCATGTCGTAAACTCGACCCGCCCGGTGCTCCCGATAGCTCCGCATAGCTTCTTTACAGCGGTAGTAAATCATAAAAAGGGGCTAGAGCAATAATGAAAAACATGAAATGCTGCCCGAGAAGGGGACACACATTAAAGGTTTAAGAAAAATAAATAAACGGATGGAGTGCACGAGGCACCTGGACTAGCTGCTTAATTAAACGATGCACTCACCTGCTCCTAATTTCATCCTTATCCTTTCCCTTTCGTTTTCCAGGTTCAAGAGCCGCACTGTGAGATGCCTGGCATCGGCGACATATATCGTGCGGCAGATCTGCAACCTTGGCATCACCGTGTACACTCCCAGCGTGGCCCTCTCGACGGTGATTGGCATACCCTACTGGGCCTCCATTACAGGCATGGCCGTCATTTGCATATTCTTCACCATTATGGTACGTTGGGTCCGGGAATGCCAGCGATTTAATGATGAAAATATTTAAATTCCTGTTCACCCTTGTTCCAACTCATTAGGGCGGCCTGAAGGCGGCTATCAACGCGGACGTCATCCAGACAGTGACCATTCTGGTTGTCACTGTGGCCGTGTGCATCCAGGGAACTATCTCTACGGGCGGCGTGAAGAAGGTTTACCAACTAAATCGGGACAATGGTAAGCCACCAGTGGGTGTGGGATTGGTTTCGATTGATCATGGCAGCTTATTAGCCAGCTGCCAGGATGCGAATATGTGTGTGTATAGTGCTGACGAATGATGACTATTAAAATGGCATCCATTGTGGCATGGCATCCACTGCCGTTTGCTTTGCTTCTGTTTCTGCGCCGGCTCATTATGCACATAAATGATGATGATAAAAGTGGCATAAAACAGCGGCATCCGAATCCGAGGGAGGAGGAAATGGCAGCCTCGCATGACGACAGTAATAAATGTGTGTCGGCGGAGCGTTTGTCACTCGAGTTTGAGTTGTTGGCTGTCATTGTGCGGCAATCGTGGGGCTCCTGGGAATCCCTCCACGTGCTCCTCCTCTAACGGCAGCTCAATCTTTTTCCCGGCATAAACATGCACTAAAGCCTCCATCTCTTCTATTTTTTAGGACGCCTCAACTTCTGGAACTTCACGGGCGATATGACCGTCAGAGTGGATACCACTTCGGCCTGGTTGGGCCAACTGTTCATGTCCCTCTCGCAGATCGGCTGTCAGCAGAACTTTATGCAGCGTTATGTCAGCCTCAAGTCGCTAAAGCAAGTGCGTCGGTAAGTAGCTATTTTCGGAGAACCACCTATTAAGGAAAATCTATTAGTTATTGAAATATCTTATCATATCTTGCAGAGTGATGCTGACCAATGTGCCATTGGTGTTCTTCTTCTTTTCCATCTCCTGGATCTCTGGCATGGTCATCTACTCCACGTACATCAACTGCGATCCCTATGCCGAGGGCTACATTAAGAAGCCCGATGAGATTCTGCCATTCTTTGTGGAGGATCAACTTGGTTTCCTGCCCGGCTTTGTGGGCATTTTCATGGCCACCCTGTTCAATGGCGCCCTTTGGTAAATAGCTGAAATTTGGAAAAGTGCATCCGCTAATCCAAGATAACGCTTGATTATAGCATGATGGTGTCGAATTTGAACTCATTGGCAACCGTTATTTGGGAGGACTTCATCTCACAATTGCCAAAATTCAAGGGACTATCCGACAAGCAGCAGCTACGAATTCTGAAGTCGATCACCGTGGTCTGTGGACTGATTATCATGGGCGTGGCCTTCGGAGTCGGTCTGTTGGCGGGTGTCATTGAGTCCTCGCTACTGGTGTTCTCGGCCACCTCGGGTCCTCTTTTGGGTTGCTTCATCCTGGCCATGATGGTACCCATTGCGAATTGGAAGGGCACATCCGCCGGCATGGTCACCGCCTGCGCCTTCGTGCTTTGGATCATCGGCGGTGGCATGACTGTCACCAAGGACAATCCCTTGCTGCCCACCTCCACAGATGTGGGTTTTTATAGCTTTTCGTTTTATATTTGATTCCCTAAAACATTCCTTCGTTATGCTGTAGGGATGCACCAACGATACCTTCGCGCAGTCCATTGGCAAGCCCATCGTTGAGCCGGGACAGATGCCCTGGCTGATGTCGCACACGCCTGTTGATGGTTTTAACCAGAGCTTTGTGCCCACGCAACCCACAATTGCACCTGAAAGGTGAGATAGTCGACTAATTCTTAAGTACAATAATGCGTAAGACGTACTGACCTGGCGAAGGTGCCCACAAGAACTTTGTAATCCTGATATTAATCCTATTATATTCTTGATTCCACTGCAGATCCGGACTGGAAACCTTCTATTCGATCAGCTTCATGTACTACAGTTTAATTGGAACGGCCCTGACCGTGATCATTGGCACAGTGATCAGCTTGTTGACTCAGCACCCGGATGACGCCTACGACGGCAAGCTGCTGCACCCGTTGATCTTCCGGCTGTGCGAGCGCTTCTCCGGCCGGAAGCCGTACTACGTGAAGCACGAGGAGGAGTCCGGACTGAATGGGCGGAGCAGCAGCGATTCCTCGGCCACGACAACGACATGCAAGGAGGAGAAGGTGAATCACGGGTACGAGTCCTCGCCGGAGGACAAGGTGAAGAGCAGTCCCATCGCCGTGGTCTTCACCACCTCCGAAGGAACGGGTTCTGCGGATCAGCAGTCGATATGCGACAGCAGTAGAATCCAATTGGACATTGTGCCGGGCGAGGGCGAAACGGGAGTGTATCGCCAACTTGCCGGTCGATCTGCGCTCTGAGGGTTGACTATGTAGCATGCGTAGATAGTTTGCCCCAACCACTTAGTCCGTAGTCCGTAAGCTAAGCCCTAGAATAGAACAATTAGTTAGCCAAGTGTTTCATGTCTATAAAGATGCTGTGATTTCTGTGCGCGACTGTTGTTGAGCAATTGCTCGCGCATTTCATTCGCATGTACTTAACGCATATGTGTGTGCGTGGCAGCATGCAATAAATAAAGACAAATAAACGTATTTTTATAAAAACTCACCCGAAGAATCGCATTTTGGACGCCAATTTTCACTTTACGCGCGCATGAACTTGCTAAACTTGGTCAGTGCTGCCCATCAAATTGACCTATCGATAACTGAGATGGCCAGGGCAGCGGGAGTGCTGCGTGAGTCACGACTGGTACATTAAATTGCAATGGTAATTAGGTAATCAACGTATACACGTCAAAATAAAAATACAAAATAAGTTGCTTATGTATCTTACGAGTCATCATATTTGAGATGAATACAGATTATTATATCGCGCTAGTGCCCGTGAGCCTTCGTGACTGCACACAGCTGTTCTCCGGTTTCTCCCATCACTATTATATTTATGGGGAATTTTGTTTGGCGGTGTTGCGTTCCCCATAGAATGCAAAAATAAAACGCAAAAAGGTTGTTCACTAGGAAATCAAACGTGAATCATGGCCACGTTAGTGAAGCCCAAAAAGGAGGTGAGTCGTGGCCAATAAGAAGTTACAATCTAAAGCCTAAAATTCAAATTGCAGAAGAGCAAGAAGTCTTGCAACAGGGAACCGATCCAAAAAGAAGAAGAAGAGGAGCATGCTGAGTTATCAACAAGTGAAGAACAAAGACCATCGGAAAATGTGTCTCTGCTGGAGGAGTTCCAGCGAGTGGCGGCCTTGGCCAGCAGTTCCAGTGGCGAGGCAATCATAAGCCACGAGTGCTGTATTTCCAGCGATGTAGCAGAAACGCCGCAAGAGCCAGAAACACAGGAACCCTCAGAAACGGAGGCCCAACCCAGTGCCCCAAGTGCCCCGCCCCCGTCGACTGTTCACATCGTTCAGTACCCCAACCTGCAGCCCATGCAGATGTCCAACGCGCGGGTGGAGGAGCATTCTGCTAAGATTGTGTACCGACAGGCGGAGTCTCCAACGGGTTTCGCTCTGGCCAGAAGTCACATTAAACCATTGAGTACGGAGGAACTGCGGCAAATCTACGATTGTCCCGATCTGGAGCTGGCCAAGCAATTCGAGTTGGAATTCCTAATGAACTCATTGCTGGAGTCCAGCGAGGCGGATCCTCTGTATGCGGCTGTAATGGAATACTATGAACTGCAGGGGAAGATCACCTCTAATCTGCACGATGTAGAGAAGCTGCGCAAGGACTGCACCGAGTCCCAAAAACAAATCTGGGTCCGCCAGCCAGTTACACGTACTTTCAGTGGAACCTGCGGCGATGGCAATGTGGTCCAGGAATCCATCACCTACGAGTAAGTCAAGTCTTACTTCTGGCACGAATTTTTCACCAAAATCTCTTTCGCAGTGTGATAAAGGTGGATCCCATTAAGCTGGAACTGGCCCAGACGGCTTTAACTGGCCTATATGACATGGTGTGCCACGCGTATACCAACAACGCGATTACAGCCAAGATAACCAAAGTAAAGGTGGACCAAATAATCAATGAGCTGCTGACCTATCCCAATGTAGATGACCAGTCGGTGGTTTCATTGAAGTACACACAATCTGGACAGGCACTGGAGTGCGTTTCCCAACTAAGGCGAGCCATTTCCATACTTTTCAGCTTCGTTCGCAGACCCAGTCCAAATGCAGTAATTCAATGCTTTAGAGAAAAAAGTGTGAGAACATATCTAATACCTTATTACCCCATCAGAATTTCGACAAAGACCTCAAGGAATGGCTGCGCAAGCTGATTGCTCTGCAACTGTTGCTGGCTACCAGAGAGGATCACTGGTTCCTTCTATTTAACATCTTGCGCTGTCCCAATGGTGTCGGATCCTGGGCCGCCCAGTTCCTGCAATTGCCTGGAACGCGAGCAGGGCGCCGTGGGTCCCAACAGAACGAACTGCCACTAGAGCTTAACTCTCCCGAACTTAACCACTGCATGGCTGTGCTGCAGATTTTGCTGATGCCCGTGAAAAAGCGAAACGAATATCTCAAGAGTCAGACTCAAGCTCACCGCGAACTTTCTGCTACGGGAGCCACTGATCGCTGGATAGTGGTGGATTCCGATGGCGAGGACTCGCACACACCCGCCGGCGAATGCGTAGGCCTGAAGGAAAGCGACCTGATCGCACTACTCAATCAGTTGCCTTTCGAGAAGATCTTTACGTGAGTTGGAATGCCTACATGTGTAATTTGATTTGTTTTTAAAATGGCTAATCCTTAGCTCGGCACTGCGCATTGAAAAATTTTTGGACGACTATATTCTCGAACCGGATATGATCACGGCCCAACAAATGCTGTCCGTGGTAATCTTTTTTTCCCAACTGGTCAAAACCATGGGTGAAGGATTGCTGACCTACAACAACGAGCGATATAAGCAACTGGCAAAACGACTTGGTCGGCTGGTCCGACATACCCTGCAATACGTGTTCGATTACAACGAACTGTTCATGTGAGTACTATATCACGTTAATTTGTGTTTATTTACTTAACTACCGCGCAGAAACAACAACCTCTTCAAATCCTCTGAGATGTACGAGCGCATTCAAGTGGAATTACAAGCCTTACTTGTACGCGCCTGTGGCTACATCTACCGCACCCGAAACCTTGGCACCTGGCAATACTTTTCCACGTTGCCCTTCGCCACCTTGGATGCAGAAGTGATCTGGCACTTGTATTACTATCTAAATGTGGGTTTTCCCACGGATTTGGCCAACGATTTAGTGAGCAATGCGGAGGCAGCCTTTCAAGCAGAAGACTTCTGGCGCAAATTCGATCTAGCGAATGCCGACGTGGCGCCCGAGGATATGTACTACCTTTTGCAGACCTTTTTTGAGATGGCCAATGAACGAAACCGCTCTAAGGATGGAAGTCTCGTCAAGGCAATCTGCCTGCACATCTTCCACATTGGATATATACATCAATCCACGAGGGAAATTTGCTATAAAACTGCGCGTGATATGCTAGCCAACTTAATGGATGAGGATTTGTTTAGTTGTTTATTGGTTCAGCTGAAAATGCGATACGGAGAAGTAGATCAAGCGGCTTATCTTTTTAAAGCTCTGCCCCTGGAAAACTGGCACCCCAGCATGGATAGCTTTGAGGTGCTCTCAAACTGGCTTCTTCACTTTGACTACCAGTCTTCGGAGAGTCATTTAGCTCGTTTGATCATCAGTCACTTGAACTGGGGATTGGACTGCGAGGGCCGACTTTTCCTGCCACACAACATACACGTGAGAATGGCTCACCTAGTGAATGAATCTCTAAATAAATACGCTCCGGAGGTTATTGGTGCCTCCGGCATTTCTGAGAGCGTGCGTCAAGTGTCTTCCCTCATTGATTCCACGCAATCTAGTCGAGAACAGTTTACGAACTGGTGCTGGCGCATGGTCTCCGTCTTGCGGCTTCATCTGATGGACCAAGGCGTGGAGTCCGTAAAGCGCACTCTCCAACATCCCACAGAACCACTACTTTTTATTCCCGAACTGGAACGAATGGAGTTGATCTTCCAGGGTGTTAATGAGAACAGACCCCTGGCTTTGTACGTGGGTATGTTGGTCAGCCTACATGGCCATTCTATTCCGCTGATCTGCCAGCACGGATTTAACCTTCTTCAGCAACTTCTGCTGGATCACCGTCACGCGGCCACAATTCGCTGCTTGGAGTTAATCGTACCATTGTTTTTGGAAACGCCAGAAACTCTGGCCAATTGTGAAAGGTTCGCTGTTGAATCGAGAATTTGTTGATTCAATAGTATAATCTATTCCAATTCTAGTTTTCAGAGACTTATGACTACTCTACTAAACGCAGATCGTACCTACTTAAAGCTGGCTAAGGACATGGTCTACGCAAATTCGATTGGCCCCATTCTGGAATTACTAGATAACATGTTGCACCATCAGATTATCTCGTACACAAAGTAAGCCCAAATTTTATCATTCATTTTTGAATAGTTACAAAGCTATATTATTTTGTTGGGACAGCTATGGACTTTGCTCACCGCTTAATCTTCTCAACATCTGGCTCAACTGTTTTACCACACTGCCAGGATGGTCGCAGAACTCCAATTTATTGTATCTTCTTGACAGAATGCTACGTATCTCGTACCAGTTTCCCGACTGCCGTGCTCAAGCTGTTGAATTTTTCTACAATTACTACAAGGTAAATAATCTAATCAAGGATGCGTACTTGAAATTCTATACAGCTAACTAATGTACATTTTGTCTACACCACAGGATTGCACAGAATGGAAGTCGGCACCTAAAGGATCAGCTCTAAAAGCTTTCTTCGGCGGACAGTCTGTTTCTCGCATTCCCGTAATCTCGCCCCAAAACTGCTGGCTGAATTTAGTGATTCTTGAGATTGAGTTCCGTCTAGTAGACACGCGAATCTTTCCCGAACTTTTGCGACAAATTTCCGCTCAACCCGTGGAAGTGGCTCTCAAAAAAACCATCTCCTTGAGCAAATCCAACAGCTTTCCCGCCAGCCAACTGGTGATATTCAAATACGCCCAACTGCTGGCCAGCATGGACAGCACTCACGCCCTATTTCCTATCGTTTGTCAAAAATTTTTCGAACTCTATCTGTGGCGAGTGCCGACAGAAAACGAATCGCTTAACTTTAGTCACAATTTTGGGGTATCTGACAAGTTTTACGAATATAATGTGCCTTTGATGAAGAGTATTAAGTCCCAACTGAAGTCTGCTGACTCGTACTATTCTGCGCTAGCAACCAAAAACGCCAGTGATGATGCCATGGCCCACTTCTATCGAAATTGTTGCAAGCTAATGCAAAACTGCGCGCTTTGGCTGGAGGAAACTCAAATAAATCACTTTACCAGTGATGCAGAGCACCTGCCCGCCCAGTACAATTCCGAGAAGCTGCGCGAACTGTTAAGTGGTCATGTCAGCCACTGGACGGAGTTCCTGTGCCTCGCTTCGTTACGCAAGGAGCAACGCCATCAGGCTGATCACTGGGCCCGAAAAGTGATGAGACTTCCCAACCAAAAGGCTCCCAGGACACCAGTGCAACCAAAGCCGCGACAGCCGCCTGCTCAACACATTAAAAGCCTGCTACATAGTTACGAGAAGATTGTTGAGAATCCAGTGCATGTTTGTGTGGAACCTACCAAGACGCCGCTGATCGATGCAAATATTGTTACTCAGATTCAGAAAAAAATGAACACGTTGAACTCAACGGCCAAGTAAGAAGCAAACTTTTTATAGTCAGTTTTTATAATCATTTAATTTTTAGCAACTACCATTATAAGACGTCCGAGTTAAATTCGCTGAACCTGAACTATTTGGAAAGAGTGCCAACACTCTACTCGATGATTCCCTATGAAGAAACCAGGCGAAAGGAGTGCACATCCCTGCTCTTCAAGCGAAACTGTACAGCTCCTGCCCACATAAAACTCACTCCGGAGCATATACGAATCAACGACGTTATATCCCGAAAACAAACGCAGAATCGAGAAAGGCATGATAAAATTATTGACGATCTATTGTTGGCCATGAATGTAGACAGTTTTGCTCAAGCCCTCGAGGAGTTGGGCGTCTGTATCGGTGCCCTACTGGTTGCCCCGTTGGAATCAAGAGTCACGCAGATAGGCGTGCAGGTGTTCTATCACATAGTGGATAACCTAAACGAGGTGACAATGAAATTCCAACCAACACATGACCTGTACTTTCAAGTATTGGAGAAGCTTGGGGTGAGTAATATATTTGTGATTGCCAAGATGTCATTTGATCAATTGTATTTCTCAGATGTTTCTGGAAGCAGACCAGGCCACCCAGGGATTGGCGGTTCTTCGTCTGGCGCTCAAACGACCCGATCTTTTAGAGCTGCTGGCCGGAGTCTTTGTGCCCAGCCGCACTGACGTGGATCACTTTCTGCCCATGTATGAGTTCCTTATTGACTCGCATCTCAAGCACTGCGACACACAGACTCTGTTCGTACTATTCTCGAAATTCGACCTTTTGGGATGGATGGAGGCCTATCAGCCAAAACTGAGCGAGATCAACCGTCTGCTTCTGCTGGTTCTGCAGGGACTGGAGGCATGGTCTCAGCCCGATAGCAGTCTTTTACAAGATCTGTTCCGTAGGCATCTAGTCCATATTTTTGGTTACGATTTCCCACAACACTACGGCGAGGTAATGCAGCTCGTTCTGGACCGCACGTCGGATCAAAAACTTATGCCAGTTGTTCTTGTGGACCTGTTAAACGCGTTGTTTGTCCGCTCCAACTGTCTGGTGTTGTCTTTGGAGCAAAGCGAAGTGCGGGTGCACGAACTTGCCTTGGACTTTGCCCGACATCAAAAGTTATTTACCCTGAAGGCGGCAACGGACACACTTCTGCTGTTATCCCGACATTTTCAAAAGGAGCGCCTCCATCATGGACTCCACGGACTGTATCCCAAGCACAAGGATTATTGCCAGGCGCTGGTCCTGTGGTTCACCTCCTTCGGTCATACGCTTCTCGCTTCGGCCATTTGCAGCTATCAGGCGCTACTAGCTGATCAAAGTAAGTTGGACACCATTTCCGCAGTATCTATATATTAATATTTCCTCTCCGTTTTTAGTCAGCGATATCGTGTTTGGATCTATTGTGGAGATGTACAGCCCCTGGCTAATCCCCTATACCGAGGAAACGGTTAGTGGCGTAGCCCACTGGATTCGCCAGCTGACTCCTGGACAAAGCCAAGTGCTCTTACCATGGAGCGAGCAGCATGTGAGCAGCTCCAAACTCATGATCCGTTCCTTCGTTGCCACCATATTACAAGTAGTGCAGTATCTGCCTTCGTCGAACAAGATTCTGGAGCACGTATTCGCCTGGTACGTGCATCACTTTGCCCAACCGAACACAGCTGGCCACGTGCTGGCGCCCATTCACGAGGGATTGGCTCAATTGCCCTGGGAACGTTTCCTACCACCGGCACAACACGTGGAGCTGCTCTATGATAGCCTGCAAAAATTTCTGCCAGAGTCACACGCCATGCTGGGTCACATATTCATTCGAATTGAGTGGAATAATTGGTTTGCCCAGATGCCCCAGCCAGTGTCGATTCTATCCCGACTTTTCAACATATTCGTAAAGATCGCCTTCGAACCGAACATTCACATTCACCCCAATACGAGCAAGATTCTGGAGGATGCCATTCATTATCCATGGCATTTGGTGGAATACAGTGAGCTGGAGCAGCTGCTCAAGTGGTTCGTGGCCAGTGTGGAGCCAGCCATTGCCCTGAAGATCCCAGCCGAGAGTAACTATGCGGACCGCGCTGTTTTGGAGTACGTAAAAGGGCATGAATGTACATTTTTCCTTAATTTATCCAAACTGTTCATTGGTGCAGGCTCCTTCGCCTGGCTTGTGCCATGTTGCCGGAACGCTCTGCGCAGGATGCCATTGTTCTGGGTACCGCCAAGCGCATGCTCTACACCCGGTCCATGGTCCGAATGCAGCGAGCATGCGGAGCCAAGCACAACAAGTTGTTGGCCACGAAGGAGGGCGAGCGTGCCTTTAGTAACGCATTCCTAGAGCTGCTGAATAGCATCGACGGAGCCATCAGCAGCTGCAGTGAGCATCGTACAGTGGAGGAACAGCGTAGAGAAGCAATCAACCTGATGCTGGAGCTGGTTGCGCCCACCCAGACGCAGAGCCAGGAAGTGTCCAAGTATAAATTACTCGATAGGTCTACATTTTCAGTCTAACCAATAACACTTACTGGTTTTCAGCATACACATAAAGGCTCTTGTTTGGTGGCAGCAGCGTTGTTCTCCGGGCAACCTGGTCATGTGCTCCACCCTGCCCGCCATCGGTCACCTCAACACATACATCGCCAGCATTTATTCGCTGTTGGAGACCAGCATAGAGAACTACTTTCGCACCGCGCCGGAGAGCGCGCCGTGGCACGCGCCCAGCTGGCAAGGTTTAATAGAGGCACTGAGCATGTCGCTGCCGAAACTAGACCTTATGCCGATCATGCAGGGCAGCTACTTCTTCTCCCTGCATGTTTTCGTGGTCTACAAGATGGAGGAGATCGCGACGGATGGGGATAAGGTGACCTTCTTGCAGGACCTCACCCAGTTGCTGGAGAACTTGAAAACCAGCCCACTGACAGAACCGCGGATGGCCCTAGTTTGGGGCGTGGTCATTGCACGGGGCTGTCAAATTGCGCAGATCAACCAGCAGGTGAAGAAGCCACTTCACATGCTGGCGAGGCACCTACAGATTGCATCAACTAAGGCAGAAGGCTGGGGCGATGGTCTGCTGGGAGTGATCGGTCTCAAATCGGAGGTTATTACCAACAGGTTTGTTTTATGAACATTTAACAATGAAAATCCGTAGGGCTTACATTGCCGAATCAATTTTCAGACGAAAAGTGCTAACCCGTTGCTTGGCTTGCGTGATCTTCTCGCTGTTTCCGGCCAATCGGGACCTTCGTTTGCCATCAGACGAGTACGAAAGTGCGCTCCGGGAGCTATCTATGCTGCTGGCCAACAAGAAGTTCACCGACATCAAGCCCTTGATCGTTCGGGCCGTTAGCCTGCTCAAGGAAACCACATTTCCCGATATCCGGGCCGTACCTCATATGGTCTGCCGACTAATCAGCATCTTCTACGAGGAGAGCTACCTGACAACCATTCCAGAGGTCTGGGACTTTGACTTCAAGTTGATTGCCACGTAGCTTACCGACCAAGAGGATTATTCTAACCATCTTAACAGCCAGTTGTGTTATTTTCCAGGTGTTATATATCATCTAACTAGGTATAGGGTAAATAAAGTGATCAATTTTAAGCAATTTTCAAAATTGCAAAACACATAATCGTGAACATTTATTTATTTATCCTAATACAAATACTTCAGGAGCCATAAACTCAATATTGGTTTTAAATCTTGTAGACTATAACTTTATTTGATATACATGTCTCGAAAGTGCATACTTGAAGCTATTTGTTTAAGCGTAGTTACAATGACATCATCGACAATCATGACGGCAATAATCCAATTGACGGCAATGTACAAGAAATTTAATGATACAATTAAATGAACTTTAAACAAAATATAAATACGTAGGGCTAGACGAACGATAACAAATGAACATGAAATGACTACTCTTAGGTATTGCTACATGAAAATATAAATAACGATAGGGCTTCGCTCGGAACGAGCAAACTGAGGCGAAGGCAGCCGGGCTCCGCTTGGCAATCAGTCTTCTACGGCAAAGTTGGACAGCTGCAGGTGCTGAAGGTTGTTGCGTGCATCGAAGTATCCCGTATCAGTGGGATTGTCTGGTGTTGGGACAAATGGTGGCTCGGTATTGCCAATATTCTCCCAGTCGATGCACGCAAAGTGACGCATTTGCTGCACTTCCTTTGCGGCCGGTCGCTCATTGGGATCCATGGTAAGGAGCAGTTCCACAGCCTCCATGGATTCGACGGATAATGCCTCATCACCTTCTGGCCATTCGATGTCTGCGAGGCATTAGTAACAAAAATATATATGCTAGGTATAAGAAAACTCTTTAAAAACACTAAACTCACTCTTATTCAGAATGTTGTCAAATACTTTCTGAGGTGTCTCGTCGTTGAAGGGTGGAATGCCGGTCATGAACTCGTAGAAGCAGACGCCCAGAGCCCACCAGTCGACAGCAGGACCGTGACCTTGCTTCAGCAGTAGCTCCGGAGCCAGATAATCGGGTGTGCCCAAGATGCGTTCGTTAGACACGCGAGCACCGCGACGCACTGACTTTGGCGTGCGGAATGGCGTATTGATGTTTACGTTTTTCGGCGTCTTTGGTAAGTTGCCGGCTCCATGATTGATAGGCGACATCGTTGGATCGTCTGACAGTTTCAGGTGATACTGAATGCCTGACATCTTATCTGCGGCCGCGTGCTCCCGTTTCTTGTTTTCGATGGACAGGGGAAGAGCGAACCGAGTGGCCTTCAGCTTTCCGAGAAGACCCCCATCACGACGTGGTAACTTCTGGGAAGATACAGGCGTAGAGAATACCACGTTGGCCACGTTTGCTTCCGGACCAAGCAGATGAGTCATAGGCAACTCGTCATCGGATAAGGAGCGCACCTTTAGCACACCACGGATCGGCGAGGAACGGGCCTTGCGCTTTTTGGGCGTGCTGCTGCCAATATTGAGGATTTCGATTTCTTGCGTAAGTCCGGTGTTGGTACTCCCATTGCTCGAACTGCAGCCATCGGTCTCCAAGCCGGACATGTTGTCGGAGCGATTGACCAGATTGATCTTTCGCTTCATGCCGCGCAGGAAGTCGGGGCGCTTAAAGTGCTTGGACAGATTGCGAAACGGCGAGTTCATGTTGATGCCGCTCATCTCGTTGCCGTTGGTTATGTTGTAACTGCGCGAGTAATCCGAACAGCTAAAGTCCTCCTTGGATTGGCTCAGGTTGTCCCCATTTTTCTCAATCGACGAAGCCGTACTCTCGCTATTCAGATTCAAGTGGCAGCTGGAATAGTCGTCGCCCTTGCGACTGGACACTCCTGAATCCTCCTGCACCTTTGAGATGCGATTTCGCTGAGGGAATAGTAGAGGTAGTTATTAACTGGACTACGTGGACTATGTGGCTTACATATTAAACTTTTTTAAATTTGGTTAGCATTAGGTTAGTTCTGCGAAGAGGGTTATAGAATACAAGCATTTAATACAGAAAGGGACACCGCACAAAGGACAGACACACACTTATGCACATGCCAACGCACCTCGTCGACCGATCGCCTGCGCACCATGGAAAACTCAAACGAAGCCTCGCTTGCGTTATCTATCTTGGGCAAATGTTTGCCTTCATTGGCGACCATGTTGCTGCTGTCTTGCTCGGCCAGCTTGCAGCCCTTTCAGAGAATCAACCAATTATGCAAATAAATACAGAGGTGACGGGTTTGGCCGAGTTTTAGCCACTCACCTGACAGGGGACCGCATCCAAGACGAATTCCACGCGTCGCTTGCTGGGGATCGCATTGACCGCAGCATCATCATCTTTAGCCTCCAGCGGTGGTGAGCACTTGCTCAGGTCGGCCGAGTTACAAGTGTGGAACGAACAAGACGAGCTGCTGTCCTGGGGCTGAAGATTCAGAAAATACTATGTGAAGTAATCCGCTTTAATTACATTAGGTTTTCCCACACTTACGTTGGTAGTGCAAGTATGAGTAATGGATTCATTGGCCTCCTCGGCAGAAAAGAAGGGGGAAACTCCAGATATCTTGCTGTCGCTCGTTTTTTCTGCATCATTGAGCGAAGTGTCACCCTCGCTATCCGAAAGCTCCATTATCAAACTTTGCTTGTTAATGGCCTGCAGCAAGTTGGATGTCCCCGTGGTCGCCAGGCCCATTCCGTTGCTCTGCGCGCTTGAAACTGAACCGAAGTCCTGCAGTTTCTTCTCGGAGCCAAAGGACAGGTGCGAGGTGAGGGACAAAAGCTGTCCTGGCGTGCGGGCGTTTAAATTCGGTGAGCAGTTTATAAGGTCTGATATTTCCAGATCTCGTCGCATATCGATCTTGCTCAACCCAAAATCCGTGAGCTTCACATGACCACTGGCTGAGAGCAACATGTTGTCTGGTTTTATGTCTCTGTGGACAATTCCGTGCTGATGTAGATACTGCAGCGCCATTACCATCTCGGCCACGTAGAACCGGGCCGTGGGCTCGTCAAAATACCCAAACATGGCCAGTAGTGACTTGAGATCCCCGCCCACCATGTACTCCATCACCAGGTAGACGTAGGAAAGCGATTGCAGGGAGTAGAAGAGACTGACACAGAACTGGGAGCGGGATAGGGCCAGGGCATTCCGCTCGGTGATCACCTGGGACACCATGTTCTTGTTGATCATCTCCGACTTGCGCATCACCTTGATGGCGAACAGCCGCTTCGAGTCGTTGTTCTTGTAGCCCAGGAACACTTTTCCGAAGGCGCCGCGGCTAATTGGCTTAATGATGACAAAATCCTTGATAGTGGGAAGCTGTACGAGGAAGGAAATGAATCCATTATTATGCAATGAAATGTTAAAACTGCTGATAGTTGATAAAAATCATTCATTTCTATAACCCATGATAGAATTAATGTCTGTGGATAAAAACGGGCAAGGTAAACAATTCAAAACTTAAGTTGATTCTAGTTTTCAGAAGAGATCTTAGAATATATGTATGTATATGTAAATACATATATAACTGGATAGAACAAGATAAGTAAATAGACAGTAAGAGGAAATGAAGAAAGGAGCAATGTAAAAAACAAGATAAATAAAACTGTAAAATTTTGATTGTAAAGGAATATCATACATAACCGAACATAAATAACACAAAAATATGATTTTTCCATTAAGCCTTTACAGTTTACTGCTCCTTTAATCCATTTACACTATGTTTTTGGCGCATTTCAAATTTTCTTCAGGACTAACTGTAAACCACCCACGTGTGGCAATCGCCACTCTGCGATTCCTGTGCTTACCTTAGCATTCTGGGAGTGATTCTCCGGCTTGGTGGTGAGGATGTTGATCTTGTCCAGCAACTGCTGACTGTCGATCAGCGAGTGGGTCTTCTTGGGGGTTTTGTAGTCGATGTGGACATCCGATTGCGAGGTCGCATCGGCGTTTTCCATATCTTCCAGGTTTCCAACGGTCAGAGAGCGATTTTCTCGCGGCTTGGCACAATATATACAATTATCGTATAGGGGTACACCCTGTATATAATTCGATGTGAACGTAGCGCTATTAGCTTGTTTATTGCATAGTTTTTATTTTAAACATACATTTAAAACAGCGCGTCTATTTTCTACTACCTGAACTAGGGGTGGAACTAATTCGATTATTAACACTTATATCGATGTTTCTCGAAATTTTATAACATCGATGTTATTGCAGTAACAGAACATTAAAAGAATTGTTTATTAATATTAATGTGTTTTAAATTAAAAGCCCTTTTATATTTAAATTAAATATATTTACAAATACCGATTAATTTCGATAGCTATTATTTCTTATCGAATCCAAGCTCGCTTTGCAACACTTCCGTTCCACCTGGAATTTATTTACGTGCTGAAATTCCGAGTTTTTTTGTGATAAAACAGCCCCCGATGAATGAAAGTGTGTTCCGTATACCGCCAAACAGACAGTGAGCAATGCGCCATACTCTGTCCTTACCTAACCACTGCCCAGAGTGAGAAGCCGCTTACCAATCCGCCAGAGAAATCCCCGCCAAGAAGATGCTATACCTTCGCCGCCTTTTCAGCCAGGAGCTCTCTCCGGCTGCTCAGGGCGACTTTCTGGGCTGCCTGCAGCAGGCGCCCAGTCTCCTGTCCACCGGATTCCCTGGAGCACCTGCACTGGAGAGCCTAAGTTGGTTACACAACTTAGCGCCATGCTTCCCGCTGCGAGGCGACCAAATACAGGTCATCCACGAGCCAAAGCACTTCTACGAAACGCTGGTGCAGCGCATCGGCCAGGCCAAACGCCGTATAGTGCTGGCCAGCTTATACCTGGGCACCGGGCAACTCGAGAACGCCATGGTTCAGACGTTGCGTCACAGCCTGGAGCAAGAGTCTGCACTGAGGCTCAACGTGCTCTTGGACTTTACACGCGGCACGCGGGGAACCCTCAACTCAAAGACTATGCTGCTGCCCCTGGTCCGCGACTTCGCTAGCCAGGTGCAGCTCTCTCTTTACCACACGCCTGATCTGCGCGGGATGACAAAGAGACTCGCTCCGCCACGATGGAATGAGCTACTCGGACTGCAGCACATGAAGGTCTACCTCTTCGACGATGCCGTGATCATCTCAGGGGCCAATCTGTCCAATGACTACTTCACCAACCGGCAGGATCGATACATACTGATTGAGGACAAGCCGTTGGCGGATTTCTATGCTCAGTTCATCGAACGCGTGCAGGAGTTTAGTTTGGCAGTGGCGCCAGATGCCAGCGAGGGACTGCACCGAAACTGGCGAATACTGCCGTACGAGGGCACCAAGGAGCAGTTTATCCAGCTTGCCCAGAAGCGTATCTCCGACTTGGTGCAGGAGACGTTTCAGCGGCAGGCGCGAACAAAGGAGCAGAATCCTCAGGCAGACACGTGGGTTTTTCCCCTACTTGAGATGGGCCAGATCGGCATCCATCACGACAGCGTGGTGACCAAGCGGCTGCTCTCCAACTGCGTGTCTGGCTCACGGCTGAAACTGGCCACCGGGTACTTCAACTTAACGCAGGAGTACATGGACACGCTCACGCACAAGTGCCTGGCCCAGTGCAGCATCCTGATGGCTCATCCAAATGTGAGTCGCTATGGCTATTTAATTAGTTGATTAATAGTTCCGTGACCTGATTTATTTTCCAGGCCAATGGCTTTCAGGGTGCCAAAGGGCCTGCGGGAGGAATTCCGGCTGCCTACACATTGATAGCTAAGAGTTTTTACGAGAGCTTGGTTCGCCGGAAGCAAAACCACCGCGTCAACTTCTTCGAGTACGAGAAGCCTGGCTGGACGTACCATGCTAAAGGATTGTGGTACTACCTGCCCGAGGCGCGACTGCCCAACCTTACGCTCATCGGCTCATCAAACTTTGGGGAGCGATCAGTGAACCGCGATCTGGAGACGCAGGTGTGCCTGGTGACGGCTAATAAGGACCTGAGCCAGCGCTTGCAGGCGGAAGCTGACCGGCTATACGATCTATCACAGACGGCGGAGCGGGAAATTGTCCAACGTCCCGTTCCGCGATGGGTCCAGGCCGTTGTCCGTATATTCAGGAATTTCTTCTAGGCTCTTCGACGTAATAGTTTAATTTTTTTCGTTCTTGTTAAGGCCCATATCCCAGGTAGTTACTTTAGTTTTATAATTCGTGTTTAATCTTTGCCCTGGGCAAGTGTTTCTATTGCTGGTAATTGTTGCTTTTGTACACAGGCTAAAGTTTGTTAAATAATAAAGAGAATGTTATACGGAATCGAAGATACGCTGAATGAAAGCTACCACACTGTGGTCTTATCACCGGGGTGATTTCAAGTTCAGAATCAACCGCATGGGCTATAAAATGTATACATATGTACTTTCATTCATTTTTAATAATTATTATAAAATGTATATATATTATCATTTATTTTAAATAATTGAAATCTAAATAATTGCTTAAAAACGCCTGTTTTTGTTGGTAACATGATTTTATCAAATGTTAACTACCCTCTTTTGGTATTAGTTTTGAGTTGAATGTTTTAAAAATTTGGAATCAAACATCGGAATTAGAAATATACATTTCTAATTCGAAATCTCAAATCCCGCCATTCTGTTACTCATAATGGTCGTTAGGCCTGCAGAAGCAGAAATAACCGGATAAATTAAAGAGCTATTTAGCTATTTACAAGAATGTATTTCGAACTTTCAATGTGTCGAGGTTGTTGAGATTGTTTGCCAATTTTGTTTAAAGCAATCTGCCAGTAATATGTGAACAAAAATATGAAATCTTTGAAATACTTTACTCAATTCTAAGCTTTTAACCAATGTCGATGCTCGCACTTCAATTTATCGCTGTATTGCCATCTCTAAAGCTCTCTCTGTTCTCTCTCAAAAATTGCCGGGCTCGAAAACTTTAGTTAGCTGATTTTTTTTGGCCCGGTAAGACGTAAGACGGGCTGCTTAGCTGCGTGCCAAGTTCGCGAGTTCGGAAGCGCGTTAAACGTTATGTGTTTGCTCGCCGTGAAAGTTAAATTAAAATAAATCTGATTATCGCCAGGCAAAAGGGAAAGAAAAAACAACGCGGCGCGTGCTTACCAAAGTGCAGTAGTGTGTTGAGCTGGAGCGCGACAGTGTTGGTGCACTGGCGGCTGACTTAGCATGTGTGTGTGAGCAGCAAATTCCAAGAATATAACAAAAGCAAAAAACAACAGAGTTTAGCAAAAATGTCAAACAGGCGAAGAGTGCGAACAATTGATTATCTGGCGCTGCAGCAGAGTTTGCGTTTGCAAAAGACACCGGCAACAACAAATGCAGAGGACCAGGTGCCCAAGTCGGGGGAGGAGGAGAACGGCAATGGCCATCATAGTGCCGTTACAGCTGAAACGCCACCCCCACCACCCATCCCGCCCATTCCGCCCATACGATTACGACGCGAGCAGAGCGTCGAGGAGGATGTTGCAAGGTGAGCAAAGCACACCGTTGGTTTCCGAAATTCTGGGCTTTTCCCAACACCAACAGAAACAAGAAAGTCTGCATTGGCACGTAACAGCCGCTCTCTTTCTCTGCTCTCAAAGCCCTGGTTGTGGTTTTCCCCTCTCATTTGCTCTCGCTCTTCATCTCTCGCTGTGCATTTCACCAGTTTTATTTGTTTAAACGTAAACAACGTGTTTTGGGGCCACGTTATCTTGTTGTTGCTCTGGGGGGCTCAACGAACCCCAGAATTTAGCGAACTGCAAGACAGGCACAAAAAACGAACAGCAGCAAATTGCGAATTCTGCCTGAAATTGGACACTGTGTGCAGCGCAATTAAAATTCTGCATAGGTGCACTGCGAGAAATCGTTAGTACTTGTGTAAGTTTTTAATAAATCACGTAATATTTTTCAAAGAAAACATTTTAATGCTCACTCTTTTCATTATTACATATTTTTGTGGCAGTAAAAGTTTAAATTGAAATTTCATAGGAGTCAGAAGTTCTGCTAGGGCTGCTTTTTTATGTAACAAAGATTGTTTTCAGTGACCAACAAGTTTTCACACTTACTGAAGAGCACCATTTTTAATATGTCGAATATGTTTACTGGAAAATGCCTAATTATTTACTAAATCAGGTATACATTAAAAACAAAGTTTATGTTGTATATACTCTCTGCCTTGTTTTTCCGAGTATTTCGGCATTTATCATAGTCGTATTTGTGGTGGCCGCCTCGAGTCTTCCAAGATATTTGCTGATAACGCTGACGGTGGCCTGATAACACATACACACTCACCTTGAGGGACTTACGGATACCTTTTCCGCTGTTTTTTATTGTTGTTTCTTGCGCGGGGCTTATTCATATTATACTAGATTTTTGATTTTATTGCATGGGATGGGTGAGTGTTCATGGGGGTTTTGCTTCGCAGAAAACCACGAATGTCATATGTTAGCAGGAAATTTTCGGCAAACATCAATTTTCTTTTGGCACCTGTTTCTATGGAAACCAAGTGAAATTAGCCGAGATTTATGTGTCTGCTATCCGCTCTCTTTTTTGTTGGTCTCCCTATATTTTGATACCTGTGAATTGATTAGTTTAAGGTTTAGTTTGAAAAGAAGATACCAGTTAGTTGATACTATGTACATATTGTACCAAGCTGTTCTCTAGAAACTTTAGAACGACCTAGTTTGCTATTTCAGAGGTTATAACAACCTTTATAGGGTAATCGATAGCTTGGACATCTGTGAGCGTGGTTCTCATTTGACATTATCTCTCATTTAATGCGGCCAATCGTGTTCTTCTTCAGTTCGTATACCTGTTTTAGGGGCAGGGAAGAAGAAGAAGAGACGGAGGGGAGACTATTGGAAGTTAAAACGCGTTTAATACGTGCGTTTGCCCACTCTGCTTTGTAACCTCTTTCGTTATTCTGTTTTCAAATCGAATTCGCTTTCTTCTCAAATCTCCGTCCATAATGTTTTGTGGTTGTCACCTGGCTAACTGAATGGAATTCCAATGATTGAAGGTCTCTGGCCTAACTGTTGTGGGCCAAGAGCGAGAGAGAGAGAAAGAGAGAGATAGATTGAGCGAGTGAGATCGCGCTCTTGCAACATTCATATTTGTACTTGAACTTGCAGGTTATCTCTCTCTCCTCTCTTTCTCTCTTCTGCTCCTCGTTCTAGCCCTCTCGCTTTGGGCAGTCCGGCATGAGTACAATCAAATCAGTTGGTTATAATTTTGGGCTTTCGTGTGTTTGATAAGCATAATTATGGCGTGTACATAGTACACACATATCAGAAAACATTTCCGCATAGTGCACACGCATGCGCCCCACACACTCACAAACATACACGTGCCACCTCCGTTTACAGTAATTTGGAATTTTCTTATATGTTTTTATATGCCAGTTTACTGCAGAGAACAGCATAAACATGAGATCTAGCGATTGTGTATGATTTATTGATTCCTTTTATTTAAAATAAAAACCCCTCCAAACCTTCAATTAAAATAATTTATATATTTGTATATTAAATATTAAACGCAATTTATTTGGTTACTCTTTTTCATTTTCTCTTCCTAAATTGGAAAGAACTGGCGTTATCTTCGGCATAGGAAGGTTAGCAAGCATAGAAAAATAAAACAAAAAAATATAATTTTGATTGGGAGTCTGATTCTTCTGTTTCAAGTCACTTTGTTTATCACGAACTCGTCCTATCAGTTAATCGGGTAAATTGATCGGTTAGTCATTGAATTTCCAATGCCTCATCAATGGGGACCACGGTGCGAATGTGCAACTTTTATGTATATCTATAAATATGAAGTATACGCACTGTTGGTCACGTGACAGTCGATTTTCATATAGCGCCAATGAAGTTGATTGACTAAGTTCGAATCGTTTTTGTTGTTCTCCTCGTATGGAGAAAAAATACCTACACTGAATGTATAGCTTAAGTAAACACATTGCGTATTAGCTAACAAACGCGTACATAATAAAATGCCATACATTAATAATAAATATTCGCGCGGTAAAGACAATTACGAACCACAAACAAACGCAATACGGTCCACAAACGATCGGATACCCCTTTTGCGTTCCACAACAAAACTTAAACGCTTCTCTATTTCTTGTGCTCTTAAACTCAAATCTCTCTCGCAAAATCTAATTGTATGTTCTCTCTCTCTCTGAGATGCCACAACAAAAACGGCTAAAGTTTAACGGCAGGTATGGCATTTATTGTAAACCGTAGGTTTCACAAATGAAAGCCCTATATTTTCTGCATACTTTTTACATTTTGATTCCTTTTATTTAAAATAAAAACCCCTCCAAAGCTTCAATTAAAATAATTTATATATTTGTACATATATTAAATATTAAACGTAATTTATTTGTGTACTCTTGCTATGCCACACTCTAGCAGTGATGCCAATATTTTTCTGAAAAAAAAATATTGGGAAAAAAAACGAAAAAAATAGGCTGAAAATTTAAAAAAAAAAAGGATGAAAAAACAGGACAGATTTTTTTTCTGAATATTATTTATTTAGTTAACTTTTAATTTAATATTTTAAATGTTTCGTCAAATACGATTCGGGCATTTTATAGGTGTTTCCTGGTTTCCTGGCGACACACTTCATCGGACTTAACAGGCAAAAAGGTTATTTTATTTACTTGAGCAAGAAACATGAAGTGAATAAGAAACTTTTATATTTTTATTGTGGGGAAAAAAACAAATTTTATTAAAAAAACATATATATCGAAAATATCAAATATGTCGATTTTTTTATGATATTTTAAATATTATCATATTTTTTTTTGATAAAAATATTATCGATACGATATTTTTTTAATATCACGACATCCCTACTCTAAATTAAAAGACATGCCTTACAGTCTTCACTAGAACTAGTTGGAAATTATAGGGCTACAAGAAAATATGTTTCCTAAACAAATATTAAAAGCGGCAATAGCTACATATGTGTTCCAACAGTAAGTTAAACATTCTTCAGGCTTTATTTAAGACAATTTTTACGACTCACTTTAAAGACCTCACTATTTCACTCACTAATATAATTATGACAAAATAATAGATTATTATTTAATTACTTACAGCTCGAGATTAATGAACAAGAATTGTATATTATCTTTTAAATATTTTTTATGAATAAATATTTTAAAATAAATATTATAACATTTCAAACACTTATATGAATAACATTTGCCTGGTTATTTGTTCAAGAGGGATGCCAATGTGATCTTGCAAGTAATCACACTTAAGAATAAACAGGAATTCCAGAAGGTGACCAACGATCGTTTGGTTTTCGGTAGCAACTTGCTGCTGATTATGATCGCCTGGTAATTCAATCCGAAAAATCTACAATTTGCCAAAGAAATTAACATTTTGCAGACAAAATTATAAGATTTTTCGGTTTAAATTATTAGGCGATCATAATTTCAAACACTTGTATAAATAACACTTACCTGGTTATTTGTTCAAGAGGGATGCCAATGTGATCTTGCAAGTAATCAGGAACGCATACACTACTACACACACTACGCATACACTACATTCACTGCTCGACCGGTAAGAAAGATGACTTGGAATATTTTGTGACTCTAAATTAGAAGACATGCCTTACAGTCCTCACCAGAACCAGTTGGGAACTATAGGGCTATAGGACACGAAAAATCTACAATTTGCCATATATATTTACACTTTGTGGGCAAAATTGAAAGATTTTTCGGTTTGAATTACCAGGCGAAGAGGAATTCCAGAAGGTGACCAACGATCGTTTGGTTTTCGGTAGCAACCTGCTGCTGATTATGATCGCCTGGTAATTCAATTCGAAAAATCTACAATTTGCCATAAATATTTACATTTTCTAGGCAAAATTGTGAGATTTTTCGGTTTAAATTACCAGGCGAACAGGAATTCCAGAAGGTGACCAACGATCGTTTGGTTTTCGGTAGCAAACTGCTGTACATACGTACGTACATACGTACATACATACATACATACATACATACATACATACATACATACATACATACATACATACATACATACATACATACATACATACATACATACATACATACATACATACATACATACATACATACATACATACATACATACATACATACGTACATACATACATACATACATACGTACATACATACATACATACATACATACATGCCCACAAAATGTAAATATTTATGGTAAATTGGAGATTTTTTTCGGATTGAATTACCAGGCGATCATAATCAGCAGCAGGTTGCTACCGAAAACCAAACGATCGTTGGTCACCTTCTGGAATTCCTGTTCGCCTGGTAATTTAAACCGAAAAATCTCACAATTTTGTCTCCAAAATGTAAATATTTATGGCAAATTGTAGAGTTACACAACTTACATACATACATACATACATACATACATATCGAAAACCAAACGATCGTTGGTCACCTTCTGGAATTCCTGTTCGCCTGGTAATTTAAGCCGAAAAATCTCACAATTTTGCCTAGAAAATTGTAGATTTTTCGAATTGAATTACCAGGCGATCATAATCAGCAGCAGGTTGCTACCGAAAACCAAACGATCGTTGGTCACCTTCTGGAATGCCTGTTCGCCTGGTAATTCAAACCGAAAAATCTTTCAATTTTGCCCACAAAGTGTAAATATATATGGCAAATTGTAGATTTTTCGTGTCCTATAGCCCTATAGTTCCCAACTGGTTCTGGTGAGGACTGTAAGGCATGTCTTCTAATTTAGAGTCACAAAATATTCCAAGTCATCTTTCTTACCGGTCGAGCAGTGAATGTAGTGTATGCGTAGTGTGTGTAGTAGTGTATGCGTTCCTGATTACTTGCAAGATCACATTGGCATCCCTCTTGAACAAATAACCAGGTAAGTGTTATTTATACAAGTGTTTGAAATTATGATCGCCTAATAATTTAAACCGAAAAATCTTATAATTTTGCCTGCAAAATGTTAATTTTTTTGGCAAATTGTAGATTGCCATAATAATTGCGATCATAATCAGCAGCAAGTTGCTACCGAAAACCAAACGATCGTTGGTCACCTTCTGGAATTCCTGTTTATTCTTAAGTGTGATTACTTGCAAGATCACATTGGCATCCCTCTTGAACAAATAATCAGGCAAATGTTATTCATACAAGTGTTTGAAATGTTATAATATTTATTTTAAAATATTTATTCATAAAAAATATTTAAAATATAATATACAATTCTTGTTCATTAATCTCGAGCTGTAAGTAATTAAATAATAATCTATTATTTTGTCATAATTATATTAGTGAGTGAAATAGTGAGGTCTTTAAAGTGAGTGTAAAAATTGTCTTAAATAAAGCCTGAAGAATGTTTAACTTACTGTTGGAACACATAGTTATTGCCGCTTTTAATATTTGTTTAGGAAACATATTTTCTTGTAGCCCTATAGTTCCCAACTAGTTCTAGTGAAGACTGTAGGCATGTCTTCTAATTTAGAGTAGGGATGTCGTGATACCGGGTAAAAGTGATCGTGTTAAAATTACCATAAGGTACCTGATCACTCCGGGTAGCTCAGTGCAGTGAAAAAATAGGCTGAAATTCTCAAAAAAGGATGAAAAAAGAGGACCGATTTTTTTAAGGATTATTTATTTAGTTAACTTTTAATTTAATATTTTAAATGTTTCGTCCACGATGCATTCGTCCTCAACGTTTGATTCATACGTTGCCATTGTGCCAATGCGTTTCAAATACGATTCGGGCATTTTATAGGTGTTTCCTGGTTTCCTGGCGACACACTTTATCGGACTTAACAGGCAAAAAGGTTATTTTATTTACTTGAGCACAGCACATAGTATTTTGCACTTGCTTTTTGGTCTCCCTATGAGCACGAATTTTATAAATTTTTTCATTTATGCTGCACTTGCAGTATTTGCAAGCCTTTGTTTTTATCACTTTGGTCCTTTGTGAACCAATTTTTTAAATCTGGCTGGTCAAGCCAGAAATCGCGAAATTTTTATTTATACCCCTAATATGCCACATAGTTTGCAAACAAAAAAATGTGGAATTATACAAATTAAATTTTAAAAATTCTTACATTGTCTAAAAAGGACAGATTTCCGGATAGAAAAACTTAAAAAAGGACAGATTTCCGGGTTGCGGCTGTTTGACATTTTTTCCGGATGAAGCAGTAAAAAACAGGACAGATCTGTCCGGAAAAAGGCTAAATTGTCATCACTGGTCTCGAGTAGTTTCTCACTGAAATGAAACTTTTTAATAGCTAAACCGACAACTCCGATTTGTAGTGGCCACCCACAAGTTGCTCTCCGCTGCGGGATGCGTCGGTCGTGCGCTCACCGCTCGCGCTTTTCAGTTCGCCGCGATTGGCAGTGAATAGCAGTCGACTTGGGGGCGACACCGCTTCGTCGGCACCGCGGCACACAATCGCTTGCGCTACATACAGATCCGTATACTATACGCATTGGCGAATAGATGGGGAATATTCTTGTTAAAAGTGCTAATAAATTGACTGGCTGCCGCGGCAAGTGCTGCGCGTTATGAAATTCGAAAGGGTTCGGTGCGAGGCGTGCGAACTACTGTCGCCTATTTGCCATTCGTCGTGATAACCCAGCCGGAAAACTACACACTGCTGCGGTGGGAGATAGTGCACCCCCACCAGTGAGATTCCAGCGATCGGAGAAGGGAATCGGCAGCCGGGTGCGCCGCGTAACGCGTACCGGGGATCGGTCATCCAGTCCAGTCCAGTCCAGTCATCGTTCGCTGGCTCCCGTCTAAAGTTCTCTCCAGCTCCACCAGCTTATAATTGTGAGCTGTCGTTTTTATTTGCTCTCGGCTCGTTACGCCGCTGTTATTGTCCCCGGAGTGGGTTGTGTATGGTGCGGTGCAATTAGATGTGCATAAATCTGGCTGCGACACCCACCGGAGACTCCGAAAGTAACAATAGCCCTCGATTGCGGCGATTAAGCACAGTTTAAAACAGCGGCATTATCGAGCAACCAGTTGAGAGCAGAGACGAGGATTGCACTCCAAGGTTCTCTCTCGTCTCGCTGCGACTCGCTGATTACTGCCAGTTTTGGAGCTATTGGACTCGGCAGACAGTGATTCCCCGGAAGGAAGGCTGCAAAATGCGTCCGAAGAAGTGAGTGAGCCGCGCCAATAGGCTGATGAAAAGTGTGGTGCGATTTGCACAACAATCACAACAGTTTTTTGGTCTGAATAAATTAAACCTCTGCTCAAATTAGGGCATAATCGCAGGCGTGACAAGCGGCTGTCTGCAGCACCGGCAGCAGTCAGATAAGATAGGGATGTCCTCCCAAAACCTCGCCGCTTTCACTCCCTTGGATACACTGCCAAACTTTCATGTGATGCACACGAAAAAGCTTAGAAATTATTCTAACAGCGCGAAATTAATTTGAAAGTTAAAAACAAAAATTCTAAGTTAGTTCGGGAAATCTTTTGAATACCTTCTTGATTTAGCTGTTCAATTGTACGAGTACTTATAATTCAATAGTTGTCATAGCTAAAAGCATTATAAGAAACCATAACACATATTTGGAATATTGCCACAACTAAAAAAAGTTTTTTGGCAAATCGATTGATATTGACAAAACTATATAAAAATGAAAAACTATCAAGGTATCAAAATACCGCAGCTTTGGGCGGTTTGTGGTCGTTAAAGTGGGCGTGGCAGCATCATTTAATAAACTTGCACTGCGTCTATTTCTCTGGAATGTGTTCTGTTTGCTGTTCAATACTAAAGCTATTTTTTGAGTGCATAATATTTATCTGGGTTATCGGCGATTAGGCGGCACTTGTCCGCCGATACAATTAGCGAAACAATTAGAGCAAGCCCTTAGATTAGTGCAAATATACTATCAACCATGACATTCAACCTTATCATCGACCCTTTTCGGATCTTACAGAGTTGAGTACCGTGTGAAGCAGACGCCTTCGCGTCCAGTGCAGATGGCCCGTAGTCGGATTGGAGCTCTAGAGGAGGACATGCCCCCTGAGGATGAGTTGGCGGCGCACTATGAGGCGTTCGGCACCACTCCGCCACGTACCAGGCTCAAAATAAAGAACCGCGACTGGGAACGCAAACAGAAGGTGGTCAATGTGACAGCGTGAGTATACACCAACAATACATACGGGGTGATCCATATGGATATCATAATATACGGTATCAGGGTGGACGCGATAAGGGTTTGCGTCCGTGCTAGGTACGAGATCGGGAATAGTGACGAACGCTACCATATGTTGCACTTGATAGTGTGATCTGTATGGCTAACACATTTTCGTAACCGCTCTTACTTGAAAATGGAAATAATTTCAATTCACCTTCAAATATTTATTCTTCATATAAAATTAAACATATGTTATTCAAAGAAATGTCCTGCCTTCTGTGTAAAAACTGGATTTAAATATAGTTATAGCTATAATCAAAATCTAATCAAAATCTAGCAATACATATTACCTGACCTCAAGAATATCCAAAGAACATAAAAAAAATTTTAGAATTCTAAGAAAGTTGCTTACGTTGATTATGGTATCCGCTCCTTTTCCACCAATACTTGTAACAGACCACTTTCTGAACGCTTTTTCTCAGTTCCGCAGACTTACCGGCCAGTGTGGGTGGCACCCCTAAAAAGACCAGGACGGCCAGATCCCGCGTCCTGCGACGCAACACAATGGACTGCGCCCTGCTCAACGAGATGTTTGTCAACGATGAGAACAAGCGGACGGATAAGCGGTTGCAGTCTCTCCTTCGCGACTCGGAACGGGAGATGAAGAACTCGTTGGCGACGACGGCGGTGGCTCCTCCACGAGGAAATAGCTTCCACGAGACAGCTCATCCACTTGAGTCGCTGGACCAGATCATGCCGCTCAATTCGGAGGGGATGGCGCAGATTCCACTGCGAATCGCTTCCAAGGTGGTGGAGAGCTGTAATCGCTATCGCTGCGTCTCCTCACGGCCCATTGGCTATCGCTCCTCGGCGCCGCCATTGGCTTTTGCTGCGCAACTTCCCGCTGGAATGCTAAGGAGTGATGGAAGAGCTACAGCTGGGTTGGGGAAAAGAAAGGACTTCCACGAGACCTTTGCCAATCTAATAAAGCTCGGTAGCGTAGACCGACAAGACGCGAAACTATCACAGGAGGAGCATACCTGGCAGACTGAGCTGAAGGATCTCATCTGGCTAGAGCTGCAGGCCTGGCAAGCAGACAGAACTGTGGAGCAGCAGGACAAGTACCTCTTCGAAGCGCGACAGGGAGTCTCCGATCTGCTCACCCACATTATAAACTACAAGTTCCAGCCGCGTTATCGCCGCGAGCCGAGTCTGATCAGCCTGGATAGTGGCATTCATTCCGACAGCAACTCCAATGCCAGCTGTATGTCAAACCATTCTTCAAAAGTAAACCCTTAGTCATTATTAACATCTATTCCAGCTCCACTGCCTAGCAAGATGTGCCAAGGCTGCATGTCGCTGTACTGCAAGGATTGCATGGACCATCAGGAGTTGGCGCTGCGAGAAGTAGAGGGTATGCTGACGCGCCTGGAAGCTGCAGAAGCACTCTACCCTTCCTCACAGGCAATGGGCGCCCTGCATCCCATTTACAAATCACAGAGCTTTGTAGGCCGCATCAAGTCCATGTGCTTGTGGTACAACATTACCAAGCAAAACAAGTTGAAGCTCAGTATTCTGGGAAAAATTCTGGCAAGACTGCAAGATGAGAAGTTCTCTTGGCCCGTGTGCACTTCATCCTACATCGCTTCCGACAGCGGTAGTTCATCAGCATCGGGTGTAGAAAACGATGATTCGGCTGTCAACTCAATGGATTCATCCCAGCCACCCAGTGTGGCCGGATCAGCCTCGCGGAAGGGTGTCACACCGTCTCCCAAAGTGCAATTCATGCTAAACGACGCCACCCACGTTCCAGGCGAGACATCAAGTAGCAATGAGTAAGTTGGTACAGTATTGGTACTGAAAAACAAGATATAACTTCCATTTTCCTTTAGATCCACCTCCACGGAGATAAGCCAGTGGTCCAGTGAGTGCTCTCACGGGCATATGCGCAAGGGATCCATTCACGACATCAACATTTTCAGTGTTGAGCCGTTGGGTACGTGCAGTCACAATGGAACAGGAGAGCAGTCTACTGGACTGTATCGCAAGTTCATAGAAAATGTGCTCAAAAGTCGGGGACTGGCCAAGTCGCTGGCTTTTCTACACAAGCTGCACAACGTGGCATTGTACAAGGCTCACATTGCTCTAGAGAAACCCGGAGCTGAGGACTTTGATTACGAGTCAGATGCAGAGTCCATTGAAGAAGACGTACCAAGGCTAGATCCTCAAATCAGTCGCGAACAGGTTGTGGAGCTGCGCACCTACGGCTACTGGAGCGAGGAAGCCCAATCGATAAATCTGCCCTCGTACATTCCCACCTTTGTATTTCTGAGCGGAATTCCGTTGCAGTTCATGCATGAGTTCCTGCGCATGCGTCTCGAAACGAGACCCGTTCGACCCAATCCCCTGAGCCTGGAACAGTTGATGAAGGAGCTTAGGGAGGGCTTGACCCTAGCTTTGACCCATCGAGAGCGATACCAGCGGCACATAACCACCGCGCTGGTGGAGAATGAGGCGGAACTGGGCAGTTACATTAGTATTTTAAACCACTATGATGCTACGGTGCGAAAGACTTTCGAGCTGTATCTGGACTACATTGATCAACTGGTGCTGGTTGCCGTTCCGGAGGGCAACCAGAAATCCGTCCTTGAGAAGGAGTGGATGTTTACCAAGCTCATCAGTCCCATGATAAAGGGCATGCACACGTTAGCATCCCAAAAGTTCTGTGGCATAATCAGCAAGCTTTTGCGGAGCATTTCCGAACGCCTGGTGAAGCGCACCGTTGAGCTGGATCAACAGATCGATGGCACAGCCGACACTGACGACAACGAGGAGGTTAAATGGCAACTGCTGACTATTTGCCGAGAGACACAATCGCTGCTCACAGTCGAACGAGAGCGTTCAATTAAGGTGCTCTTCTTTGCCAAAACCTTCTGTCGCGACGTAGAGACGACGGATTTTCATCGCGAGCATTACGAACATGATGTGGCCAACCAGCAGCATGACTTCATCTGTTCGGACGTAAAGGCAGCGTTCAAGCTGTTGCAGCAGGACGTATTGCAGGTGCGCAACAAGTTGACGGCAATAATTGAAGGGGTGCAAAAACGGTGCTGTTTGAGCAACATGCGAGATTTGGATGAGCAGGACAAACAGGCTGTTCTATCGCGCACTCGGGAGATTTTGCATCAGGGATATAAATTTGGGTTCGAGTATCACAAGGACGTCATTCGGTTGTTCGAGCAGAAGATTATGGACCAAAAGGACAGCGGTGCTCACACGGTAGATCTTGCCCTAGGAATTATCGCTTACGCTAAGATGTGGATGCATTTCGTAATGGAGCGTTGCGAGCGTGGGCGAGGAATGCGTCCCCGTTGGGCTTCCCAGGGTCTGGAGTTTCTGATTCTTGCGTGTGATCCACAAATCACCCAACACTTGGACGACGACGAGTTTGAGTCGCTAAAGCAGCAGATGGATCGCTGTATTTCGCACGTGATTGGTATCACCTCGGAACCCGAAAAGGTCGCCAAGAAAAAGGCTTCGCCACGCACTCGCAAGACTTCTTCACCGGCCACCTCGCGTTCCCGGACACCAACACGGACTCCAATGTCCGCCGGCATGAACCTTAATCCTAATACGCCACCACTGCAATCGCCACCGTACAACAAATTACTGCATCCGCAGTTCAGCCTAAAGGAGAATCTGTTAGGAAACTCCTTCAGCTCCGTTGACAGTTCAGACTACGTTGACACTCCGTGTCAAAGGAGTCCCAACGGCGAGTTGCGTCTGATGGTGCCCCAGACGCCTCCCACTCCAGCATCTCCTGGAAAGAGAAGCCTAGAAAGCACACCCTTGGCCTTGCGGCAGGAACGAGTTAGAGATGCCGTCAACCGTTTGGATATGGATCTAGAGGACGGGCTGCGCGAACGGATGTTGATTGGACAGGTCAAGTCTCTTAACTCCAGCGACAAGGTGCATATAAGGGCACGTAGCGTTCATTTCCGCTGGCATCGTGGTATTAAGATAGGCCAGGGACGATTCGGCAAGGTGTACACGGCGGTGAACAATAACTCGGGAGAGCTGATGGCCATGAAAGAGATCGCAATCCAGCCGGGAGAGACGCGAGCGCTCAAGAACGTGGCCGAAGAGCTAAAGATCCTGGAAGGAATAAAGCACAAAAACCTGGTGCGCTACTATGGCATCGAGGTGCACCGCGAAGAGCTGCTTATTTTCATGGAGCTGTGCTCTGAGGGCACCCTGGAGTCGCTGGTGGAGCTGACTGGGAATCTGCCAGAGGCACTTACGCGCCGATTCACCGCCCAGCTGTTGTCGGGCGTGTCTGAGCTACACAAGCATGGTATTGTGCACCGCGACATCAAGACCGCTAACATATTCCTCGTGGACGGCAGCAACAGCCTGAAACTAGGTGATTTCGGATCAGCAGTCAAGATCCAGGCGCACACCACCGTGCCCGGCGAGCTGCAGGGCTACGTCGGCACGCAGGCTTATATGGCGCCGGAGATGTTCACAAAGACCAACAGCGATGGCCATGGCAGGGCCGCCGATATCTGGTCGGTGGGCTGTGTGGTTGTCGAGATGGCGTCGGGCAAGGTGAGTGCTTCACATTGTAGATAAGCATTCCGTGCTACGGGCCGGGGTGTACAGACTATTTCACAATGTTGGATTATTCGTGCTTAGCTTTAGGAGCCATTTTATATATTTTCATAATTATCCACTCATTTATGCAATATGGCGATGTGAAAAGTTACTTGCCAAATTACTCTAATTGTAGTGATTCAAATAAAATACATTTTTTTAATGAATGCATTTTACGAATACAGTATAAGATCAACTTTAACTAGTATTTCTATGATAACATAATAATATAATTTGTTATTATCCAAATATTAACTTTGAATAAAAATATTTAAATACACTTCATGGAAATAATATCGAATTCAGTTGCTAAGATATTTGCTTATTGTATATATTATATCTTTGGTTTCCTTACAGCGTCCGTGGGCCCAGTTTGATTCGAACTTCCAGATCATGTTCAAAGTGGGCATGGGCGAGAAGCCGCAGGCGCCGGAAAGCCTATCCCAGGAGGGTCACGACTTCATCGATCATTGTCTGCAGCACGATCCCAAGATCCGTTTGACGGCAGTGGAACTGCTGGAGCACAATTTTTGCAAGGTACGTACGCCAGTGATTAGCCCGCTTCCAAATGTTGCTAATTGATTTTCGTTTCCATGTGCAGTACGGGCGAGACGAGTGCAGCAGCGAGCAGTTGCAGATGCAGGTGCGTGGCTCTTTCCGGCGGAATGTGGCGACCAGCAGCAGCTAAGCGCAACCTGGTGCCTGCTTCACTAGCTTGTGGCTCACCCCCACATATGATGCATATGTACATCGGTGTGCATTTCGTTTAGTGTCTAATTTATGTGAATGCCGATTATTTGAATGGCCACGTCTGGTTTTATGTTTGACAATATATAACCCGTATAAAATAATCAAAAGCCTTTCGTACCGTACCCAAATTAATTTCATGCAAGTGAAAATTACACGTATTTTAATATATCTGCGATTTAGTTTTTAATTCATCAATTGATTTGATGATGACTATCCGTAGATGGGATAGATAGTCGAAACTTCGGGCGTAGCATTTGTGGTTTCAGCCGAGGGAGGTCCAGGGAATCCAGTGCCAGTGGTACCATCGACGGGAGCACCTGTTGGCGGAGTTGGGTCCGGGGTGGCAAGACTGGAGAAAGCCGAGACCCACGAGGAGCACAGCATGAAGACCAGCCAGAGGCTAAACAGCAGGTTGAAGTCTGCAACGAATTGAGTGGGTTACTCGAGTGGTCCACGGATTGTATTGGCGGTTACTCCTTTTACAATACTTACATTTCATGGTGACGGCGTGTTAAAGACTGTTGAACTGCCCAGAACGGCCAGCGCCTTTTATGGAGAACCACTTGGCCGTGGGGATAAATTGGTATATTTAATTAATTTACCACAACACTATTTATCTGGCATTGGCTTATCATTATTTATTTGTTATCGTATTTACCACTTGGATATTAAGAAGTGCGCAACGCGGATTTCACGACTGTTTTAAGCGGAAGACACTTATCTATTCTTGGAAGACACTGGGAATATGTAGCCAATTTGGCCGCGCGAGTTATCCAAATCCATATACTAGTATTTTCATTCACCAGCAGATCAATTGTAGGTCAGGAATGATGGTCTTGGTTTGTAATGCATTTATTTCAATTTATTCGGCTCGTGATTATTTTTGCATACATTAATAGCGGCTCTTGGCCATATGGAAACGAGTCAAACTTAACGACAAACAGTAAGGTAACGTAATGATACACAGATCGAATACAGGATAGTTAGTTGGATAGTACGTACTGATAGTTCGGTAAACAGTTTAGAAGATAATCATACATATATAGCAACAATGAACACAGCAACTAGTTTGATATATGTATCTGGTTGTCCTTTAACGTTTCTCATATAATTTCCATTGTAAATAACATACGTATAGTATTTTTGTATATATATTATTTGTAGATTATTGATAGCTTTGGATCGCTATCGAAACATACTATTTCGCTAACGGCTTGAACAGACAAACACACATAGGTTATGTATCTATATCTTTTTAAATCGTCCATCGCATTACTTGCGTTCCTGGGATGTATATAAATTTATTGATATGTATTGTTACGTCTCAAGTCTATACGCGTATTCTATATATTCCTCTACATTCTTTTCATTAAACATTTACGGGTTGTACATATATATATATATTCATCCAAAAAGCCTTTAGTTACGGTATACCATTTGCTCTCTAACACACGAATATATATGGAAATATATCAACGGACAATATATCATTTTTGTAATACTTGTAAGTCCGCAAACAAACAACGAAATTGCAGTAACGAGCGCAGTGTACTTTTAGTATATGCTTTAGCTAGTATCTTTTACAGAGTAACAACTATAGAACGTATCTGAAACTCAACTTTCGTAACGAAAAGTATTGCATACTTGTGGGCTTGCTCGCACGAATTCGCGGACAGTGGGGATAAACAAGTTCGTAAGCTCTGCTAATTTAGTTAGAAAGTGATGGCATAACACTCATATTTAATATTGCACAAGTAACACACTTAGATAACATCACTAACAGTTTGCGCATAAAACGGCTCTAAAACATTTAATTGACTAGAGTTGCTCTAATTCAAACTACGAGGATTAGGTAACGCATATGTAAAGCGAATGGGTTGCGTATAGTTTCCTTATTTTTTTTTTTTTTTTGTCTCAACGTGATAGTGATTGACATTAGTTTTCGATTCCGATTTCGTTATCGTTATCCTTCTTATTCTTCAGATGCCCACCCCTCGTTGGGTGGCTCGCTTGGTGGTGCTTGGTCACAAATGAAACGCCCGGGTGGTCGCTAGTTACACTTACTTAGTTTCGTTCGCTAACCTGCTTAGGTACATTTACTGATATGTTTTTGGTGGCCAGATCTTGTATCCTGGCCAGGTCCGTCTAGTTTTGTAGTAGATCCCGCATTATGTCCAGCGAGTCCTGCAGCGACTTGGCGTAGCGGGAGGCGCTCGTATCCTCACAGGAGTAGAAGGCCGAGACGCAGAAGACGATCTGCTCCGGATGTGGATTGTAGGAGCAGCCATAGCCACGTGGCGTCACCGGTCCGTATCCCATGAAGCTGTCCGTAGAGCAGGCCACCTAAATGGTATTTCAAGGAGACCATTATACCGATGCTACAACCTTGTGTGCCCAATCCTGACGAAATTTTCATTCTAGCTGATACCTACTTTTGTGCAGCTGGTTTGTGCTCAGTGGTGCTGTGGTGCAAGAATTAATTGGGTGGTGCAGAGGTGAGAGAGTGCAGTGCTTTTTAGCGAGGACTTATTGACCCATTACTACCTGACTGGTGGAAAGCAGGAAGCACTGCGAGATGTTGTAGGACTCGTCTCTAAACAGCTCGTGCATCTCGCCGGTGACCTCTATACTGGCCTCTCGCAGACCCAGCAGCGGTATGTCGATGCCATTGCCCAGGATGTTCTTCACCATCACCTCAGTCTGGCGGGCGACGGCGCACCGGAACAGCTCACGGAGATGATCCTTCTGTGGGTGGGAGCGAAGATGAGTTACTCCTTCCAAGGAGGTGGGCTTACGCTGGAATACCCACACTGTAAATGCTAAACTTGACCTTGCGTGACTCCTCCTCATCATCGCGATCGCTCTCCAGGGGCACGTTTGCACCCTCACCCTGGCACATGGCTTTGGCCCACTCCAATGCCTCCGTGCTGGCCGCTCTGATGCAGTCCACGCGACCCTGGAAGTGATTATACAGAGAATGACGATTTGTAAAGGAAATTAAGAGTTTAAAATTGGTAAATTATATAGAAATATACTCCTTCCTCAAAAATTTAATTTAGAATACTAAATGTTCGAATAATATTTTGTAGGGATGCTGGTATACTTACGTGTAGAAATCGTCGAGTGGACGCACTCTCGTAAGTGGCCACCAGTCGTCCATACAGCTTGTAATGGGCCAGTTGCAGGGCCAGCTGGATGTACACATCCGGACTGACCTGGCACGACTTGATAAAGGTCTTTCCGTAGCTCTGGTAGCGGTACACGTAGAAGTCCAGATCATCGATGCATTTGTCCACACTTTTGGAGGCTTGGACAAACCGCATTTGCAGTTGCGGACCCACATGCCACTCCAGACGCTCCGGCGGTGGCAAGTGATGTTGCGGTAGACCGTTATCCTCGTCCGGGTGCTCCTCGATTTTCTTGTAGATCTTCTCCAGCAGCTGGACGACAGCAATGCCCTCGGAACAGGAGTGCTCATAGCACAGGCCCCAAGTGCCATCGGTGCAAATAATGAGCTGCAAATCAGGTTGCATTTTACAAATGTTCGAATGCAAAATAAATCAAGATCTAATGGCATTACCTGCATGGTCTTGTCGAACCAGCGATTTCCGGAGTTGTACTCGCTGCCTCCGCCGTGGATCATCTCGTGGGCCATGTTCGTCTCGTCTCGATCGCCCGCCTGGTGAACAGTGGGCGTGGCACCCGTAAAGCCGCGGGCATTAAAGTTCCCAGCCAGCGGTTCGTCCAGGCACAGCACCACCTGGGCTGTCTCAATGAGCTCCAGATTGCGTTGATTGCGCTCGTCCTCCTGAAGCATTTCCCGGTCCCGAGCCCAGGTGCTCCTTGGCTCGGCGGTCAGGAGACCCACCGGCGCCGGCTTAGCAGGCAGACAGGGAGCATCACTGAGGACATAAAGGATCTGCGAGGCGATCTCACTCTCGGACAACTTCCCACGATCGCTGGCCTGCAGCACGACGCAGTACATTTGGTTGCGGCAGATTACCACCACATGGCGATCCTCGTCGTTCAGTCGCTCCCGCGACGGCAGGAACTGCGAGTCCTGCTTAACACCAGGCCGACGACAGGAGCCCAGCAGGCGGTAGTACTGCGCCATGCACAGCGGCTGATTCTTCTCCCGGGAGGCGGCCCTCTCCAGCGGCAGCTCCCCACTGTCCAGCATCTCGCGGTGGCTCAGGATGCCGTCCAGCAGGCGGGCGGCGAAGTGGGCCACGTCGTGGACGGTCTTGAAGCGGCGCGGCGGGAACACCATGCCCGGATTCGAGTTGATCGGCAAAGGGATGCGAATGTCCATGTACATCTCGTTGAGCCAGTAGTAATAGGCCTGTTTAAAAAAGACTTAGTGTTTTAAAGTGCGCTGAGTGTTCATTGGAATTCGGAGTTACGACCTTTAGGAATATAAAACTGGGAGATGTGTTCAAAATCTTTTTTTCCAAGGCCTTTACATGAAAACCTTGTTAGTGGTCGATATTTCCTTGTCGTGTTCGACACAAATTCAATTAGCTGTGAATTTTTTTGGAGTTTTGGGAGCGGTCTGCATGTCTTTCTCGTAGCATCACGCGGAGAACGCTGATAGCTGATCACTGATTCTGATAGCAAGATGCGAAGTAGTATAAATAATGGCAATTGGGCCATTGGTAGAGCAGTACCACAGTTCCACTGAAGTATCACGGATAACCAAACGGACGCAGCACAGAGATGAAAGGTAGGATTTGAAAAGATCTCTACAATATATGAAACTTCCCCATCAAAGACACCTTCTTTTTTAATCCTGACAGTATTCGCATTGACCTTCTTGAGCCTGCTGGCTTTCAGCCAGGCCCGCTTGGACTACTCTCTGCAGTGCGCCCGCGGCGAGATCGGCATCCGCTGGCCCAGCTACCACAGCAACTCGGAGTACTATGTGTGCCCGAGCATCTACGGCAGCCAGTTGACTGTCCACTGTCCTGCCGGCGAGGTCTTCACCTTTGTCCTCCAGCAGTGCGTGTCGCCAGCCCACTACATCCCAGCCCCCCAGATGGATGTCCTGCCCACCTCTGCTCCCATCACCATGCACGTTGTCGAAAATGCACCACCAGTGATCTCCGGAGTGTCTCACCCAGAGAGCCCGGTGCACCATGAGCAGCAGGAGCACCATGAACACCACGAGCACCATGAGCAGGAGGTTGAGGTGCACCCCATCCCACCAACCCCGGCCCCAGAGCCACCAACCCCACCCACCGTTGCCGTTAAGCCTGCTGTGCCCGTGCCCGGAAAGAAGGTCCCGGTTCCTGTGCCCGGCAAGAAGGCTACCGTTCCAGTGCCCCACAAGGCTGCCATGGCGAAGAAGCCCACCGCCACACCCAAGAAGCCAGCTGCTCCGACTCCTTCCAAGGCCGCCAAGAAGCCGACGCCACCCAGCAAGGCCCAGAAGAAGCCAGCCACCGCCTAAGACCCAATCCTTACGAAGATCGCCAGTTCAATCCCCATCCTTCAGCAAGCGGAATTTCATTCACTACTCTAAATAACAGCTCAAAGTAATTAAATATGTAACTGGCAACGACTTTCGTTCGAGTTTCTCGACGGGAATGGGTGTTCGGGAATGGCATTTGTTGTTCCCAGAACTTCCTTATCGCGGTAGGGAGTCAAAACTGGGTAATTGATTGCGATTTCTTGTTAGGCACGAAATATTTTGATCGGCCGCCATTGACATCTGAATTTGATAATGTAAAACGAAAAGAAAAAGTGAAGAACAGATAGGAGCTGCCTGTCAGAACTGAACTATTGGTGTTCTCCGCCCTTAAATGGTCGTCACATTTTTTAAATAAGAATTCTGGAATAGCAGTAAGAGGTACGACGCATGTTATCTATTGCGTTATCTATTACATTATTAAAATTGTAATTACCTATTGATCACCTATCGATGTGGGCAGGTTTAGAGGTACAGATATTATACTCCGATAACATCGAATCAATACTTTCGACTAGTAATAGTACTATACTTCACTTACGTTAACTAGTAACAAAAATGCCAGTTTTAAGTCATTTCTAAACTTACAACAAATGTTTTTGCTTAACCAATACAATATACACTTTTGGAAACCCTTAAAATGGAGCTCGAGCGTGAATGAACTGCAACATTTAATGATCAGGAATTACCATAACACTCCTAGCATTTCAGGGTGAACAGCGTGGTTCCCCAGAACAAAACATTCTGCTATCTGAATGCCAGAGATAAAGAGCTGAGAACTTGAGTTCCCCAGAAAACATCATGAAGTCATTACCAGGCAAGAATGGGATCTCCGCCTCTCCAGATGATCTAGTTGCGATGCTAATTGACACGACACTCGGAATGAGAAGTTCCTATTTCTTGCTCACTTGACGGCCAGATTCGGAATAGTTTCCGCCCCGTTGTTATCTGGCCGAGATTACCGAGAGTTCGGGGCAACGATTCTAAGGCGCAATTAAGCGTGGTTGGTTGCCATTGCTGATTTCAATTTCGCACCCGGGCCGACAAGACACGAATTAATCTAGAAGCGGGCTGATTAAAATTGCCTAGCATGGCCTGCCTCCCCATAAAAAGGCTTTCGAGCTGGCTGAAATGCATCAGTGATCGGTGAGCCGAGCTAGCAGCCAGACGCATTATATTTCCAGTCCTGCCAGTAACCCGAAAATCAAACCACCAACATGAAAGCCGGTAAGCAGCACCTCAGATAGGCCAACAGGATATAGCCCATAAACCACACTCCTCCTATTCTTTCCAATCCCAAAGTGATCTTTGTGCTCACCGCCTTGCTGGCCGTGGCCGGAAAAGCCCATGCCGCCTGCTCAAGTGTTCCACAGTATGCGGAAAAGATCGATCCCGTTGTTTGCCCACGGGCTTCATTCAAGTTGCCCAACTACGAGGACAGCACCACCTACTACCAGTGCACCCAAGGCTTGAACGCCGTCTTGACCGCCGTCTTGACCAACTGTGCCACTGACACCTACTTCAACTATGTGTTGCAGCAATGCTTGTCCTGCGCCGATTACTTCCCGAGCGCCCAGTGCAGCAGTCTGCCCATCGACGTCAAGTGTGTGCCCATCAGTACCACCACTGCGGCACCTGGCCAGTCCACCACCGGCACTCCCACTACCGTTTCCCCCACCACTGCGGCACCTGGCCAGTCCACCACCGGCACTCCCACTACCGTTTCCCCCACCACTGCGGCACCTGGCCAGTCCACCACCGGCACTCCCACTACCGTTTCCCCCACCACTGCGGCACCTGGCCAGTCCACCACCGGCACTCCCACTACCGTTTCCCCCACCACTGCGGCACCTGGCCAGTCCACCACCGGCACTCCCACTACCGTTTCCCCCACCACTGCGGCACCTGGCCAGTCCACCACCGGCACTCCCACTACCGTTTCCCCCACCACTGCGGCACCTGGCCAGTCAACCACCGTCTCGGTGCCCACTCCACAAACTGATGCTCCTGGCAGCACCACCACCAATTCCAGCAATGACGACATCATCACCCCCACTGGTACCACCATCGCCGTGCCCCAGCCTCCATCACCCAACGAGGGCAACGTGCCCACTCCGATGACGCCCGTTCCCACAGCTCCAACCATCAACAACGGTCCTCCGACCGCGCCTTCGCCCATCGTCCAACAGTAAAACCTCGAGTTGATTCTATCTAAAACCCCAGAACTTGTGGCTTAATAAAGTGTTGACACACTCATTATGAAAAGGAAATAATTTTTCGTTCTTTCAACAGCCCCAATATAAGTTTAATAACAAGAAATTTGATTGTAAGCCATCAAAGAAAAACTTCAGAGACATAAAAACCTGTTTATTGCCAAAAAGTGCATGTATGTATTTTTGAATTTCTTAATTTTTATTTAGATTTATAAACAAGAAATCACTAAATTACAATGCTCACCCAGTTATCCTCCGCCTCGCGTTTGTCCAGCAGATACTGATGCAGTCGTACTCCGATTCCCTGGGGAGCCGAGAACTGCCTGATCAGCTCCTTGGTCCGCTCGAGCTGCGCCGGCGTGGTAATCGGTTCCAGGGCGCGGATGTAGTCGGCCATCGTTTCATCCAGTGCTGGAACGGGCACCTTGGGTAGAGTCTGCGAAAACGGAGCGAGAAAAAAGGGTTCTCGATGGGGTTAGTAAGCTGCGTGGTGCTGCAAATTTAATTTGATTTTCCTGCCACTCATCTTAGGCACTTGGCATTGCCCGGCTTGCCCGGGAATTTTCCCCCATTTCCTCATTTGTATGCATGGCAATATCGAGCGTCAAATGGAAAGTTGCTTTGTCCTGCCACCAGCAATACCATAAGTTGATGCCGATGCCCTGGGGAACCGAATTTGAAATCACAAAAAATAGAACAAGAAATGGAATGGCTTGAATCTGACATTGTACTCCGCTCCTTTACATTTTTTCCTTTTCCGCTTTCCGCTTTCCACCCTCGCCCGGCAACTTTAATTGAGAGATTTTCCCTAGGTGTTCCCAAGTGGGAAAATCGTCGTATTTCGAGGTCGGCAATCCAATCGATTGCCGGATGGCCGCCGCAGCTGATTTTGAATGCAGGATTTCTGGCTGCAATTCCATATTTAAATGTATCCATCGACCTTGATTTACCTGCTGCGAAAACACAGTTTTCCACTCAACAGCGAAACGACAAGGTATCAGCATGTCGTTGACTTCCGGATACGTCCTGTTCTCCGTTTTCAAAGCAATTGTATCTTTTGTTATATCCGAATACCCAGTCTCCTGTCACTTGTCTTTTTTCGGGGCTCCCCTTTCATCCATCGGTTTACAATTTAGATGTCTAACTCTGCTTTTCGGGGGTTGTTACTGTGGCTGCTGTGCTTTTTTTCAGGTGAGTTTGGGGTTGTGGGGGGCGGGTTTTGGAAAGGTTGGTTTTTCCGGTTTGTTTGCATGCAGGTTGGCTGCCAGGAGCAACCCGAGCTCCTGTTGCCATACAAAAGCCCTCGTTATTTGCATTTGTAATTATAACAAACAGGATTAGTCTGTCGTCTGTGCGAGTGTTTGTCTTTGAATTATTCAAGTAACAGTCGAGTTTAGCCCTAGGGCAAATATTTGCTGGAAAAGGGGAAGGCGAATTCGAAATGGTTTAATCAATTTTACTCACGTCAGGGAATCCAAACTCGTCCACAGACTCGGCCGTTGACAGCCATTTCTTGGGTATCGACAGAATCGAGTCTTTCCATCCTGAAATAACAAAGAAAACAAGCTGATTAACCACTTGTTGAACACCAAATTAAATGGTTGAGTAATTTGCCGCAATCGTTAGACTGCTGCTTATCGATCGGCTGACAGTCGCACGAAAAAAAAGATGTATAGCCTATGTGTCACCGAGTATTCACTGTTTTTAGAAGAATATTTTCGGTTCCCGACGACCATTAACTTGATTTTTCTTATCCGCATGTCAAACTTCGTTAGCTCTCAATCGATTATCCCCTCGATGACCCACCACCATTTATCGTCCCGCATCAAAGCACACAAAGATTCGGGCAAATTCGTGCTAGTTTGCCATTTATTGTCTTGGCCAGGCTTCCGCCGGCGAAATGCAATAAAATTGGCCAGAGGAAACTGAAAACTCTCGGGCTTAAAGCCAGGCCCATTTCCTTTCGACTGTCCGCCTTTCGGCTCCTGACATACACATAAAAACTTTAGCTGTCATTGCTGTAATTCAGCTGTATAAGCACTTCCGGTTGCCATTGCGCCCGAGTAGCTCGAATTTCCGGCTCAGACCCAATGGCAAGGAGAGACTTTTGTCAGACACTCGATGGCAACTTTCCAAACAGCAATCGTCAAGTTCTTCCACAAGCAACATCGATTTTAAAATCAAGATTTGAAAAATCTAAAGTCGAAAATCAAAATATTCTTTTGAAAAGAAGCAAGAAACTGAATCAGTTCTAGATGTGCTATGATAGGTCCAAGATCAAGTTTAAGCGCAGTAAAATAAGGACAATAGCCCCAAAACAATTTAGAAATTACATATATATATATTTTTTTTAATAATATTCGTTTCTTTTCAAAGGTAACAAGGCCCTTATCTAAACTGCTTGCCACTTGAGGGGAACACACACCACTTTGAAGCACTGCTAACCAGCTTTGTAGGGCTGCTCGATTTCCAGCCAAATCGACCCCACCCACCTTCGAAACGGCGGGACAATCATAATGTTATTAATAAAATTGTTCTATGGCAATCGGGATAAAAGGAAAACGAGCAGAAACGGCAAACAGGCCTTCCTTGGCTTTATTTCCCTTTGAGCAGAGGTGGAGGTAGAGCCACGCGCCTCACCCACAACGATGTCAAATTTAATGCAATTTATTATCCTTTTTTCATTATCTCGCTAAAGATGCCCTAGTTGAGCAACTACATGGCTGGCGGAGGTAATCACACAATGGAGTCACGTGGCGGCAATTTGAACGTCCGTTCCTTTGTTGTCCTCGCCGGGCTGGAACAACAGCAACCACAAAATGTAACCTGTCCAGGGTCACCCATCATGCCCATCTACCCATCAGCAAATTGTAATAAATTGTATTAGGAAGCGTCGTTGAGAAATTCAAATTAAGTAATTAAAGCTCTGGTGTGGGCCACTCTTTTCTGGGGTGGCCCAGCTCCCCGATCACTGGCTAATGGTTTTGGGGTAGCTGTATTTCGCTCGCTTAATAGAGCAAATATCAATTTACAACAAGTTGGGGAAAGTTATTGCGCCTGTTACTTTCTCTTTGATGTCCAAATATAAATTCCAATTACCAAGTTTTCCACTGACCAGACGTAGGAAAATACAAAATTAGCCTCCCAAATGAATATAAACTGGCTTTTGCGATGGGGGATGTTCTCGGGCTTAATGCAAAAATCATAAACTTGAGGTTTGCCATCTTAACTAAATATAATTATAAGTAATACACTTTTTATACCCGTTACCCGTTACTCGTAGAGTAAAAGTTTCCGTAAAAGTTAGAGTAAGAGTTTTCGACCATATAAAGTATATATATTCTTGAGCATCCGTCTGTCCGTATGAACGCCTCGATCTCAGGAACTACGAAAGCTAGATGTTGATTCGTACGATATATTAAATATAAAATGATATATTCAATATAATACATGCAAAGATATTCGACTGCAGCCTAAAATAAGAATGTGTCCCATTTATTTCCCCGTCCAAGAGCTAAAAACGTATCCGCTGCGTCACCTTTAATTATATGCATTGGCAGCGACACTTTTCCAATTGAGTGATTGATGGCCAGGTTTTCTGATTAGGCCGACAGACGGCTAATCAGATATTCATGCATCATTTCGGCGGCAGACACAGCGCAGTTCCGGTTCCGAATTGGGGACTTACCCCAAAAGTAATGCTCCCCATTCCTTTCCTTTCCTGTAGCTGTCTGCTTCAATTTGCTCGTATCTGTCAGTTTTGTGCCAACTCCTGATTCGATTTGGTCCCAGCCAATACTTTGTTATTATTTTGTGTGTATATATTGGATAATGGGTTGCGATGGCGATGGCGATATGCCGGAGACATTTCGCACATTAACGGCGAGGAATCTTGGGCTTAATGGCAACACGGCCCTACTTTAAATGCTGGCCAATAAAACGCGTCAGTAAACCGAGGGCTCATTATTAAGCTGCAAAAATCACGCTCGAATTCATGGCATTCCGAGCTCCCTTTCCATAAAGGACGAAGCAGCAAGGACAGGCAACTGCTGCCGCCTGTCAGACAATGCGATAAAAATGTAATCCCAATGAAAAATAATGTTTCTGCCGGCATGATTCCAATTTAGCTACAGTCAACCCCAAGGCCGTAGCTCATTAGGACCAGTCCGAATAGCAGATGCCGGCAACCGGAGCAAATGAAGGAGAAGAATTTAAAAAGGCAAAACAAATCCGCACCCCAAGGAGGCGGCACGTCGAGGGCGCGACACGTTGCGACTACATAAAACACCCGTCGAACAAGCCGGCGCCCCAAACCGCAGCCACCAACTGGTACCAGCGTTCGGTGGTGACTACACCACCGATACACCGAGAAAATAAAGGTAATATAAAGAGGTATAACATATTAAGGCCTAACCATAGAGTTATTACTTAATATAGAATGTGTGTGTATAAACAACTATATTCCAATCAATTTCAAATCTGCTTATAAAGTTTTTCGATTTCTCAGAAATATTAACCGAAAAAGGGCCAAAATATATTAAGCCCCTTATAAAAGTATCAACTAACTAATCCAACACTCTTTTCAATATTAACGTCTAGGTTTGCTGGCACTATAAATTTAATCTTATTGAGAGTTTTTACCTATAGAAAGTGCTGGATTTTTTTCAGTGTCGGAAGCTGGCGGGGTCATAACATTGTCGGATGTCGAAACAAGCGATGAATGGTCTAGTGAATGAGTTTTCCTCCTTTTGTTCGGTTTGGCTGCTCGTAAAGGGCTTTTCTCCATTCAGGGGTGGACGTGGACAAGGATGGGGATGTCGGTGAGCATGGGGCTGCCGTGGCCGTCGTACGCACATCGCAATTGAGCCGTAAATCCTTTACAGTCTTAGCGCCGTTGTTTCACGGCGAATGCGACTACACTGCGCTTTTGTGGATGTGGGTGGCATGGGTTTTTCCGCTCTCCAGCCGCAAATGCCTAGCATACTTCTGTGCGCCAAACTCAAATTAACTGCCGCATTGAGGCATTGGAATTCTTGTAATTGTTCCGATTGAAACAAGCGGAAAGCGTAAATTGCTAGGGCATTGTGGCGGAGATTGGTATTCTGCTGACTTGTACTTGGCTTGCGGTTTGCGGCTAAGCAGTCAGAATATTTGGTCGACACGCCCGAGAATCGGTCCACCTTTCGTTTGCGGCTGAATCTGTATCTCAGCCTGGGGCATCATCCCCCAAAAATCCGAAATAAATAAGTAGACGAAAGTTGGCTGTTCGTGACTCGGGCCAAAGTTGCTAATGGAAATTGCAAACATAAAATCATTTTCCACACAAATTTCTGTCCCCAGGGCACGCACACAATTCCCCCAAAAGTTCGGGTGTTTTTTGGATGGGGAAGTCCATTGGAACATATACTAACCCCCAGAGCTGGGAGATGAATGCCATAATGCCAAAGTTTCCAAGTTCAGACTTGGCACGAAACCAAACCAGGTGTACACACAATGCGGCTCGATTTTAATCGGACCAGAAGGTCCTTTTTCGCCCACATTAGCTAATTAATTGCATTAATCGTTAATAGATCGGACGAGCTGCCAGTTTCCATTAAGAAAAGACTCGTTTTTCCATGGTTAACAATTATATTTCAATAGTACATGTTTGTTTTGTGTTCTTTGTCTCTGTTGTGGTTGGGTGTGGTTGGCTGTGTGGGTGTGTGGGTGTGTGTGGGCTGTGTGTTGGGTGTGTCGCTCTGTAATAATGCATTATCTTTCCTCTATAGCTCATGCCAATATCTGTATGCTTTAATGTACGTTCGGTTATAATTTTCTGCTCGTTCAATTCATTATTCATAGCATTTTCCAATAGCCGAAAGCAGGCAACTGCCATTTTGAATTCTCTTTCTTCGATGCAGTTCAAATACGTTTATAGAGTCATGTGTGCGAGTTTTCAATTCGAATTTTACCCTTGAATAAATACGGCAAATGCCAACGCCAGCAAAAGTGGTGTTTGTTTAAGCTTTCAATTTTGCTGACTTATGCCGTGAATGAATCTTAAGGAAAATATGCACACATCGATCCGATTTTTAAATTTGCTTTTCGAGGCAGTTCCTGCTTCTTTCCCTATTGCTTACATTTGATTATAGAGGGGTTTTAGCTATGTTAAGTCATCGAACATCGATTCGCTTCGTTTTGATATGCATAGCACTTAGTTTGCTTACTTTTGTTTTGGGGATAGTTGAAGAACGGTGTGATATACAGATATAAACAATATTACGTATAGAATATAGATGGATAGACTTGGAAATTGAACAGCAACGTTACAGAACTGGGATTTGGATACTTGGTAAAATTTGAATTACTCTGCTGGTTTGCATTTGCTTAATTATGTTTTTGTTATTATAATTTCCACAGTTTATCGTAATAATTATTGTTAAATATGTAACACAAACGTCTATAACATTAGCCGAAACAAATTTCAAAGACTTTTGTAATAATTTAGCTCTGTACCATCTATGTAAGTATGTACTCGAAACGGTTCGACTCTGACTTTTACTTTTACTTTGACTTTGACTTTGACTTTGACGTGCCTTCTACCGAAATGGACATTCGAAAGTAACAATATGCCTTATATACAATACAAAACCGAACTGTGGGGCATTAACTTTGTGGGCTTCACTTACGAACTCATTTTATTTTGTCTAGGGTATACAATTAAATTTCCTAAAACGTTCTTCACACGCACAACACATAGAAACTGTCGGAGAGGCATTTCTCATATGAAAAAATATCAAATTATTTTTCTGTGCTGCTGGTTTTGTTGCCAAGGTAAAATCCCTATATCATTTAGTATATATTCGATATTAAAAATTAATTTTGTTCATTAATTATCCATAGCGCACAGTTATTGCATATAATTCATAATTCATATAATGCTATTGAACATTCAACACTTGTAATACGCAGAGTATAACCACTCGATTAACTGCTATAGTGTTTAATAATTCATTTCATAAATGTATATTTTACTTATATATGTTATCATACATTTCTCTTATGATTTTATTTGTATTTGTATTTGTATTTTCATTTTTATATTTATATTTATATGCTCGTAACACATACAGTTTATGCGTTCCATTTGCTCTTATTTGTTTAGTAAGTTATTACACATTGCCGGCACTGCTACACATCCTTCAGGCTCTTTTCAATCGACCTTCTGGGTCCTCGTCCTTTGAGTACATAATGTGATGGTTATTACTTAGCTGTATATTTATATAATTATATTTATTTGTAAACCAAAATTGGAAGATTCATATACATGTTACGCTCTACCAAACTTTGGTTAAAACTGTTCAAATCGGTTGAAATCTTGAATGCCTGAAATTGCCATGTTTATTTGTTTGACATCTATCTACATCCAGTTTCGAAAGTCATGTAAAAATTAATCATATGTTAGCGAAAGGAACGGACTAAAGTTAATGCCTAATTGTTTTTGAACGGAATTCCAATCCTTACATGACTTCAAGACCTGGCATTGTGGTTTTTAGATGATTGTTTCAAAGGAAACTTACATAAATATTGCTTTTTCGGTGTCTTTTCATACATTTTCATATATATATGTTTTGTTAGTTGTTATTAAAATTCTATTGTAGCTACTTAAATAAACAAGGTTATAATATGTTACATAATAATATATTTTATTGACTATATTAATTGTTCTGGTTTTACTCTTCTTCGCTTTATATACGAGTATATGTAAGTATGTAGTTTAACACTTCACCACTACTCGTCTTCGTTTTAATTGATACATTTGATGGGAGATTTTTTCATGAGTTTAGTTCATATTATAGTTAAGAGCATTTCTACAGTTTTGTAAATTTGTAGAACTATGTATATATTTTTAAGTACATATATTTAGTGTTGGTGAAATAAGGAAATAATGGAATTCAATTAAACATAAAGCTGGCAACTTCTAAAAACAGACAACAGTGTTGTTTTCCTAGAGGAACTATAACAAAATCAATGCAAATATTGAAACGAGTATTTTCTAAAACCATATGAACGTATTTTGTAACTTCATCAAAATCAGTGCATTTTCGTTAATTTACAGCGTATATTTCGTAATTCGTAAAAGGAAACTCGTACATATATTATGTTTGTTGGTAACCATAAATATAATCAGTTTTTAAATGGCCGTTTGACTGATATGTTTACGACTATAGAAATTGTAATTTCCCACTTAACACATTCGAAAAATGTAGATAAATAGAAGTCCACATACGCATGCTGAATTGTATATAAAAGATCAATTTACTTATCGATATGGTGGAGCTTTGGGTCCAGCTAAAAGGTGTATAATATAGGGGCAGTAAACTGCCCTAAAAAGTGGTGCAGTCGAAACGAATTAAAATACCGTACTGTATGTTATGACTACAATAATCGTTAGTAAATATGTTCATATTATTCAGTTAGGTTTATCTTTATCTTATAGACAAGGTACACACATTTATGCTATGCTATCGAAGATCTACTATGGCGGCAGTACCCAGGTTGGAACCGCCCATATGCACATAGAGTCAACAAGCAAATAATAATTGATTGGTAGGTAAATATGAAACTTTAATTTGAATCTCAATTGATTTCTGTTTCCATTGGTTGTTGTATAACTTATGTACACTCCATGTACGTCCTAGATCTAGTTGCGTATGCTACCGATATGATACGATATATGTATACAGACTAGTAGCAATAAGTAATATCACTTTTGGTAATTTTAACAGGCGAGCCATCGAGACTCTGATATGTATCGTTACCTTGGTTGTGTCTTATGTTTAAGAAACTTTCAAATCATTATGTTTTTCAAACCTGAAATCATATCACCCTCTGGCCGGGAATCCACTCTCCTCCCAAGTCCGCCACAACGACACCCGAAAGAGTTCCTCTTTTTCAGTGGGCGTGGGAGGGTTTCGATTTGTGCAACTTGTGATATGTCTGCGATATGGATGCCATTGCCTGTTTAACGGCGGCACTCGGGCAAAAGTGGTCCTCTGGCCAGTTGAGCTGCTTACAGCTAGCTTGTATATAGATATATATGTATGCGTGTATATAATATCTGATACTTTTGTGTATACTTGATGGGGCGGGAGTCCGAGTCCTCCCCTTACCAACTATCTATGCCTAGGCTTTGGTTTCTCTAGCTTCACTGACTGATAGACACGAAAACGGCTGCATAAGTACTGAGTATAGGGCATAGGCGATCCGATCGGACCGCTCTATATAGCATAATTGCGTTATATCAGTGATGGGTATTTCCTGGGTCTGCTGGTTCTGTGGCTTACTTGGCATTCAAATTTCTGTTCGCTTTTCTGGTTACTGAAACATTAATTCTTGTTGGCATTTTGAAATTATGAACTGTTCGTATATAATATCTTCTTTACAAATAGCTTTGATGTATTATCTTCACTCCCTTTTTTGGTATCAGCTCTGTTCATAAAAAAAAAAAGTGCACTAAAAAGAGTTCGCTATTTCAGTTCACATTTGCGAGTGCCTTCTAAATTTTGAATTTGAATTTGATTTTAAATTTAATATTCTATGACTTTTTAGGAATATCCAAGTAAACTCAAGTCCCACCACGCCCATCACTGTCCTCGGTTGCTTTAACATTCGTGTATGATACAAAACTTGGTGCGGTGCAAGGCATTAACTAGCTGCTATTTTAACTATCTGCATGTAATGCTCGTTATAGTGTACGTACCACTTGCCTATATGTCTATAGTAATATATGTGTGTATGTGTCTTGTGTCTAGATCAGAGTGGGTTCAACAGAGAACAGAATGTTGCACACGGAGGTGTGCAAAAGAACACGATTTAAAACTAGGGGTTGCTGTGTTGCTTTTGGGCATGTGGGGCAACAGTTTAAAATCCTTGCCTAAAGGGATTCGCTGGGGCGGCAGGACCTCTGCTTTGGACCTGCTGCTGTTGTTGCTGCTGCTGCTGCTGCTGGAAGGGATTGGCCACGCGGGGCTGACCTTGGGGGGCGTAGCTGCCGCCCTGCTCCTGGTAGCCCGGCTGGTAGCCCTGATCCTGCTGATATCCTTGCTGGTATCCCTGCTGCTGCTGGTACTCGTACTGCTGGTCGTCCAGATTGGTCTCCTGCTCCTGCTGATACTGCTGGCCGTACTCCAGGTGGTTCTTGACGCCACCCGCCACTGGTTTCTGGTCGTGCATCACATAGGTCTGGTACTCCTTGTTGGGCGGGTCCTGCATCAGAATGTTGGCCTCATTCTCGAACGGCTTGAAGTCGTAGATGTTGCGTAGCTTTCGCAGAACGGGCACATAGGCCAGATTCGAGAAGGCTATCAAGAAGTTGAGAGCCGTAAACCCGATGGCCTCCACCACTCCGCCGGCGATAATGGGCCCTACGGCGTAGGCGATGGAATAGGATATATCCGCTATGGCATAGATACTGCCGTAAACCGACACATATCGCACGTCCACCAGATAACCGAGTGTGGGCAGTAGAGCCGTGTCTATGAGGGCGATTCCGAAGCAGATCACACAGATGGGCAGCATGAGCATCTTGTAGCCGCTGCAGAACGGTATGATGAAGCAGGAGAAGCCCTCCAGGGCCAATCCACCGGCGGCCATTAGCCACTGGTGCTGCGGATACTTTCGGGCCATCTTCACCGTAATGACCACGCCCAGCACGTGCGGAAAGAAGGCGGGCAGCCAGACCATGCCGATCTTCCAGTTGTCCGTGGTCATGTTGTCCTCCATCCACAGCGAGATGGTGGGCTCCAGGAAGGCAAGCGCCACATTGGACATGGTCAGTGCCCCGGCACAGACGGCAATATAGGGGTCCATCAGCAGGCGCCAGATGGGTATTACTTGGTCCTGCACGTCCTTGCTTTGTTTAATCGCCTCCTTGACCGGCTTCATTACCAGCAGCAGCATCAGCCCGTCCAGTAGGCACACCAGTGCCAGGATCAGGAAGGGCACTTCCTTTCCGGCGAACTGGTAGAGCGCCCCGCCAAACGGAGGCGCCACCAGGCATCCAAAACTGATGAAGGCCAGCGCAATGCCAAGGGCCTGCGAGCGCTCGTTCTCCTCGGTGAACCGATCGGCTATCATGGCCAATCCGGCGGTATCCGCAAAGGCGGAACCAGCTCCCTGCAGGGATCGGGCGAAGAACAGGACACTGTAGCTGCTGCCACAGGCAAAGACTGCCGTGGAGAAGAACATGATGGTCAGGCCGATCATCATGGGCAAATCGTAGCCGATCTTGTCGATGAGGCCGCCCGAAAAGGGATTCACCATCAGCTGGACGATGGCCTTCGAGGCGAATAGGATGCCCGTGGCCGAGTCCTGCCCGTGATGATCGTGATGCACGGGTATGATCTTTCCCGTGATATTATCCCGCAACGGAGGGGGCGTCGGCCCGTCATCGAAGCTGCCAATCTCTCTTAAATAGTCGGGTATAATCGGCACTATCACCATGTACAGCATGTTGTCCAGCAGCAGGGCAATCGATACAATCACGAGGATGAGGCGTCGCTGGTTCACCGGCTCCTGGATCTTCTCCCACACGATGTCCTTGACCTCGCGCACCTCCAGGTTGATAACAGGTATTTGGAATGAGGCCATTTTGGTTGCAATTAATTAATTTCAACTGCTGAGGTGTACACAGTTTTAATCCAGTTTCTTTGGGATTTCCTCTATCTCTCGCTCTCTCTCTGCTTCTTTTGTACTCTTCTCTGTTGCCTTAAAGCTTTTAAGCGCCGATCTGCGGGCCTGCCATTCTTAAGGCCGGAAATTGCTTAGCTCTCGCTACAAATATGGCCGCTTCCGTTTCCGCTCCGCTAACTGCCAGCTCTGAGGTGGTTTATCGTTGCTTGTGGTTAACTGTGGTGTTTGCTCCTGCTTTTGATGTTGTTGCTGTGTGGTTTTACATGTTTTGGTGTGGTTGTTGTAGTTGGAGGTGTACGAGTTGTTGGCATGCCAGTGAACAACCTTTAACGACACAGAAACAAGATTTCGTTAGTCTTTTCTTTAATTCTGTTGCTTGATTGCCTGCTACAATTATTTTCTTAATTTTTCAGCATCACTCTTTCTCACACATGTGCTTCTTTTGCTCTATTACTGGATTTCTCTTAACTAGGATTAGTTGGTTAGTTGGGTCTATTTTATGATTGAAATGTTGTTTCTGTGTTGCAAAAGGCTGCCTGCTGGTGAACAGAAATTGTATTGTATTAGGATTAGTTCGTGGCATTCGCAATGTTTCGATTACATAGGATTAGGGATATCTTTCAGTTTTAGGTTCTTCTTTTCGAGGGACACACATTTCAATCATAAAACAAATACCGAAAAGTACGTGTAAATTCTACAGTTAATTCATTAAATACATTTGTGGGTCCAGGGTGATTATAAAGGGTATAGCAATTATTTTAATTGGATTTTGTGGGCAAGTAAACGGAGGGAAGTGTTCTCAGCGCCACGCGGTTGCACTCATCGACGCAGTAATTATAATTATTGCTTTTACTTCACAAAGAAACAAAAAAGGACCCACTCAACCTGCACGCCATCAGAAAGGACTTGAATGCGAACAAAAGGGTGCTTAAGTCCACCCAAGCATTGTGATTAAATAAAGGTTGTATTTTTCGGTGGTCAAAATGTAGCTTTTAAAACCTTAGTAAGCTTTAACAAAATCACCTTTCAGCTATGAATTGTGTCTTATGCTAAAGCTTCAATCTTGCTCAGTGATTCTTTGTTTTTCTGTGAAAACCAATACAGCTTAGACTCATACTTCAAAAACTGTTGTTCATTAGGGCTTGGTGTTAAAAACTTCCTATAGCCAACATCGCTGCTGTGTGGGCTATCAATGCCGATCTAATTTCCACATTTATCTACCTTCCAGCGCTCGGCGACCAGCCACCCCCATTTGGGTAAACACGAAAATACGACGTGTGCTGGGTATAAATATGACCCCTGCCCCACTTTTCGGCTACCATCTCCATCCATCCAAATGCAGAGCCGCCCCTTATGAGGCTTTGGTGTGTGCGAGACGTAACAAAAACATTTCGTTTTATCATTAAATTTTCATGACCACGTCCGTGTATCTGCTCCAAACCCACCCACTTTCACCTAGCTACTCTTACATATATTAATGTGTATATATTTATGTATGCATGTTTGTTTGTATGTATGGCAACAGCCCCCGGGCTGCCCATGAGTCAATTATGTTTTGCGACCGAGTGGGGTCCTGCTTTTATTTTTCGTCCAGCGACTTTAATTTTTGAGTTTTCTCCATGCATGAGTACTTTCCCCCAACAACAAAAGCAGGAGGAGGCGCGGTGGGTCAGGTGGGTGGGTGGTGGATGGTCGCACTTGACCCTGGGGCGCTGGTGGTGGCTGGCGGGCTTTTATCAGCACCAGGGGTTGCTCCTGGTCGCCCGCCTGCAGCTGCTCAAGTCAAGTGCAGAAACGTGTGCCTACATGTTGATTTCAACAAGGTCCCCACTAAACAGACCTTTCAATGTATCTCACGTAGTATAAAGCAATATTATAACAAAACACTCGGAAGAGCGCCTGGAACCAGCTTTTGCTGTAATATATTTCTTTAAGATTTCTCAATTTGATGATTTTATTATGTTTTTCTGCCCAATAATCGGTATTTGGTAGGATAAACAACTGGAGCAAGTTTCACATCAAAAACTTTGCTTCTTTCATTCCTATAAATATTTGAACATGTGTTCAAAGAAGTTGTATTATATTTACTTGACTGATTACCAATTTGAAAGGAACACACCTAGCTATGCTTTCTGCATGTCTGTTTATAAGTAAGCTAGCAATTTGTATTACGCGTTTATAATTTTATTGATTTTTCCGCCCTGTCTGGCAGAGCTCCCCGGACAGCTGATGGATTTCCCAGGCAATGCTGGAACATTTATGGAAATATTGGGTGGCTTGTGGTCATGAATTTGCTTTGCGTTTTAGTTCCGTTTCGCCTGACCTTTTGTTGCAGCTCCTGCCGGGTTTCCTTTTCATCTTTTTGAGGTCGAGTGGCAACTTCCGACTGCCTCAATTAGCAGGCCAAGCGTTCATATTTTATGCAGCTTCCACCGCAGTAAATTATGACGGCCCATGTGTTTTCCCTGGCTGCGCAGCAGGAGGCAAATGTAGTTTCTACTTGTGTCTCATTAATATTGCGCTACCTGTGGGGCTTCAGGTGCTGCCTTAAATATTCAGAGGGCTTTAAGATTTCCATCTAGGCAAAGCCAAATTTAATCCTCTGCCAGACAACAAAGGACGAAATGGGATTCTGGGGCAGCAATTGAAGGAAGTGTTTTCTTCTCAGCCAGGCTTAAAGCTCCACCCACTATCCACTGGCCTTTTCAATGGCGGGATGATCGCCAACTTTTGCCACCCGCCGTAACCCTGGGAACATCCGCAGCCAGCTCCTCTGTCAGTCGCCCTGTCGTTTTTTGAGCAACGGCAAAGGATGTTTGCTTTCCGAGAAAGGGGAATGAAATTACATTCGCTTTTTTTAGTCCTGGGTGTGCCTGCGTCTGTCTGACGAGGTAATCAGCGTAAAATACAATTTCATTCTGCCCTCGCTCCGCTCAAGGGTGAGACATAAAAAATACAATATCGTGGGGTTCGGCTTGAATTTGCAATGAGTTGGCATGTAACATGTAACTCTGAGCTTTGGCGCTTTGGCGCTTTGGCGCTTTGCCATTGCCCAGGCAACGCTGCGAATGCCATTAAAATTAATAATCTAGAACATATTTCGTTCTGCGTTTCAGTGCCAATTTCCAAGGTGCGGCTGTGGAGTGCTGTCTTAAATAAACAGCGTATAAAATATATCATAATATTTACGGTGAGCCCGACAAAAGGCGCCGGAAAATCCTCACAAGTGTTAGGTCCGTGTGTCATGGACTTAGATACCACCCCTCAAAGGTCTGGCCTTGTAAGCCTCCCCGCAAGTGGTGTAAGCAGCTTTGTTCAAGTGGTTCGAAGGGTTGAAGTTTTGGTCGGGGGGCAGCCGACTGAGACACGTTCCCGGGCAATTGGCTCTAATGAACTGTGACCAGCTAATGAGCCTCACCTTGGCCACTCTTGATCGATTAAGTTGGCCAGCGTTGCCAGCGTTACCTTAACCCTCTTCCGACTGCCAAGTGACATTTTTGTTTCAAGTTTAATTGTCTTGTCGCGGTCTTGCGATTGTGCAATCGATTTTAGAGCTTTGGCTTTAGCATAGCTCAGCTAGTCGTTGTAAAGCACTTTTTTAATTGCCAAAGTTTCGGGGCGAAGGAAAATGTCAGTTTGAGCTGGGTATCCCTTTTGCTTTCGAGCAACCCCCTGCGCTGCAGGTCCTTGTTTTTATTGCTCTTATTGTTGCTGCGCTGATGTGCTTTTATCAACTCCCAGTGGACACGCAGCCACTTAGCCCGAGGATCCGCACTCCAGTTTCCAGCTCCCCAAAATGGAAATAAAGGAGCACGAGCGCACAAAGGGCGCCATTTCGGTGGCACTGATGGTACCACGGGGCGTATGAGCCGCTCCTCTAGTGCGGGGCTGTCTATAAATCAAAACATTAAATGGGCGGGCTCTTGGGGGTGTGAGCCCCAAATGGTTTCCTCTTTCTCGATCTTGCCTGTGTGGGTGTGCGTGTCTAATGTCCGTGTTTTTGCACACATGTGCTGTTTCCACCGAACATCCCTTCTTGGTCAACTGTCAGCGTTGGATTACAAATTGATTTGCTCATAAATTACTCGGACTTGCCATACTCACTGCCTTTTTTGCGGAGTAAAAGTAATTCACCTTTATGTCTCCCATTCAGCAGTTCGTGTTTCAAGTAGTTTTGTGCACAGAAAATGTTTTCTCGGCCATCTCACAATTTCCAACTTGCTCAAATTACCACTGCAAGTCCCTCAAAAGTATGAACATTTCCACTAAGAGATTTATAAGGTGTGATTTCTTGTAAAAATCTTTCAAAGCCGTTCAGCTGTAGAATTTGGGTAGCTCTCGTTGTCGCTTTTTCTGCGCGAGAGCACCAATTTTTCTCTGTGTGCAGTTTTGATTAATAACTGCGATATCCTAGCCGTGCCAGCAAATTGCTAATTTCCAGCATCGAACCCAGGGCCTAAAATGTAACCATTTGTAGCTTGCCAAATGCGGAGCAATCAACAACACCATCAGCGTGCCGTTTACGACTTTTGATGTCGCTACTTGGGCGCCAGTGCTGGTCCAGATCCTGCTCCTTTCTCCCCAGTTTCCCTCCGAATCCTGATGGCTCAATGCCGGGCTGGCAACCCTCGAGATGTCCGGGCGCGTTCTTATCAGACGGCATCAAGACAAATGCGTTACTTGTTTCTCGTTTAGCTTATTACGAGCTACCTTCCTGCCAGCCTTTGTTTCTGGCATTTTCCATCCCCTCGGGCTGCCGTAGATGGGTATAAAACCAAGAAGGGGACTGGGCCTGCAGTTTCTCGGTGGTTTCTGGTGGTGGTGACTGGGTGGTGCGCCCCCTTTTGTTTTGACATGAAACCGCTATGAACACATCAGCGTTACAAACGCGTCTACAAGGCAAACAATCTAATGACGACGCCGTCGTCTTGTTTGTGTTTGTGTGTGAAATTTATATTTATTGCCTTCATTATGCAGCAGCCGCAGCACCACAGAAAATTGCTTCCTCCGGCAGGTGGCTTCCTTTGGCCCACGGATGGCAGTAGTGCTGGAAGCCTTGATGAACTCCAGCCGGACCACGACTAGACCATCTACACATTCCACTAGACGGACATTGTAATGATTTAATGGGACGACAGACACAAATTTGATTAGCCAACGCAATCTAATAAAGGCGTTTGTTTGCGATTCTCGGCTAATTGATTCGCAATTGGTGGCTGCAGAAAAGTCCTGAAACAACGACGGCACAGGAATTCGGCCATTAAATGCCGATGGAGATTCCTCCTTTAGAGTAAAAGCTTTTCAAATGCAGTGTTAAACTGGTTTCGTACTATTTAGTAAATAGTAACTAAAAACTATTGAGATTCGTTTAGCTTGTATCTTTCCTTTAAAATTTTCGCAAGAAAGTAAGGCTATACATTCATGAGAAGTAAGGTACGCACTCCAAGTAGCCAGAAGCTTAAAATTATGAAAATGCTTTAAGTACTTTAGTTTCTACTTCAGATTATAATTGTTGAAAAGCAAGGGTTGATTGGAGGAAATGTATTTTAAACAAACATCCAATTAATTTTAATCCGTAATAAGCGAAAAAGTTCATCACCATGTGTTGAAATATGCAATGAAAATGTTAAAAACTGCAGTAAAGTTTCATTATTTCAGTGTTATATATTTATTTAACGTAATAGTCACACTAATTCACACTAAATTACAACTACAACCGGATTTGATGAACTTTGCAAGTTATTTGAAATGGTTTTTTAGACTGCTAGATAGCCACTACAGTTTTCTTCGTGTAGAGAGGCACCTGCACAGTCCGTGGAATTACATAAGAGCTACAATCTTTGAGCTTGGGTGGCAGGCGGTCGAACGGTAACTGTTCCATTCCACTCGTTCCGCACCGTTTCGTTCCCACGCCGTTGCACGGATACCCATTGAGTGAAACGAAACCTACGAACGGAAACCTACGGTTTCGGTTTCCTCGCGCTGTTTTGGGGCCATAAATAAAATGTGTCTACCCTGTGAAATGTGGCAAGTGTCGAGCTCACGAACGAGCTCTCCATGTACGTAGAAACACACGCACACACACACACACAGAAGAGGTGTGTGTATATATATAGGCACACTTGTGCGCCAAAGGACAACGCTGATGAGCAGGAGGCCTTTGAGGACGAGGACGAACCTCTTGGCCAGCGGGCCCAGTGCTCTAGTGTGTGCGACTTGATGTTGTTTAGTTTTAATTACGACCGAGCCACGTTATGCAAGTCCCATCAAACAGTAACTACAACTCACCTGTGTCGCTCGGTGTGATGTTGCTGAGGCGATGGGTGAGGAATCCTCGGAGATTGGAGACGACGCGCTGCGGCGAGTTGGGCCCGCTGCCAATGGAGAAGCTACGCAACTTGGAGAACAGGGCGGCGGACTCCGGGCCACTGCCCGCGGCGCTGGTGCTGGCCTCGTTGGACGCCACGTTCGCTCCTTTCGGATCCTGTTCCCTTTTTCGGATGGGATGATCACCCAAGTCACCCAAGTCACCCAACGGCACACGAAAGCGCGCGGACTTCTTTTCGCTACGATTATGTAAAAGGGCAGCGCGCGCTAATCGATCGCCAAACGCTGTGAACGCTCACACCGACGCCAACACACACACTGACACTCTACCCGCAATGCAACCGCACCGCTCGACCGCTCGTACGCTCGCTCGCTTGGATTTCCCTGGCTGGGGTCCACAAAAAATGATACTGCTTTTCTATTTCGGGCTATGCATGTAGCTCCGGGGAGTTCTTTTCCAGGCGACGGACGGCGACTACGGCGATACAGCAGCAGCGTGCGTTCAGTCGTCCGGGCAGGAGCAAAGGTAACTTCTGTCTGGCGACGGCTCGCCGAAAAGCGCAGAGCAGCAGTAGGTATTCAGCCTGGAAGGCTGGAGCTCCCCACCTTGCGCCTTCCACGGCGCAGGACATCTGCGCATGCGCCTGCGCCTCCGCCGGGCATTCGATAGCCAATTGGCTGGCACATCCTGCCACAGCGTTGCCCCTCATCCGCTTTTCCCGTTTTCCCAGGCCCATTACTCTCGCCCAGTTGAGCACATTTGAATAAAATTCTATTTGAAGTGTGCGGAGAAAATCAATTTGCCTCGGCCGCTCTCACCTGTCGGTTTGCAAATGTTGTTTGTTTGTGTGTCTTGCGCCGATTTTTTGCGCCCATTTTGTCATTGCGTGCTTTTGCGTTTGCCATTTTTGTGTAGCACGCATTTGGGGGCTTATGTAAGGCAACTTTGGGGACTGCTTTCTTTACTTTTCTCTTTCTGCCTTAGAAGCGCACACTGGCCAAATGTAATTATTTTACAACAACAGACTTTTGCTTACTTTCTTGCTGCAGCAGTTGTAATTATTTTGCCACAGCAGAATTCCCTGCACCAAAATTGGGCAATTTCTTTGTTAATTCCAGCAATTGCCCGAACAATAAACAGACATTTCTTCTCAAGTGGGCCAGACAATGGGACTGGCTGGCAGCAAGGACACTGATTAATATCTGGTGCGAAGACAGCAGGACTGCAATGCAGGGACTAACACCCCGCAAAATATATCTGGTACAGCTTTTGTTGGGTTTTTTGACCCGCATGTCACACAATTTGCCAATTTATTTGTCATTTATCACTTGACAAGTACTTTCTGCAATTTATCAAGTCCTAGCTCGGGCCCAAAAGGACCGAATTATGTTAAGACCACAAAACCGAATGGCATAAGAAATTCAATGGCAAAGTTTCTCGCTCATCTTGGTCTCAACTCTTTTTCTCTGTCACTGGCGTTACATTTCTTATGCAAAAGTTGTGAGACTGCCTAAAAAGTTTAAAATTTATTATTTTTCGCTAGTTGATTGGGGCAGAAGTTTGCCGGTGAATTTACAGGAAAAACGCCGTCAACTGACCCACTGCATGGAGATGAGGGAAATGATATTCCGCTGGTTAGTTGATTGCGTTTCCATTTTTCATTTAACGTCGCAAATGAGAACTGGCAGCTGAACTGAAAGTCATGTCAAGGTTAGAGCAGTTTTATTGATTGATTATGGGGCTTGGGCTCATGAATGGCATGTCTAGTCCGCCAGGACTTAGGTTCCAACTGTGGGTGGTATAAAAGTTTCGCTGTGCATTTAAAGTTTGCTTTCGCCAATCAGCAGTCGAAACCTTCAAAAATCCAGCCACGTAAAAGCAATTACGAGCTCCAATTTTTTGTGTGCTGAAACTAGTTTTGCAGCTTCTTCTATTCACTTATTTACAAAGTAGAGTGAGCAACTTTTAATGCGCCGATCGATATGAGCCGAAGGACTCGGAAGGACGAGGCACTGGGGCAGGAGAACCAGCAGGAGGCGTCTTCTCAAAGGTAAATTAAGGTGTGCCTCCTTCTTGCCGCGTGCGTGTCCTTTGCCTGAGGTGTGGGCGTGGTTGTTTCTGGGTGGGTGGCTTTCTGGTTGCCTGCGGTGTGCTTAAACATAACAACACTTTGTGCGGCGGGCCTAAATTATATGGCACAGCCGTCCGCCGGATGGCCAAGTCGAGTCGGGCCAACGTACTGCGGCCCACCTAAGAGTGGTTGGAAACAAGGTTACCTGGTACGCACCACGCGGCCAAAACATAGAAAAATGTCTTCAAGGCACGCGAGCCACGCGGACCACAAGTAACCGAGAAAACGAGCCTCGTCAGGCGCCCACAATAGACCAAACAAAGCCCAGCCACACAAAACACAGCCGAGAAAATGAGGAAAAGTGGAAAAGTGGAATAAAAACAGTCGAACTTCTCTAGCGCAAACAGCTCTGCAATATAAATGTAGTGTTTTATTCAAGGCAGGTATACACGAAACGTGGGAAATGCTATGGAGTTGTAGGCTTAAAGAAACCCAGTTAAAAATCATTTGTCACTATTGTCCTAGCAACTAAAAATTTAAGTTTATGTCTTACACTCAATTATGATTAAAATAAATCATAACAAGTTAAAACTGCAGTGACGAAATGAGGTAAATACCAGTCGCATTCGCACTCTCAACTGGTGTGCTTCGTCACTACGTCTTCTACTGTTCACAGTGGCTTGCCATCAAAGAGATGTTTTTAATTATACCAAATTTGTATTTTTAGAAAAAATTTGGTTTTGACAAACTTCGTGTTTGAAGTACCCAAGCCATTGCAACTTTTTCGTGTATGCCAATAATAATATCATACTATCATAATATCATCATTAATGTTTCGCCAGAGCTATGCAAGTAACTGGTTGAGTAAGCTTAGTAAGTTGTTAAGGAGGCTTTACTGTCGATTTGCGCAGCAGTTAAGCTTAATACAAATTTAATTTACAGCTAATTGTTCGACCCGAGAGATGCGCCATCATTTGTCATTTTGCGAAATGGAGCCGCCTAAGCGATTAATTAATTCTGCGCAGCAAAATGGGGCAAACAATTGAAATTCGACACTGGAAAGTGGCCGGAAGTCAGCGGAAAGTACACCAGTGGCCAGGATCAGGATGCCAGAGCCTCGAGGGCGATAAAAAACGAGCATAGAATAAACTTCAAAGCGCGGCCATAACGAACCAGCCAACCAGACTGCAGCACATTTAATTGCGTACCTTAATGTTTATTTTCAATTAAGGATTCAGTCGTGCCCAGAACGAGTGCTCTAACTCCGGGCCTTTTGGCAATTAGACGGCGGACTAGTCTGGCATCTGCCAGGATGCAAGCGAGCCACAAGCACTTTTTAACCACCACCGAGTAAGAAGAGTAAAAACAAACACAGCACTTATAAAACATCACGCTGCGCCTTTTGGGTCTGGTTTGGCCCAAGGTGAACCCCAACCAACCAAGCAACCCACCCACCAACCCCTGCTGGTTACATTCTATCGATTTTATACCATGTGAAATTCGTGTGGGTATTTTTGAATATCTTCTGGCAGTTTCTGGGTAACAAGAACTAACGCTAACTGCTGCCAAATACTGCTCTGGCCTAATTGGATTGCTATGACCGCAACCAGTTTTCGCACATCCTGCCGGGAGCAAGAACCCCTTCTTCCCACCCTGTCGCTGGAGATTTAAACTATATTTACCTTAAAATAATTCCACTGCCATCCAACTTGATGGCTTCATAGTGCCGCCGATCCTTTCTGCGCGATATTGACAGCCAGATAGACAGCAGGATACCTGCCAGTGGGATTGTTGTCGGATTGTTGTTGCTGCGCCTGTCAGTGGCAGTGTCTGGATTTTGGTCATGGGGCATGGCATGGGCTTCCACAAGCTTCCCCAGGGCGCAACGTTTGACGGCAGTCGCAGTCGCAGTCACATCCGCCGCCACCAGGATTCCAGAGGGGGATTCGGCAACCCGCTGCGCCAAAGTTCATTTCGGAGCTGAGACGACGCAGCAAGTGGCGGCCCAAAGGTAAACAAGGTATGATGCGAACTCAAAAACTGCTCCTGACACCACGATTTATCTTAGCTGAAGGTGCAACTAAATGAAAAGTCAGTACACTTGGCACTGCGGCATAACAGTAACTGATGCGATTTTCAGGAGCACTGCGCATAGGATTTTTGATTTAAGTCTACCTATTGCTTGTGGCTGATAGTCATGCGAATATATTTAGTTTATTGTCCTATTTGGATGGTACGGAACGAAAACTGTACTATACTGCCGAAAAAAGCGATGAAGAAAAGAACAAGAACTTAATTTCCCAGCGGATAATCAGCGCAGAACTGAAGTTTGATTAATAGTGGCAAAGGAAAAGATTAATGATTACGTGTACATGTCCGCCTATAAATATTGTATTGAATAAATATTCAGTGGATCTTTTGTAAGAAAGATTTCTGTCAAGTTTATTAGCTTTCAATAGTCGAAGCCAAAATATAAATTCAAGTAATTACGATGTTCTGCCTATTAAAATCAGATACCATGCAGATACTTTATCCGTGCGATTTCAGACAGATCCGAACCGAACTGCAGCCTTCATTGGGAATTCATAAAGCCAACCGAGCATAATCCCCTGAAAATATGTATATACATTTTCATTCCGGACCGCTTACATTGATTGCGTAAGCCCCCGGCAACACTAATTGCGAGTACTTATAGTTGCAATCGATTGCGTTCTTTATCCTGGAGTCGACAAGTCAGCTGACAGCTGACACGGTGTTTCACAGCCAAGGACGAAGGACGAAGCGCAAAGGATTCAGCTCCAGAAGGGTAACATGAGCCGATGCCTCGTTAGCGCGGATGTGCCAGTGGAAAAGATGTGGCAGTTGCAAAAGGTAAGGAGTTAAGCATGGTGATGAAGTGGGTCTGTAATTTCCCAACCGATATCAAATTGTATCAGCGGAGGCTGAGTGGGTGGAAAACCCCCAGCAATCAGTATTGAATTACCCCTTAATTTTCCTGAATTTTATAACAAGTTGAACTCGTGCCCTTGCCACGTTCAAAAGTATACCTAATGCTAATTAGTTTTCAAGAAAGTATTTGTTTCTAAGCAATCAAAACTAGAAAATTTTTACTGAACATGGAACAACTTACAGAATATCAATCAAAATGCATTAAGAAGGCAAATTAAGATATTTCTTTAGAGAACCATATGTTAATAAAGTTTTTACAACGGTGCCCTATATTGGAGAGTGATATTACCAAAAAAGTGTAGGTAATTCATGAACGATGTAGTTGCGTTCTCCGACTGAGAACGAGAAATTTCCACATTTGTCTGAAAAAATATAATATATAGAAAAAATATAATAATATATTTCAATAACGTACAATGTATATACCGATAGATAGTAGAGTAAACCGATAGAAATTGGCAAGGCAAATGAGAAAACGAAAAAATATCCATACATTTTTCAATAGTGTGGGCGTGGCAAAAAGTTTTTTGGCATATCGATAGAAAGTTACAAGACAAATAAAAAAATGAAAAAGGCCAAACAAATGGAAAAATCTTGTTCTGCATATACTGGCTCTGGAATCTAAATACTTAATCTCATCTTTCCTGCTTTTAAAGTTCCTGAGATCAAGACGTCCATGGCCGGATCGCCTCAATATATTCGAGTAAATACTTTATAGGGTCGGAAACGTTGAAGGAAGGTAGAATACTTCCATAATTTTTAAGGAAAACTGTATACCCCTGAAACATTTGAGTTTAGTGCCACATAACAAATCTATTATATTTGAGTGTAAACTAATCATTTTTGTTTGTTTGATAGGTGGAATTTCTGTTTGCACAAGTAAATAAGTGGAAACCTAATGTTGGAATTGCCAAACAGATTAGGAGAATATTGCAGGGAATGCATAAAATGGGTGGGCAATAAAATCTAATGGAATCTGCGCAAACTGAATAATATCAATAAAATTAAAATTAAGACGACGCCTTGCGCAGTGAGAGGAGATGGTGGACAGCGGAGTGAGAGAGAGGGCAGATGACTGAAAGCGAGAGGGAAGAAAGCGGAACCCACAATAAAGTGCTAAGGAATTTCCTTTTTACCATGAGCGTGTGCGTGTGTTTGTGACTGTATGTGTGAGTGTCACGAGTGGTGGAATTTCAAAGGAAAAGTGCCCATCAAAATGGCTGCCGAAAGTGTTGAAGTGTGTAAGTGAGCCAAAAAAGAGGAAAACTAACAATGGCCGACATCAAAGCCACTTTTGAATGGCAGCAAAAGAGAGGGCAGAACGCCAAAAATAAAACCGAAACCCAGGGGAATTGGATAAATGTCCAAAAATATACAAACGCACATATGAGTGGTTTTCGGGAAGCGTGTCCGCCAAAATTAATTGCAAGTGTCGCGTGTATTTTCTTCTGTCAACATCAACACCAATGTCAACGGGACAAGCGTTTGGTGTGCGTGTTGCTAGTTTCCCTGCCCCTCGAAAATCGGAGAATGCAACTTTTGACATTTCGATGACCTTAGCTAACTTGCTAAGCGCGAAACAACAACGAAAACAACACTTGCAGTTAATTTTGCCCCTTCTCTCTCTCTCGCACTCTCTGTATCTGTCTCTTTTGCTTTGGCCTGTAACCTAAATTCGTATTACTGTGTTTCAGTTTCCGTTTTGTGAACCGTGTTCCAGTTGCCATTCCATTCCGCTAAAATGTATTTGCTCCCCACGCCATTTCCCGATTGACTTTGCCATTTTGCCTTTACTGTTATTTCATTCAAACATGGCCGCGTGGGTGTGGCCTTGTCACCCATACAGATGCCAAATGCGAATCCTCTCCCACGCACACACACACACACACACGAGCTAGGAGTCGTCGCCTGGAAGCGGTAGGCGGAGCCGTTATTGTCGTACATTCCTTCGGTTCCTGGCAGAATGAACGCGCTCTGCCTTCCAGCGACCACTTCCAGTGCCCCCACCAGTGCACATGTGGCTTCCAGCTGTTCATCAGCTGTTCAGCTTGGAAATCAGGGGCGGTTACTGTGGTGAAAGCTTGGCGCTCAAAAAGAGTGCAGCTTGCGCCCCCGACCACTCTATCATCATCAGATTGGGAAAACTATAAAAACTTGCTTCAACTTGCCAATGATTTGACAGCACTTACTGCTAAAATGAATGGATGGATTATGGACAACACTGAAAAAAAGTCACGTTGGCTTATCAGTAATCGGGGGTCAGAACTCTTATGATCCGGTGACCCGGTAATAATACTTTACTTTGAATCTGAAAAAACTTACCGACAAGTCTCAAGAGGTTTTAGCAACTCGAGTTTCTTAACAGCTTTCAATTTAATTGTTTTCGTAACGTCAGTGAAAAATATTCAAAAATATTTATTTTTCAAGTTGACAAACCACTTTTGGGTGTCAAATTAAAATGTTAACCTTGTTCCCATTTTTTTGTTAGATAACAATCATCTAGAAATGACCTTTTTGTTGGAAACTTCTGAGTGCACAGGACAGTAAATGGAAATGGCAACCAGTGTTCTAATTATTTTTGAGGCGCACAAAGGACTTTCTTGCTTACTGTTGAAATATTGAACATTTTGGGGCCTTGTCTGGTTGTATAAGCCCCCCAATTCAATTAACAGCCGGCAAATGACAGACCTCAATCACTCAGATCCCTCGCAATCATCGCAGATGAACGGCGACGTTTGAAAGAGGAATAAAGTTTTAATACATATAAATTGTGGATGCCTAAGAGAAAGGCAGACTGTGAAAAATTAATGTGGGCATATCGCGTAGGGGATTGCCTGTATTGCCAGCCGACCAAGAAAAACAGGTGAGGGCTGACAGGTGAGATGGTGATGATATTCCTCAACCTGCAGCCTCGCAGATTCGGTTTCAGTTTCGCTTACTGCTCCGGATTATGCTCCTGATGTGGGTACGTGGATGTGGATGCTCCGGCTCAATGACGTCAGCAATGGACTTGAACCGAAATCCCGCCTCACTTGCGAACTTTGACCTATGCTAAACTCGAGCCCACGGCACTCAAATACATTTTTCAGTTCGCCTGAGGGCGGTTCTGGCAGTCATGTCGCTTTGAATTTATTTGTCAGCTTGATGAAAGGTCATTTGGATTCTACTTCTTCGGACAGTCACTCTTTCCAGACGTACATATATCTAAGTGTCTTTCGGTGGATTTCCCCTCTGTCCGCCCGCCGCTGCTAGATTCATCATTTTTGCGACATGTCAATTTGTCACTCACCTGGCCTGACAGCCCGTGTATTAGATATACGATATATATGTGTATCCACATCGAGGGTACATATGTTTTCTTATCAGTCAACTCAGTGGAGCCATCAATCAAAGCAGCAGTCTGCGGTTTTTGGCTCGGCAGCTGGATTGAGATGGATTGTGATAGATAATTACTAAGGACAGGCGGCGGCCAAATGACGTGGAAACTGAAAAGTTTCGCATACACTATTAGCCAAGGTCTAAAAAGTTTATCCTGAATGCAAATCAAAAAAACTGAAGAACACTTAAGTCTTTCTCTGTGAAAACTTTTCATTTTGTGGCAAAATATTGAAAGCTTTTCAAACATAATTAAATATTCATTTATTCAACCCTGTAAAGGCAGAACAAATAAAATCAAAATAGTTTCTTTGAAGAAATGAATAGCAAACTTAAAATATCAATATCTTTTTTATTAATGTTTTTCATTTTTAGAATCGTAGTCTTCTATACAAATATATACTTTTTTGTTACAAACGTATCTTTAACTGCATAAATATAATGCACGAATTTCAATCTTACTTCTATTGATACATACATAGTATCGAAGATATTAACAAAAGCTGCCATTAAGTGAGTTCGTCATTAATGTGCACTTATTATTAGCTGAATACAAAGACGTGAAATTCGCTCAATGCCGGAGTACTTCGAGTATGAGTATTCGCCTTATTTGCACATCTCTGCACAGATGCACGAAGATACTGGTAAATACGTAATGGGAATAATGATAGATGTCGTTCTTCGATGTAATTGCTGGCCAAGTGCGGCGAAGCACTCGAGATTGGAGCGCCAAAGCCCGCGGTTGCAGCGCATCTTAACCCAAAAATGAGGCGACATCTGATAAACACAAGCCCACATTACTATATTGTATTGGCAAATGCCAGTGCTTTGTTTTTGCCCTAATAGGAGCAGTATGAGTGTCTAGTTGGCATGGCCATTACCATTACCAATGGCATTGCCATTACCATTACCACTACCATTACCTTTGTCATGGCCAAAGGGAGTGGGAGTGGGAGTGGGACTGGGACTGGGATCGAGTCTTATCTGCACGCAGATAATGGAGCTTCCTCGCCTTGTCAAGGCCACAGAGACTTTCTTCAATGGCGGGCCTGAGATCTTTTGGGTAAGGTGAGTGCCAGGGCACCGCCGAATTCATTATGTGATGCCATCATCGACGGGCACTTCAGCCGCCGTGGGGCATCCACAACGAGCCCACGAACCGCGCACTTGAGGCCATCCGCATCCATCGAATATAGTATATTTGTACAAAAAACGGCGTGTTTGCATTGCGGCAATGATTTCTAACTAAATTTATTGAAGTACTTTTCACTTTTAATGCGAGCCCTTGTGTTTCTCTTCGCCACGCTTTGATATTTATGACTTTTACTTGAAAATATATGTGAGCCCCAATTTTTGTACGCACACTTGTATTTTGTTAAGCCCCAAATTGGAGCACTAGCACTCCGGGCTCCAAGTTTTTCACCTCTTCGCATTTTGAATGACTTCGGAGCGCGCACAATGCGAGTTGATTGATTGTGGTAGCAGCACAGCGGCAACAGCTTTGATTGCCAATCGAAGGTGTTAGATAACATTACAAGCGCAACAGACACGCATCGCCTAATTATCGTTTATCAGACGAATCTCATATTCCGGGCACGGCCCAGGGCCCTGGGAACCCATCCCAACCCATCCCAAATGTGTGTGTATCTCCGCCGTGGTTAATTAAAAGTTCTGCCTCATCGGTCTTCGGCCTGGGGTTCAGAAGGTTCAGCAGGTTCAGGTGGAGGCTCAAGTTCAGGTCCAAGGCAAGTCGTTACAGTGATAACTGGGCAGCCGCAACCAGCAGTTGCCAGGTTATACAAGTTATACAATATGCTTAGGTTAAGGTGACTTGTGGTTTTAGATTCCGCGGTTGTCATGGGATTTTTGTTTAATTGGTGCTGAGTACGAGGTACTGCAATCAGTTGTGATCACATTTTGGGTGATCAAATATTTCAAAAGTATATGAGGGACCGAAAAAAATGCAATTAAATCGGTGGTTTCGTGCTTGGAATTCAAATACTGCAAAAGTAACGCAGGGTACATAATTCCAAATAATCATTGGACACATGTTAAAACAAATCCTCTTAAGTTTGTACTTTTGACTAATGAATTCTTCGAATTAGCGGCCCACTTTCAAAATTAAATAGTTCCTTAGGAAGAAACTAGGAGCGTAATTCAGTTGAGCAAACATAGAGTGGTTTTACTGTGCATAGGTAGCACACATAATTAATTAATTGGCACCACCACTGATCCAACCACCCGGCCGTAAATCCAATCGAATCCAATCAAAGCTTGGCGGCAGAAAAGAAACATAAATGGCTTAGAAGTTCAGCAACAGTACGAGAGTTGGCTGTTTATTTGGTGTAGGGCTCAATCCACTTCCACTGCTCCCAGACAACGCAGGTCTGATCCGGCTCCATGAAGGCGTAGTTGTCCGGGCACTGGATGTAGTCGGCCTTCTCCTGACCCTCGGGGCACACCCAGTAGTGAGTGGGGTCCGAGATGTCGCGGAACTTGCGAGCGTGATCCTCGACGATGGCGCAGTTGGGCTCGGCGTAGATGTCCTGGCCATTGTAGGCGGAGCTGAGGGCCAGGAAGAGGCCCAAGAGCAGGCAGCAAATGATGGAGACTGCAGGAGAAAATTGAAAATTGGGAAAGATGAATGGAAAATTCCCTGGAAGATCCAAGGCGATGTGTCTCACCCTTGTACATGATGAAAGTGTTGCAATTGAAGACCGTCAATTGGCATATTTATACTAGTGCCGAATTTTCCTTATCGCAGCGACACTTGCTGCACAAGCAAAATCACTTAGTCCAAATAATTTTAAATTTATTTTTAGCTCCCTGCTGCGGATGTCGCCCCGTTTGTTTGGGCAATGGCAATCATAACGAGTCGCATTTCACTTGGCCGCATTAATTGGATTTGGCCCAAAGACCGAGCGTGTCGACTTAATCGATAATTAGCCGCTGCACTGCGTTGCCACCATCACATCTTGGCCAACCTGAAATAATCAGTTAGCTTAACACATGCGCTGCGATATGGCAGCGTCATCTTGTCCCTTAACCATACAACCATACCATATTAAAAAGAAATAGTCACCCGCTGGGGAGTTGCGTCGCTGATTGGCCACCTCCTTCTGCTGCCATCTCCCCAGGTTGGCCATAATCTCAATGCGGAAACTGTAATTACACTTTGAAACATTTTGTAAGCGATTTTCAGGGTTTTTGTCTTCGACCCACTCTTGCTGCTAAACGGTTTTTAGTCGGCGCATTTCGTGAGGTTTTTTGCCATATTTTGTTTCAGCTGCTGCTGCCTCTTTGCTATTTACGGGTATATTGGTCAAGTGGCCTGGCGCCCGAGTCGCTTGGGGCGTTTGAAGCGCCGAAACCGCAGCCAAACAAAGCCCAAAGAGACAAACAGTTAACATAAATGCAAAATACCTTTGCAAAACGACAAAACAAAAATAAACATCATAATAAAAAAGGCATCGGAAAGACAGTCGGCAATTAATTAATGGGGGGCCGATAGTCTTTAATGTTGCAAACTTTAAACGGATTCAGATTTCAGCATTTGTTTAACGCATTATGGAAATATCCGATTGTGGATTCGCCACGCCAGCTGGGTTCACACTTCACCCAGCTGTCAATAAATAGTCATGGCTATTATGCTGGATGACTGTTGACTGGATAAATGCTGAGTTGTTTGTGGGCTTGTTAATTGGGTGCTGAACGTTTGTTGTTGGTTCTAAAACCCAGTGAATCAAATCAATCTCAAGGAGAGATCAAACCAATCAAAACGTTTGCTTTGCGAAAAGAGATAAATATTTATGCATATATATTAGTTTCTCCCTAATAAATGGCTTGAATTTAAAGTGAAATAAAGTGGCCGGCAATGGATAGCCCATACATAAATCAAACTATATTGCTTAACTTATAACTATGATGAAATGTATGGGCTGGGTGCGAATTGAATACAGTATATTTGGCACTACAAGAAGAATCCATTAAAAATGCACTTGGCTATCTTCCTCCTTCCTGATGCTGCATTAAATAATGCTTCAATTTATTTGCTATCTGTCGACTCTCCCCTCCCCTGAAGCCCAAAAAATTTCTACCATCTCGATAAGGATGCTGTTTTCAGCTACTTTTCGCTCTGCTCCCTTGATAATAATCGACGAACGCGTGTGTCAAGTTGTCAATACTTTTATTATTCTTGTTTTCACTTGGTTATTTTTTTGGCACATCTCCCCGTCGAACGTATAAAAGTTCCATTCTCGAAACATGAGGGTCTCAGTTGGTGCCTTCTATCGAGAAACTTTCAAAGCTAAAAATGAAGTCTGGTGGGTGTGAGGTTGAATCTTAATGTTATTTCGCATCGTTAACCTATTGATTCGTTTGCTTTCATCAGTTGTTGCCCTGTTTGCCGCCGTTCTGGCCATCATTTTGGTGGCGGGCGTGAGCGCGGATGCAGGTCGCTCCGCCTGCAAGGACGAGTCCGAGATTGGCCAGACCTTCACGCACCACTTCGATGCCGCCAAGTACTGGCTGTGCGAGACCCTCGGCACTCCGGCCACCGAGGTGGACTGCCCCTCCGGACTGGCCTACATGCACCTGCTCAAGGAGTGCATCCCATGGGCCAGCTACATCTGGAAGAAGCCCGAGATGCCGCCGACTGTGGCCTAAAATAAATGACCCGGCTCTTTAATGTTCACAACTGCAACTTTGTTTGGTTATTGATTGGTTGGGCCAGTGGTAATTGTTCCAACTATTCCTACATAATTCGAAAACATTTCACTTGAGGGATCAACATTGGCATTGCCTCATTGTATTACTTTACAAAGTTGATTGCCACTGCATTGGTAACAAGTTGTAAATCACTCATATGCAATGTGCCTTTGAGTTCTCAACCACAAATGGCTGAAAATGCGCTACATGTTTGGGAAATTAACCCTTTTTTCCAGCCTTAAAAGGCAAAACAAATTGCAGGGGTGTGCATAAACCACTTTAATAGACCAATTTAGCCAGACGCAGCCGATGACAGATGTTGCCACTGAACTTGGCATCGGATCGAGTGGATTTATCAGGCAAAAACAAAGCAAGTGCCGAAAGCTTCACGATCGCAGTAGCTGCTTGTTGCTGCCGCTGCCTTTGTTATTTTGTTGTATGTTTTCTGTGGCAGATGCGCAGCTTTTGCCGCTTTTGCCGCTTTGCTTGTTTTGGCCGCTTTGGCTGCTTGGGCTGCTTGATGGTGGTTTCTGTGGTGGCTGGTGGCTGGTGGCTGGTGGCTCCGGCGGAGAGTGAGTGCATTTGAAGTGTTACATAAAGTACCAAACTCGAACTCGAAGACATGCCGCTGCCAGCGTCTTCTTCTCATTGTGTTTTGGCTTGGAGCTTTTGATTTTGGTCTGTCCGCGTTGTTGTTGCTTTTTCTGCTGTATTTTTGCGGCTTTGCCTGGTTATGATTTTGTATAAAAGTGCATGCTGCGCCTCAACCAGCAGTGTAGTTCGCATTCGTCCATCGGCAGAGCATCGTCTGCAAAGTGCCCCCAAAATCTCAAAGAAGCAGCTGGTGCCCACGAAAACGGTCAGTGCATAAAGGATAACTTACTTAAAAGTACACATATACATCACACGTCATCGTCATCATAAATCATCGTTACTAAGTGACAAAGTCTTTAGACAGGATGATTACAATTTGCAAAGAAGCAAGGATAGTTTATTATCAGCTACTGTGAAAAACAAGTTTCAAGTTCTATTTTATTTATCACCATTCATTTAAAGTACAGTGCTTTGCCAGAACAAACTATAAAATTATTATAAAATATTCATTGTCAACTCAGGACTATCTTATAAGTATTTCGGAAATAGTCAGGTACAATGAAACATTTTTTCAAAATACTCTTACTCATTACATAACAAAGTGTAGACAATATTTTATCATGAAATATTTTAGTTTTTATTGAAAAATTAAAAAAAAAGTGTTTTACATTCGTTACTAATTTCCCCAAACTAAAGTTCAGAAAACCCAAGTTGCTGTCAAAATATACTGGACCAAAAATAGTCTAAAGAACTAGTCTAAGTCACCCTCGAAAATTGCATAACCAGCATGGCCAATAAGGAGTTGCCTCACATTCAGCAGGTCATTCAGTCACTTAGTCAGAGTTAGAAAAATAATTAAGTTTGTCGCAATCGCTAAAAAACCAAACAAGCGTCGCGGGCCAAACAATAAAGCGAATTGCTGAAAAACCAACAATTGGACGCAACGGGACAGGGCCAGGCGCCTCCGAATGTGGCCAAAACGCGGAGACAGTAATTGGCAGCAGTAGCTGGAGTAGCTGGAGAGGCAAATATGTGTCACTCCGCATGCAACAAGCCACATGCCACATGCCTCATGCCACATGCCTCATGCCGTGGGGGTGCATGGCAATGGCGCTGAGAAATTGCCAACTGCCGCTGCTGGTTTTGCAATGTCATAAAAGCCAGCATTATGCCACAGCCGATCACGCCCACAATCGGTTTATAGTCCCTTTTTATATTCAATTTCCCCCAAGAAAAGCGCCGAAAAAGTACAAGAGAGTTTCACTCAGCTTCGGATGTGGTTCGCCAGCGATTTCAGTGGCTTTTGTTTGCATCCGCGATTTGCCGAAAACGGCAACCCAAGTGGCAGCTCACCAGGGGCTCCACTTTCAATGCCGGGCGACACGCTCCGCCTGCTGGCCAGTTCTTGGCATTGGCCGACCCGACGGACCGAGCCAAGATTGACGAGCGATTAGGTCCGCTCCGTGGGTTAAGTCTCGGTCATCTCGGTCATCTCGGTCATCTTGCTCATCTTGGTCATCTTGCTCATCTCGGTCGCCTTGGTGGCTGTTAAAACTTATGCAACATTAACGTAATCTTTCTATAACTATTTTTTGCAAGTAATCCACTTTCAACTGATTTTCTCTAATGCCCCCTCTCCCGCCTTGCAGTTCGGTTAATTTGCATTCGAAGCTCATCACACCGAGCTCATCCTCCGGAGAAGCAGCAGTCATGCGTGTGGTAAGTGCACTAAAACTAAAATGAACCCATTAAGATATAGTAAATATACTCGCTTTGCTTTATTTTCATATAGTATTGGAAGTACTACTAGATTTTTTAATCATATACCTATTTAGCCCAATTGCTATTTCTTAGAAAATATATCATCTTTTAGTAGAATTAGAACGAACAACTTTTAAATACTATTCAAACTCAACACAGTTTAATTTATCTGAACCAATTAGGCAGTTATTGGAAAAAATATTAATAATATTATTAATATATAATATATGAATATTAATGAATAATGAATATTATATGAATATTATAAACTTCATATTAATAATTGATTTACACCTCTTTTGGTGTGAAAATGCCTTTAATTACAACGTTTATTATTCATTAGTGTATTAATCATTAATCACTTAGTGTCTCTTCGTAGAGATCCTAAAGTTGAAAGCTATTTTAAACATGTGCAACTCGCATAGACTTTTCTCAGAGTGCACAGCTGAAGAAATCGCTCTAATGTGGATCATTGATCGGTGCGTCATAAAAAGCTAATTTACTAATTTCCTCGTTTTCGCAGCAGCTTTTCGGTGTCATCGCCGTGGCCGTCGTGGCCGTTTCGCTGGTGCACGATGTCGGAGCGGAGCCACCAGTGAACAACGCCTACTTGCCGCCCAGTTCGCCCCAGCGTCCCTCCTCCAAGTATGGTGCTCCGCCCGCCAGCTCTTACCTGCCACCCGCCTCCGGACCGTCGCCATCGTTCAACACCGCTCCGTCTAGCAGCTATGCGGCTCCACCCCAAAGTGCTTCATCGGGTGGCCCATATCCGGCTCCGGCTGCACGCCCCTCCAGTTCCTATGGACCACCAGCCTCCCGTCCCTCGTCCAGCTATGGACCACCGCAGGGTCGGCCTAGCCAGTCGTACGGACCACCGCCACAGGCCAAGAAGCCCCATCATCGTCGCCCATCCTCCAGCTATGGAGCCCCGAGACCCGCTCCGCCTTCGCAGAGCTATGGTGCCCCGCCCTCTTCTAGCTATGGGCCCCCGAAGTCCGCGCCCCCTTCCCAGAGTTATGGTGCACCAGCTCCACCCTCCAGCAAGTACGGCCCGCCCAAGTCCGCACCTTCTTCCAGCTATGGAGCCCCGAGGCCCGCTGCCCCTTCATCCTCATACGGCGCCCCCGCCCCACCATCTTCGTCTTATGGAGCACCTGCCGCACCATCATCGTCCTATGGAGCTCCCGCTCCACCGTCCAAATCTTACGGAGCACCTGCTCCTCCATCTTCTTCGTACGGAGCACCAGCGGCACCTGCCCCACCATCTTCATCATACGGAGCACCTGCAGCACCATCCTCATCTTATGGAGCCCCCGCACCGCCATCCAAATCTTATGGAGCCCCTGCTCCTCCATCTTCTTCGTATGGAGCGCCTGCTGCTCCTTCCAAGTCTTATGGAGCACCTGCCCCACCATCTTCCTCCTACGGAGCACCTGCACCACCATCCTCATCTTATGGAGCCCCCGCACCGCCATCAAAATCTTATGGAGCCCCTGCTCCTCCATCTTCTTCGTATGGAGCGCCTGCTGCTCCTTCCAAGTCTTATGGAGCACCTGCCCCACCGTCTTCCTCCTACGGAGCACCTGCACCACCATCTTCCTCCTACGGAGCACCTGCACCACCATCTTCCTCCTATGGAGCACCTTCTGCGCCCTCCTCCTCTTACGGACCTCCCAAGTCAGCACCCGCACCACCTTCATCGAGCTATGGAGCACCGCCTCAGGCGCCTGTCAGCTCCTACCTGCCACCAGTTTCGCGTCCATCGAAGCCCTCTTCCAGCTACGGAGCACCCAGTGTGAGCAGCTTTGTGCCCTTGCCCTCGGCGCCATTGACCAACTACGGAGCACCATCAAAGACCCAGAGCCTGGGAAGCAGTGGCTACTCATCCGGACCTTCTTCCTCTTATGAAGCACCAGTGGCACCCCCATCGTCCTCATACGGAGCTCCAACCGCTTCGTTCCAGCCCATCTCGCCACCATCGTCCAGCTACGGCGCTCCCAGCAGTGGATCAGGCTCAAGCAGCGCAAGCTTCTCGACCGCTCCCTCATTCTCGTTCAGCGCCCCAAGCAAGGGTTCCAGTCATGGATCATTCCAATCCGCTCCGTCCAGCTCGTACGCTGCTCCCAGTGCCAGTGCTAACAGCGGTGGATCGTACCCCTCGGCTCCTTCCTCATCCTACTCTGCCCCCAGTTCGAGCTCCAGCAGTGGAGGCCCTTATGCCTCGGCTCCGTCTTCGTCCTACTCGGCACCCAGCTCTGGATCCAACAGTGGCGGACCTTACGCAGCTGCTCCATCGTCCTCGTACTCCGCTCCCAGTGCCTCTGCCAACAGTGGTGGATCTTATCCTTCGGCTCCATCCTCGTCTTACGCGGCACCTAGCCCAGGATCAAACAGCGGTGGCCCCTATGCTGCAGCTCCTTCATCCTCGTATTCGGCACCAAGTCCTTCAGCCAACAGTGGAGGACCCTATTCTTCGGCTCCCTCCTCTTCGTACTCCGCACCCAGCTCTAGCTCCAGCTCGGGTGGACCATATGCCGCTGCTCCCTCATCTTCGTACTCCGCTCCCAGTTCCAGCTCGAGCAGTGGAGGACCCTACCCATCAGCTCCCTCTTCGTCTTACTCCGCACCCAGTCCGAGCTCCAACAGCGGAGGACCTTACCCGTCTGCTCCATCCAACTCGTACTCGGCCCCGATCGCTGCCCCATCTGCCTCGTACGGAGCACCTGCCGCAGGAGCATCGCCCTCGTTCAGCGCACCCTCCTCTTCCTATGGAGCTCCCTCCACTGGACTGGGCGCCAGCTCATTCTCGTCCTCATCATCGTCCTTCAGCGGATCCTCGTCGAGCAGCAGTGGTGGCTATCCCTCGGCACCGTCCAGCTCCTATGGAGCTCCGTCCGCCGGCTCCGGCCTGAACTTCTCCAGCGCACCCTCGTCCAGCTACAGTGCTGCTCCCTCCAGTGGATCCTCCAGCTCCGGTCCCTACCCAAGTGCCCCGTCCCAGGACTCCGGCTACGAGTACAACGGACCCAGCCAGGTGCCCGAGACCATTCAGCAGAGCTACAGTGCCGACGGTGGCTACACCTATCGCAAGAAGTGAGCAGCTGCCGCATACGCAACGCATCACGCATACGCCACGTGCCTTCGAATACTCAACCACCACATCATATCATCGCCGTCGCCATTGTAAATTATTCCCCAAATGACAAGCAACCAATTCGCCCATTCCTCTTTCTCCTATATGGAAATCTAGCCTTAATTCACTGCACCATTAGATGTAAATCTCGAAACGTTTGTTAAATAAACAACTCCATGAAGATCATAGCAGCTCGTAGAAGCCATCAGTTCTGGGCGATCGGTTCCCTTCACATCCGCGATGCCAGCGATGCCAGCGATTCGCGACATTCGCGGAATTCCAATTGACTAATTGACAGCCGTGGAAGTGGGGATGGTGAAGTCGACCCAATGGCAGTTGAAGGCTCAAGTCGGCTAACAATGAAAAGTTTTGCGAACATAGCAGATATACCGGATATTCGGATAGCTGCCACAGCAACATCCCCTGCAACAAGACATCTCGACCGGGGGCCACAATTAGGGGGAATTCTCGAGCGACACAAGTTATGAGCTTATGATGGAGAAGGGCGATTTCCATCTAATTGCGATTACAACTTAATTGCCACAGCAGATGCAACAGATACAGCTGCAACTGCATCATTAGCATGCTAATTGAAACCAGTTGAGATCGCAGATCTCTATGGTTCGGCTATGGTTCTCTGACTTTGGCAATTTAACCGACTGACTTTCGACTAAATAAAATAAGTAACTGTCGCATAGTTGCCACATTCTCGTCACTGTGAGTCCAAAGATGCATTGTCTGGTGGCTTTGGACTCGGCTGGAACCGATGAGATGCGACACCGACAAGAGCTCTTTGCTCTTTAAGTTGGTCTGAGAAATTTCCATCTGGCATGATAGTACGGTTCCATTGTCTGCGGGTCGTCACTTGGCGGCTTTTGTTGGCTCGTAATACTCGCATTTATTTCACAAGCCAGTCAGTTAGTCGGCAAAATATATAAGTGCTGAGAAATAGAATAAATAAGTAGACGGATTTCGGCTCTGGGGCAACAGAGAAACCATTTTGATGTAGATATATATACCTTTTATTTATTAAATACTTTTTTCGATTTATTCCATTTTGCTATGCTTAAAACATTGATATGTATTCGGTTTACTTTGATCTTAATACATCATGTATATCGTAACCCTTCGTCCTATTCATTTGTATTTATATTTGTATTTGTGTTTTTATTTTAGTTCATTTCTTTTATTTCGGTTAACATAATGCCACTAAGGTAACTTGGAGTGATGGACCAAGTTTGGTTAACAATAACAGAAGTAGGTACGAGTATATTTAACAAATAGCAAAACAGAATCGTTTCGCCTGTTTTAACCAAGCGAAGTCATCGCACTTGAATGCATAAATTATTTGGTGGTTTTGGTTTAGTTGATAGTAACTTTACAAACGATTCGAGTAATTATAATTTGCATATTTACAAACCTGGTCAACAGCACAACGAAACGCGAAACATGGAATACAAACACACTTATGTAGGATTACTTATGTAGGATCTCCGGAAATTTAGTCAAACTCCTTAGTTAAACGGATTCAAACGCTATCGAAATTGACACACTCAGATCTGATGCAAGAGATAATAACAATAACAACGAACAGATATGCTGGTATCATATGGTAGATAATCCTAAATGGACTCAAACTCTTCTTAGTTAGTTTCACTTATGTAAACGTTAAAAAACTACCCCGATACAACAAACATACGAGGCTCAATCAAAAAGCAGTCAACATTTATTACAATTTAATGAGTTGTATGTAGTTGTGGTATTTTCCATAACCAAGTTATAAACTCGTATGCATATTAGCTTACTTGAGTTGAGTTTAGTAATTCAGATTTCAGATTTCAGATTTAGATAAGTTCTTTCCAACGGGTCGAAAGAGTAACAAGTGAACCGAGAGACTTTCGAACGGAGGAGCCAACGCACATCGCTAGGAAAACTATATTCAAATAGGCTTCCCTTTGGAGTAACGTTGAGATCAAAGGTTGGGATTTGAGGTTTGGGGTTCAGGCAGCGTGTGTTTATATATGTAGATCAGAAACTCCCTTGCCAATGGTTCTTTCGCAGGTTTCTGGGTCATGTCGTGGTTGTTTCCTTGGGTATAACTCTCTAAATTCAGTGGCTGGCTCTAGATATGTATATATATGCTTGTGTATATGATTTTGTATAGGTATATATTTAGGTACTACGACGCAACATGTTATATATAGATCGGCTTCCTGTTTATCATCTGCCATGTACCTTGTGGTTTTGCTCTTTGAGAGCAGCTAAAATTCATTCCTATATAACTCGATATGCCTCGTTTTCGCTCACTTACACGACTACTTTTTGGATATAGTGGATGTTTGTATACCCCGATTCTCCTATATAGCTTACTCGAGTGATATGTATACTGATATAGTCCGCCTTGTTTTGATATGTTTCGTTTGCATTGGTTTGTGGTTAGTTTGCTTAGCTTTGTTCGTTCTGGAAGGACACATGATTCACATTATATGCATCTATGTAGTATAAGATCGATATGCTAATGCCAGGAATGCCAATTCATATTGCTCAAATGCTATGCTCACTTATTCCATAGCCTCTTTAACTTTATGGGCTAACTCTTTGGGGTAATACGTATTCCTATGCAATTCTCGGGCGAGGAAAATGCAGTTGATATGTAGTAGGTAGTCGTCAATCGGTTTCTGAACATTTACACATAGATACTCTAACATCAAAATGAATACCGATAGAACGCTTTAAGCTTGTAGAAACTATACACAATAAGTTGGCTAAATGAAAATGTAAACCTTACGATCAGCTTTCTGCACTTTTTACCTGAGCACTTGTGTGTTTAACGTACGTTTCCTAATACTTTCTGTACTCCTTCCCACGATCTGATGACCCCAACTGCCCCCATTTGTGTCCCCCTAACAAGCGCAACATAAAATCGGATAATTCTCTGGTATCAACTGCAGCCTAATTTCGGGCATTCAGCTGCCAAGATGCCATGGGGTTTTCTACTCCGCTCAGAAGGCCGTATTATCCTGCTCGGCAGTGGGCATGGCCATCCCGCTTTGGCTCTGGAGGTGGCCACCTCCTCCGCCCGAAGGCTTGACTCCAGTGGCGTTATCCAGCATCTTCTTGACCTGCGCCTGCGCCGTCTCCTGGTTGATGCGTCGTGCCTCTGCCACCGGCAGGTCGTCGTCCGATTCCAGCGCGGGATTGATGCGGCCATTGCGCTCATCCTTGCCCGCCATTGTGGCCGCTCCGTAGGAGCGGGCCATGGGTCCGGCCATCACGGATAGCTGCTCACCCGACTCCGAGGGATCGCCCACGCGCTGCACATCCTCCGGTATGTTGACCACGCAGCGGAAGTAGTCGTAGCTGGGCGGCAACTTGCCGGACTCGAACATCATTCTGGAATTGATCAAGCGAAGGGTTACATTTAATTGGTCAACTATCTTACAGTAAAATAAATTACATATTTAATAATAATAATCTTAATTCCTACAATTTCCATTGGCTTATACTCACTTAGTCCACCAGGAGACGGAGATGAGGGTGACCAGGCTGAGCAGCATGGCCATGGTGCGGAAGGGGAACATCTGCTCCTTGGTCTCCTCGTCGTAGCCGGGATACTTGATCAACGGAGCCAGTCCCAAGATGGCCTCACCGCCCGACAGTCGGATGACCAGGGCCACAATGTATGCCGACAAGCTGCCGTACGTGTTGCAGTGCTTCTTGAAGTGCACCACCATCAGCAGCTGCGGGAACAGGATGACGTAGACCAGATCCGAGCACATGGACCTGTGGGGAGAAATGTGCGGAGCAGGCACTTAGCAAAATGAGCTGCCAGTTGGGGGGTGAATAATGCATCTTCTCACGCACCACAAGCCGTAGATGGAGGGAATGGTGAGGGCCATGATGGTGGCCAGGATGCCCACCACAATGATGGCGATTCGCATCACCCAAATGATTTCCATCTCGGACGCCTTCTGACGGAAAATCAATTTGTACACGTTCCGGGCGAACATGGAGGCGGCGGAGAGCACCGAAGAATCAGCGGAGGACATCACGGCGGCGGAAACAGCGCCCAATCCAAAGAAGGACACGAAGTCGGGCGTGAGGTACTGCAGCACCATGGGCAGAATCATGCTCGTCTCGTCCACCGTCAGGGGATAGGGTCCCTTGTAATCTGTCTCGTTCCAAGCTGTCAAAGAAAGGAAAACAGACATTAGTTAAAGGTGCAATCGTAAGCTGCCATCTGCGGTTTCTATTTCGGGAATGTATCACTCGTATGTGTCTAGCTAGGACTCACGTGTGGCCTTGGCAATCGCTCCGATGAGCACCGGGGGAATGGCCATCAAAATGCATCCGGCTGCTGCGACATAGGACAGGAGCTGGGCCCTTCCTGCCGTTTTGCTGGACAGCACTCGCTGGAAGTAGACCTGCCAAGGAATGCCCCCAAAGACGAGCAGCAAGCCGTAGTCTATGTATAGCCAATGTTTTTTGGGCTCCACGTGCCCGATCCAGTCCACCTCCAGGTCGCTCAGGCTGCCCACGTGCTCGTTGCTCCAGGCGAAGGGAATGCACATCCATAGACCGATGAAGATGCAGAACAACTGGATCACGTCCGTATACGCCACGGAGTACAGTCCACCGAAGAGTGTGTAGAAGATGGCGATGCAGGAGGACAGGATCACCGAGGTGCGGTGATCCATGTCGATTATCACCGACAGAGTGGCTCCAAGTGCAGCCAGGATGCCGGCTGCCCAGAAGACCTCGCCGCAGAGAGCGGGCAGGAAGAGCAGTCCTCCCATCCGCTCACCGAAGGAATCCTGCAGCGGGTCCAGCATGGTGATGTAGCCCTGCTTGCGCATGGGATTGGCGAAGAAGATGCCACCTGAGTTTGGATGAGGGAGAAGAAATTTCGGATATAAGTATAATTAATTTTTCATTTAAATTCAGCCAAAATAACAAACTATTCTTAATTGCTATCACATCCGTGCAGCGCTTACCAAATACCAAGCTCAGAGCGTATCCAAATGGAGCCTGGCACCACACCAGACCCGATGTGTATATAGCCTCCGCCGTGCCGTTGATGTAGCCGCCACCCACCCAGGTGGCCGTCATGGTGAAGATGCCCACGAAGAGGCCGATGGAGCGCCCGGCCAGCATCACCTCCTCCTCCGAGTCATTGCCGGACTGCTTCTTGCGACCGGCCCAAATGCCCACGACCAGGATCAGGAGGTAGAAGAGCACAATGCTCACCACGCCGGCGATATTGATCATCCTTGCAGTTCGGGCGTGTCCTTGGCTACGAAACCCTCGCCTTTCCACGCGCTGCTGTAACCAAATACTCTCGGAATGGGGTTGACCTTTGGGCTGTAATGGAATACAAGGGTTTCACATGGAGCTACAGCCTTGAGCATAATGGTTAATATGGCGGCCGCGGCCGGCAGGACCTCATTTTTCAATTAACTAGCGACAGCGCGGGGCATTAAATATTAAGCCAATGCATTGGCCATGGCCTCAGGTGCGCCTGACCTTTGTTTGCAAGGATATAATGGGAGTTGGCCCCACTTCCCTCTCGTCCCTCATCGTCCCGCCCACCTAGACAAAATGCGTCCTTGTTAATGGCGCGCAATTAAGGAGCTATTGCATTGGGTTTGACCTCTACGGCCCTATAATTATAATCCCCATAGAGGTTAGATTCTATCTTTGGCTCTCGGTATTGTCTGTCAAAGCTAATAGAATCGTATAAATACCCATGCAAAATGATATAAACTTCTTTTAACAATCTTAGTAGTAATAAATAAAATAATAATTTGTATAGTGTAATATTTAAAAGTTTACTAACGACAGCTTTTAGTTCCCAAGTAATTTAAGCAATACTGAAAGCCATTCAAATGTGCGGAAATTAATTGTGATTGCAGGCGCACGCACGTGTCCCGCTTATGTAACAGACCGAGTTGGGAGCGGGATTGTTGGGACTGCGCTTATGTGAAACACATAAACAATTCCGAGCGCCTTGTGTGTGGGGAGTCGAGTACGTCATAGCCACGTCAAGCGGGCGGGCACCGCGAGAACCCCTCAATCCGTGTGCCTCAATGCCCCCTTGTGGCTGCTTCATTCACAAAATTGAGCAAAGCACGGAGCGCATCGGACTAGCAGGGGTAATCCCCCCCAGCAATCTGCGCATGACCCATCGCATTTGCGGGTAGCCACTCACCTCTGCCTTGCGATTTGTGCGCCAAGTTCAAGCGGACGCCAATTTTCGATTCTGGAGCTTAGCGACGGCAATCAGAGAAGCGCGCCAATCAAATGCGCCTCAGCTTATGCAACATTTCCTGCTCCAAAAGGGCTCTTGGTGGATGCGGGATGTCCCGTAGTAGTAGGTCGATCGAAATCGCTGGTGAGGTCTCCGGCTAGGAACTCGAATCGCGGTCGGAACACTAGAACAGTAGATTAGGCTAGACAGCAGTCGCCCCAGCGGAGGGACGTCTTCTGAGACGGACTGTTACGCGTCCTAAAATGTAACCCGCACATGTGCTCCGGCTGTTGGGGAAACGCGTGACGGCCGCATTAAACCAATGCCACTAGCTCCGCACCCGAGAAGTTGTCGAAAATGTTTCAGATTATATAAAAATCCAACCACCCACACGTTCAGGTGGTTTGTTTGAACTGCAATCGAGTGGCCTGGCCTATTAAATCGATCCAAACTTCAAGGTGGACTGAATCCAATCAGATCGATATTTGAAAATGAATTAGGCAATCAAATTAAAGCCATTCGGGTTTGAAAAACAAATGACCATTCGACTACGGGCTATTGGTAAACTAAAAACACGTTTCCACGTTCAGCCGTCGGACCGTGTTGGCGGTTAGAGCGACGAAATTATAACTGAATTGGAAGTTCAAGTACTGGAGTCCCATCGGCGAACCGATGGCCTCTTCGACGGAAAATGGCTGAGCCGAGTGGGCGTTCATTTTGTGTATGTGCGCAGGAATTTTCATCGAATCGCCGGATGAATCGTTTCGTGGAAGCCGCCACTCGACTCAATTTAGGGGTGATTGTCAGCGCGCAGGGGAGTTGCCAGCACTGGAATGGTGGTGAAAAGCTGCGCCACTCCGGCTGAAGTACCCCTGGAGACCCCATAAAACAAATAAATAGGAAAACGTCCAAGGGTTCAACATTTACAAAGTTACAATGAGAGGGTCTTAGAGAATACATCTATTACAGGTCTAGACTAGTTTTAAAGTACATCTAAACTAAATATGTCAAGTGTTTTAGGGCTACCAATGGGCTAGTAGCCAAACTTCTCATTCAAGTGGGTAATTCCATCGCCGCTCTGGTTGGACGGTGGCACCCACTTGGCGTACTTTTCGGTGTCCTCATGCTCGGCCAGCTCGTTCAGGTCCATGTCCACATCCTGGCGCTGTTTGTTGCGTTGTCGCTGGCGCTGACGTCGCTTTTTCTGCGCTTCTTCCGGTTCCGATGTGTCGTCTGCTGGGCCGCTGAAGTCTTCTGCTGGCGTGCTGGAGTCTTCTACAGGGGTGCTGGTGTCTTCAGCTATATTAGTTGAAGCAACACCGTCGCTGGGAGCTGAGGGCGCTTCCGTTGAAACTTTTGTTGACCTCACGTTGTCTGGTTTTAAGACTTCCGTTTCAGCGACTGTTGGTTTGTTCTCTTCCGGTTTAGCAGGGAGTTTGGTTTCCTTTAAGTTATCATTTTCTGGAGTCGATGGCTTTGTCGTACTTTCCTGTTTCCTCTCTCCCGTATCCAAATTGTCCCCCTCCTTTTCCTGTACTGCTTCTTTGACCTCTTCCTCTTCGACTTCCTCCTCATCGGAAGCAAATGCATTAGATTGGGGCGCAGTCTGTGTGCTTGGCGCTTTGACCACCTTGAATTTAGTAAACTGATTTCTCTTGCCAATCATGGGGAGCTGTTTTCTGGCAGCACCACCCTCCTGGCCAGCCGAATCCTTAGAACCAGCAGCGAGGCTTGTGGTGAATGGCAGAGCAGTGGGCTTGGCTATCTTCAGCAGGCGTTCCACCTTTTGCTGCTCGCCCTTGAGTCGTTGCTGCTCCAACTAATTGGAAGGCAAGATCTTTAATTATTATGTTTACATTAATTTCTGTAATTACTAACCCTTAACTTTTTGATTTCCGTCTTGTCCAGTTTCTCAACGTCTTTGGTGAGCAAGTCCATAAAGTTATCCAGATCATCGCCTTCAGTTTCCTGTTTGGCCGCCAGCTCCTTTAGCTTCTTTTCCTTTAGTTGGTAAGTTGAAATCTCCTGCTCCACCTTTTCCAATTCTATGTTGAGATCAATCTCTTGTTTCAGCTGTGGAAAAGTTGGTCAGTCATTGATCGAAAAGGCTTTTGTGACTTACCAAATCCTCATAGGTAAGGGTGACACTGACGCCAGCATTCTCCTTTCGCTGCTTCTTACGCGCCACATCCCCTGTACGATCCCAAAACTCATCTTCGTCATCAGAGTCCCCTTTCTTGAGCAGCTTCCTTTTTTGGGCCTCCTGGTTGGCTTGACGCAGCACACCATGCCTGTCGAGCGTTCGACATGCCTCCAGGGCGCACTGCACCACGCAGTCCTTCTTTCGCCCCTTGTGGTTAACCTCCACAATGATTGGCCTGCCATTGGAATCGTCGAGCGGAAGCTCCACCCGGCAAACAAAGGAACCGGTGGACAGCTCGTCGCACCTGTACTCTAGGTTTAGACCCTCTCGCTCGAAAAAGCCGCGCAACGTTTTCTTTGGGTCGTCGAAGAATAGCTCCTCGTTATTGGTGCTGGCGTAGGGATTGTGACTTAGATCCGTCTCCTCGTCAGCGTCGTCGCCCATGCCCCAGCTAACGCCCTCGTTGCGCTCTCGCTCCTCAGCTTCCAGAAGCCTCAGCTCTCGTTCCACGGCTGCATCAGCCAGCTCCTTCTCTCTTTTCTGACGCAGTTCGGTGACTGACAGCTCTGATTCCGGTTCCTCATCCTCGTCGGGACCCTGCAGGATATACACGCGTGTGCTGCCGCCTAACTTGAGCATGTGACCAACCCGCATCCGGATGTAGACCTTTGGCGGCACGCGCTGCTTGTTTAAAAAAGTTCCGTGTGTGCTACCCATGTCGTAAATGTACCAGCCCTCTGGCTGATCGTTCTTTGGCTCCTCGTTCTCTTCTTCCATCTCTCCGCCTTCCTTATCGGATTCCAGCTTGGGCGGAGTCTTAGGCTTGTACTGCAGCACCACGTGGAAGCGTGAGATCGTCGGATGGGCGGCGGGCACATCGTTCTCCGGCAAACGGCCAAAAGTCCAGACCGCCTGTTGCTGCAGCTGATGCACAGTGTCGATTATCTGACCGGATTTGAGCACCTCAAAACTATAGATCTGATTTTCGGCTGGCGGAGCTGACCACTTGGGTACCTTGTACGGACAGACGGCCGCTGGCGAGGATTTGGGAGCTTTGGGGATTTTCAAAGGCGGAGGCGGTGGCTCTGCGGGAACTTCAGAGCGCGGCTTCTCTGTGATAATTACTTTTGGTTTGGGCAGTGGAGCGGGCACTTTGAACTCGTTCATGCTGATGAACGGGCGAAATGTATTAATTTTTCAAGGTGTAAACAAATTTTTGCAAAACTCGCAGCTGTTCGACGCAGTGAGACCGGATATTAACTGCCTAATAATACCGAACTCTTTCAACAGTTGTCCCGGCAAACTAAGCTTGCACTTCTTTTGCATAATTTTATTAAAGCATTGGCTAATTATAAGAGACGATGAAGTGTGCAAATGTTTGACAAATGATTTCATATAGACATAACTGCAACATACTAAGCAACTTCTCTTGACATATAAGTATAAGTATATAAAGTAGCTGAAATACATTTATGACTGGAATACCCTTCACCACCTCATGCTGGCGGTATTTTTGGTATTTTAAGTACACTTAGTGTTGTGTAAAATATAAAATCTTTCTAAACAACAAAAGGTGAAACATGCAGGAGCTCAAGGTGCGTGCATCGGCAATAATATAGATATTATTATTAATAAGTAATGCAACTAATGCTTTCATTTCATGTTACAGCAACGTTTTGAGCGACGCCAATTGGCGGATGACCTGAAGCAAAAACAGGTGAGTGGCGTGTCGCAAAGCAGTTGCTATAAATAAACGAACTAACTAATGCATAACAAACCAGGTAATACAGGATCACCTGCTGCAGAAAATCCTGTACTCAAAGCGCCTGCTGGTGGACCATGTGGAGGCACTGGAGCACTGCATGCAGGAGCTGCAGATGTCCTCCAAACCGGGTTCCGGCCGGCAATTGCTGACAACTAGGAACGCCTGCCTAATATTGGGAGGCACTCTGTTGGAGCACCTGATAACACCACGGGGCATCCGGTACACCATGGTACCATCCATCCTCATTTCCGGCACCTTTGCTGCATTGTTCGCTGTGAAGAGCGTCTTCGTTTGCCGGAACAAAATCGTGGAACGGAAGTTGGAGCAACTGGTCAAGACCATCGACGAGTTCGGCAACTGCATCCGTCGCAATATGACGTACTTTCAGGAGATCATCATCATGAAGCAGGCCGAACTTATAGAGTAATCCAAGAGATATCAGTCTAGTGAGGTATACATACCTAATCAGGCTTCGTTACAGATCCCGTCAAATCGAGCGCGCATGGGATTGCATAACGGCCGCCAAGGAGGTTACCGAAATCCTGTACGATGCCACCCGCAAACTGGAGACGGACTATCCCCTGCCGACAAAGTACGGCGCTTACTATGCGCCCATGGAAGAACTGCGGGAGTGCGAGTACTTCAAGAACAATGTCACGGACTACAGTCCCAAGCACATAAAGGTAAGAAATTGTATATCTAAATTTTATTAGATGTGGTTTGAGGAAGCTTGCAAGGAATCTTATAGAGAGTTATATAAATATTCATTATTATGCTTGATACGCATTATATCAAATGATATCCACTATGAGCCAATATTTTCTATTCACAGTGGATATGGTAATCTTTAATGACGCACTCAACAGATAACTGAAATGATAAGCACTTTATACTCGTTTATTGCTATTATTATTTATACTTGTCTCCTAATTTACCTATGCTTTCTGTAAAATACAATTTCTTTGGGTACACCTAAAATATTATATTTAATATTAAACTTTCTTAAGTAACTCACTAAATTTCACATTTTTTCAGGACTTCCACAACATCTTCGCCTATGTGCAGTCACAATACCTGCTCCGGCTGGCACTCACCATCACGACTCGTCCTTCGATCTCTCAGCTGAGCGAAGATCTGGTGAAAATCGACAGCCTGGTGAGGCAGCTGGTGCAAGAGGAGGAGCAGCACTTTAGTAATCTAGCGTTAGCCCTGCAGAACAGAAAGCAAGTGGAACTGGCTGAGCTGAATGCGACGAAAACTGAGCAACAGCGGAGCGGACCAATTGCTGTGTTGCAGCATTCCTCTCTAAAACTAAGTGCGTGTATGGTGGCTGTGGCCGCAGAGTGTCAAGCTCTGGACGTGACCCTTCAAAAACTAACAGCCACAGAGGCTGCAAACAAGAACAACTCCAAAGAGCTGGTGGCCGTGGCCAATAATATGCATGGCATCGAAAATGCCTTGGCCGTTTGCTGTGATGACTTCCAGCGCTTGATGCTGGTATACAACAAGTTTCTGCACAGTCAGCTAGACTTGGAAGGAGAGTTGCCGAAACCCAAGCAAGATCTCGATGATGAATTTCCCGAGAGCATTCTTAGGGTGGAGTTCTCGCAGAACGTGGATGCACCGCAGCAGAAAGATGACTTCTATGCTTACATGTACGATGAAAACGAGGAGCAGCACTTTGAAGCTGAGCAGAATGCACCGTTTCCCTCGCCGGAAAAGGAACTGCTTAACTTCGAGAAGCGTATTACCAAGGGAAGGTTTAAGCCTGTCCTTAAACAACTGAAGGATCGCATCGACCCCATCAGACAAGTTATGCTGGAAAAGGAGCGGGAGGTCCTGGCCTCTAAGGGCATAAATGTGGACGAGCTGTTTGGCAAAATGGAAAGAGTCGAGCAGCAAGAGGATAATCGCTTGGCGGATGCCACACCCCTCCCTATCTACGATTCCTCCAGCAACTCAGATTCGGATTCTGCAGACGAAGAGGCCTTCAAGCGACGTAGCAAACAGCACAAGGAGCGTGATAATTTTGCTGAAATGCGTCAGTTTCTAGCTCAGAAGCAGGCAATTAATCTGTTTAAGTTACCACCACCACCTGTGGCCACCGCTGAGGAGGAGCTGCTCGAAAGTGAATGCTAGGCGGTTTGGCTGTTTGTTTTGTTGTTCACTTGCCTGTTATCTGTTATCTCCTTTGCTCCGGGTATTATCCGTTTAAGCTTTTATCATTTATCTAGCCAATTGGAGAGATAGACCGCTCGCCAAGCGACGCCACTACACCCTGAACACAACTTTCTGACCTTCGGTTGTTCCTTGTTTTATGTTTTCCTACCATCTTTAAAACTAAATACAAATTAGCAAGCAACAAATAAAAGTTATTAAGTAGACCCACTCGATACTTTACATATGGGAAAACAATTGGGATGGCCAACCATTAATTATATTTATTTAGACTATTTTGAAGATTTCGAGTTAAAGTATACAATTTGTTTGGTTTAAAGAACTTTAGAAACTTAAATAAATTAAAATCATCACCACCCATTAAAACTATATTTTGAAATAAAAATGTTTTATTACACTCTAATGTGCGGATCTTAAGTACAATACAAACATCGATGGCTTTACTAAATACTAGGGGTTAGGGACTGGCAATGGGATCAGCTCCTTTGTGGAATTTAATACAGGGAGCACCTACATATGTACAGGATAGCACGCACAGGAAGTCTTTCGGTTGGGATCGCGTCACTGTCGTGGACATCTTTGGCTCGAATCTTGTGCAGCTGGCTCGGTATGTGAACCGAATTAGGATTTCAACACCGAGTTAGGCATTGGCAGCACCAGTGGTCACACCACTGCTGCTCCCGGCGTGGACATTATTGAACTTGCTGGCCACAGAAGCGGGTTGCAGCTGCGAGAACTGCGACAGATTGCTACCCCTCACGCTGGTGTACCGGATGGGCTGTACTCCGTAATCACTGCCCTTGAGCCGTCGACGCACACAGACCACGACGAATCCGATCACCAGACCAATTACCAGGACAATGCTGGCTATAATGGCGGTGAGTATTATATAGCGGCGCCGCAGGAATCGCGGCGGCTCCTCGTCCACCTCGCGATATTTCTTGGGTATCACCATTTTGCAGATCCGTTCGGCTGTCAAATTGGAGAGCGGTGATCCGGCCAGAAGGTATGGTGTTTCACACCGCGCCTCGGTTCCATCCCATTCCCGGTCGATGTGAGTCAGTCCAGTTAGCTCCAGGGCTTTGAACAGTTCGCAGCTGCAATACCAGGGATTTCCGGAGATGCTCAAGCGGCGAAGGCGTGGCCAGGGCTCGCTCGTAGAATTACTACTGCTATTGCTAGAACCGGTGGCATTAAGAACCAGGGTGCTCAGTGCATTCCTGGACAAGTCCAACTGCGACAAATTCCGACTGCTTAGCAGATCGGCCAGCTCCAAGCGCTCCAGCTTGGAGTTCCTAGAGCAATCCAGGTGCTCCAAGGCAGGCAAGTTCAAAGCTCCCTTCTCCAGGCTTCGTAGGGATGGCATGCTACTTATATTCAGCCGTTTTAGGGAAACTAAGCCCTGTAGACTATTCTCCTTCAAGCTGAGAAAGGCATTTCCAGCCAAGTTGAGTTGAACCAAAGACTTTCCTAGCTGCTGCAAGCTGACAGGCACAGTGGCAAACTCATTTCCGGAGACGTCCAGGAAACGGAGGCTTGTGAGCTTTGGAAAAAGCTGTGCTGGCAGAGACAACAAGCCATTGTGGGAGAGGTCCAGTCGCTGCAGTGTGGCAACCGATGCAATGGAGGCTGTGGTGGCTTCATCCAGGGCACTCAGTTTGTTGTAGGCCAAGTTCAGCTTGGTCAAGTGAGGAGTGTGCTCGAAAAGGCGGCGATCCAGTCGAGTTATGCGGTTGTGACTCAAGTCCAGGTCGCGCAAACCAATCGGCTCATAGCGGGTGTTGCGGAATGGACCCCTGAAGAGATCCGGAACTAAGGCATCGTCAGAGAGCTCATTCCAGCTGATGTATAGGGCCTCCACATTGGGCACGTCCATGAAGAGGGGAGCCTGCAGATCCTGCAGACCACAGTGCCGACAGGAGAGAGTTAAGCTGGCATTCGTGGCCGGCAGCTGTTGGAGCAACTTGATCCTATTGCCCGAGTACGAGACCACAATCTCCGATGCAGCTCCGGACGCAATCGCCTGGCTTCCAAACTGCTCCGGCCAGCGGGCCAGTATGTGCTCGAAATTCCTCACCGAGCAGTCCAAGTTGAAGTGCGTCCGATGATCCCCGTCCTGACTGGTCAGGCACAGGCACGTCTGGCAGATGTTGGTCACTGGTTGGTACGGAATGTCCTCATGTTGTCCCCGAACTCCATTGGCCAGGAGCAAAGCCGCTCCAGCAAGGAACTAAAGAAAATCAGGGGGTTAGTTAAACGATTTTCCAATCTAATTTTGTTAATTAATGTATCAAGGTTGTGTTAAGTTATTTATTGTTATACCGTCCTATAATTGCATTACGTAAATCAAAACAATTTTTAAATACTTTCAGTTTGCTTAGAATTCTTGAGGCATAAATTACAAAATAAATCAAATCAAGTTAACAATTTACTTAGCGTATATTACATTCAACTACAAATCGAAATATTTTTGGATTGTTTTTGGGAATTCCTCATTTAAAAAAAACAAAGCAAAGTCCGATCCAAAACCTATGTATATCCGTGGTAGAAGTTGGGTACACAAAAAAAGATATTTTAGGGAGCTGACTTTGACAGAGATTAAAACATTTCCCCGGAAAACAACCTGAGTAACATGCACGTGTCCCTTGAAAATTTCGCCACATTTTCCACTGTTCTGAGGGGTGTTGTGTGTCTGATTTTAAGCTGGTTCTCATATGTCATGATTGCACCGAAGTACAAGTGTTCAGACAGACGAAAGTACTTTAAAGACCAGTAAGGTTGGCGCCATAATTATAATCTGAGAGGTCTAAAAACTGCGACGTGAAGCGCACATCAATGCACTGCAAGTATACGATTTGTATATAGCACAAGTAATTTTATTTTCTTGAAAGGAATAAGTGTGCCATCCAATTGCTAATTGCCCACACATAATTGATGGCACTGAACACTTAGAAAATACAAGTATGACAGGGTTAAAGTATACAAGTTACTTACTCAACCTACAAAAGTGTGCGTATTTTTATAAAAATCAACCATTTCTGGGTGAGTATACAAAACAAAGAAATTATTCTGTCATCTATTGGTTTAGCCTCTACACAGAAGAAAATATTTATTTAATTAAGCAAGTATATTTTGCATAAGGGAGCTTTGGAACTTCTGAATTCTCGTAAGATTACAATGATTATTATTGATGCGGTTAGTTATGTTCCATATATGTAGGTGCCTAAAGTTGGTCGGCTGCAACTACTCTCCGAAGACCTTCAACATTATTAAGTCAAGGACTACATCCTCGGCCTTGTCGATCACAGATAAAGAGAATAGCAACTCGGCCATCTTCCTCCAACGATCCCCACGAATCCTGTTCATTTTCATGATGGCTTTGAAACATTTTGCGATTGGTATCCGTACTATTGTGGCTTTCATGTGCCTTGAAGACTTGAGATAAATTTGTGGAAAAACATGCCTAACTTATATCGGTGAGTGAAATCTGAAAGCTAGTACGTTGTACACGTACTTCGAAGTGCAGAACATCAAAACGTGACTCATCTGATTGACTCACAGATCTTTGATAACCTATGGCATCCTAATTATTCGGGGCCACCTAGCCGTCCGGAAGGAGGTCATCACTGGGCTCCATAAAAAGGTCTCCCACACTGTGGCACTGTCGGGGAACAGCTTTGCGGAAAACACTCTCTGATCCCACTATCTGAGCCCAAAGTATGTGCGATAAGATAGGGATACTGTTTTGGAGGGCTGAAATATTTACTCACCAGCAGCAGAAGCTTGTGCTTCATTATGGAATCGGGTAATGATTTGGATTCGGTGTTTCCCACTCAGGCGTACTAGATTTCGAGTTCTGTTGGTTGTATCTTTTGAGTTTGTGGAAAGTGCACTTTTGGTTTTTAGAGTTTCCTCTAAAAGTTTGACTTATTATTTTTCTTATTTTTCACCGCAGCGCTCAGTGAGCGGACTGCTCGCCTCGCAGTATAGAACTGAATTAATGATTCGAGAAGAGCCGCCGTGGACTGCGGCATTATTTGTTTTGATTAGATATCGGTAAGCAGGGGAAGCGAGTCTCTCTCAGCGCCACACTCTCACTCTCCCGCGCTCTCAGCGCAGAGATTGTAATCTAAACGGTCAGTCAAGTAAAAGTGAATTCTAATTGAGTCATCTGCGGACTCCTCTGCTCTGGACTCTCCCCTCCTCGCCGCTTTCTTTCCTCTCCCAAGGTCGTCAGCGTTCTTTGTCAGCTAATTTCTCGTAGCCACCGTAACCCACCTGGCTAAAGTGCAATCGCTCTGCGAGCACACGAGCCGTACAGTCTAGCACCCCTAAGTCGACTTTCAGTATCTCTAGAAAATATGTAACAATAGATCTCACAAATCGGACCGATTTGCCGCGAATGTGATCTACGTAATGTTGCGTTCAAAACTTATTTATGATTTTCATCTATTAATAAGTTGTAAATATTAAATGATCATCATAAAGATATTTATCATCATATTTTTCTAAAGATTTCTTCAAAACACAACTAATTTAACCTTTTCTTGGATTTATTTAATAAATTCAGTACTCAAGTTATTCGAGCTTTAGAAGTCGCACTGTATTGTTTAGCTTCGCTTAGATTGTTCTGCGATAAGATAAGACTGACTTTCGATGTGGCAACAAGTGGCGTTGGAGCCCAAAAACAGACCGTCAGTTGACTCAACTTAGCCCCACAGCTGCTAGACATTACTCAAATTTTGATTCACTGGCCGAAGGGCCAATTAGAGGCGATTGCAATTGCAAGTGTCACTTGGTTCCATTGAACTTGCTGACGGCTGGCATCGGGAATTAAGAATCGAGAAACGAGAGCGAAGAATGGAGAATCGAGAATTGAGAATTGAGCTGTTCGCAGCTGCCGCCGATGAGAAAGGCAAACAAGAAGTGTTTGTGGCTCGGGAATGGGTTGCATAAACAAAACACTGACGAAGTTAACCGAGCACAGCCAGACCAATGTTGCCCAGACACTTGTGACTCACGATCGCATTGGAGGCAAGTACAGTGGACACCGCTTAGATTGTAGATTCTGAAGAAACTCAATTAGCTTTTACAGTCGATACAAAAAATAACTGCTCCTAATAAAAATCAAATGTTTAACATTTGAATAAATATTTCTAATGCCCTTTTTACCTGCCTGATATCTACCAATGAAAAATCAGTTTGATTATAATGTATTAATATAACACCATCTACCATCAGTTGTGTCTTGCCCTCTAAGCCCGCCTTTGATGCTAGCAAAACAAGCATCAGTCTGATTCCTTATCCAATGTCCACTGTAAATGTTCCTTTGAGAGATTTGATCTCTGTCGCCTCTCCTCCAGTGCCTTTCCTTTCAAGAAACCGCAAGGGAGGAGGACGCACATCCGTGGCAAAGTTCCATGTGCTTACTAGTCGTTAGTCTGTGTTTAATTTAATGATGAAGGCTTTTGCATATTCCGTGAACTGCACGCGACCCAACCGCACACACAATAAAAGTAAATGCCCGTCGAGTGCGAATGAAACCCGTTTGCGTTGCTGTGGTTACTGGTGATCTTGCTGATGTTGCTGCTGATGCACTTTTGCAGCTGCTTGGGGAACGATGCTCATCCTCGTCCGGAGAAGAAACACGCGAGAAGGCTGACGCCGAAAACGGAAACCTTGGCGCAGAGGAGCCAACAAACGATCTCTACCTGCCCGCCGCTCGAGTCGAACTGAACAAAAAACCGAAACTGGAAATTTGCTGCTGGATCGAGATTCCCGTTCGCGTTCCCACAAAAATGGACACAGTGCCCCCCCGAAAAGAAAACCGGTCGGGAGCTCACTGGCCGAATTTGAAAGCGAGACTGTGGCACATTGTTTATGCCACACAGTGCCTTTTTGATTGGGGGGCAATATTAATGTGTGGCAGCTGCACTTTTTCAAATGTCAGGGCTCCAAATGGGAGCCAGCCGGAAATGGGGGCCATTACAGGTCGTGACGAAATCGTTTCCTTGGCGGCAATTCACAAAAGCATATCAGTAGACGTTAGTTAGAAACAAACATTTATACGAAACAAGGTAACCGAAGAATATGAGCCTATCTAGAATGCATATAGTAGTCGATGGCCGTGGAGAAGGCGGCGAATCCCAGTCCGCCGATGATGCCCGCCTTAACGCCAGCCCGCAGGCCAATCAGTCCGCCTGTGAAGCCTCCGGCGTAGGTCCCATTCTTCCAGTCCGTGACGCCCCGATGCTGCAAATTCAGAAATGCATCGATTTAATGCAAAATTCGCAAGACGCTTTTCAGCAGGTGGACTTACACTCTCGATGGTGCACTCCACGGCAGAGAATACACATCCGATGAGCGCAAAGTTCTTTGCGTAGGAGTGGGTGGTGGAGCGCATTTCACGGAAAACTTCCCTGGCCGTCTGCTTCTTCTCATTCGCGAAGGGATCGGACATGTTGGGATTAACGGAGGCGCTGAACAAACCTAAGGCTGCGCCCAAGCCATAGCCTGAAATTGAATATGGATTGACTTAAATTCTTCTATTTTATTCACTAAAAAAGGGGAATCCAAATAGTCTGAAGCTAGTTCTTAACCATTAAATCAACCAATTAATAACTGATAACATATTATTATAATTTGATTTGTTTAAAAAATATTTTTACCGATAATAATAATTATATGAGGGCGGAGAATCGTATAAATAGGTATTGTTATAAAACAATAATCGTAGATAGATCAAGGATCGTACATATTTCAAATGTCCAACGACTCGAAAATATATTCCTCTGAGAAAATCAAGAAGAGACTGTATATAAGTGCCTTGATTATGAACAATTAGGTTGAGAAGCAGAGATAGTCACCCACCCATCACACAGGCCATGGTGCATTTGAATCCACAGCTCTCCACCGCCGATTCGATGAACTTCTCCTCGTTGGTCTTGATCTTCACCGGGCCGTTGCTCTTGGGGATTACGATGTTCTCGCGGTAGTGCTGCATGTTGCCCACATACTGCATCGCCATCCGGTCCAAGTCCGGGTCGCCGAACATCCTGGGCGCCGCCACCGACGATTCATTGTTCACGGCGTTGGGCAGCGCGGACATCTCTGACATTTTATGTAGATTTTTATTCAGCAATGCCTGGATTTTGTTTTGGGTCAAACGTGTTGGGTACAAAAACCAAAATTATTATCACATCGCCGAACAGCTGGTTGCCAGGGCTGGACTATCGCACCTCCGATTGGTTATCGACAGGCAGAAAAATACCGTAAAATATTATCGCCTGAAATCGGCGGGGAAATATATTTGTAAATATATCTTCATAAAATTGAAATCAAATTACATCATGGAAACGGAACATTTCCCACAATTGAATTCCTGAAAGCAATTTACGTTGAATACCCTTTTTGAAATTTGAAGAAGATCGTTTAATGGTCAACATAGTCATGATAGTCATACAAGATGCACTCAAATTTATTTGTGAAAATCCTTAGAAAATTAGAAATGCATCCTAATTAACTAAGAAACCGTATCGAATTATTGGACTGCTTGGAGTGTTCCACAGTCTGAATGCGTTTCCCCAATTCCTTGCAGGTCTTCTTCATGGCCTGGATATGGGCGCGACGAGTCTCTATGTCGGCCATGCACTTGTCGTAGTCGTACATCAGGCCCGCCTTGAAGAGCAGTCCGCCCTTGACCTCCAGCTTGGCCCGCACGGTCTTGAGGTGGGCGTGCTCCAGCTGCAGCCTGGTCAGATCCTTGCGCAGACTGTTCCGCCGCTCAAAGCGGTGTATGTACTCGGCCCTCGCCTTGGAGAGCATGTAGGCAATCATGTCCCGCTTCTCTCGAACGCACGTCTCCTCGATCATCGACTTCTTGTAGTTCGACTGCATGACCGCAACATCCTTGCACTTTTCTGTACAAAAATTTACACGCATACAAACGTGAATTTAAAAAGAGGTCACTAATTTACCCTCCAATTGCTTGCTCAACTGTATTATGGATTCGTTGGCGCAGAGCATTTGGGAAATGGTCAACGTCTCAGTAACCCTCTCGAATTTCATCACTTTCTGTGGGAGAATATGTATGTATACACATAGACAAGACTGAAAGTTCCTAACACTACGCCCTCACCTCATCCACAAATGCTAGGTTGTGAAGGTTCAAATTAAGCTCGTAGCGCTTCTCGCTGATCTGGTTGCGAAGGTCCTGCATGCGCCTGAGATCGTTGTCCAGGGCGCGCTTCAAGCGATCCATGTCTTTGCGGATGAGGGTCTTGCGCATGAATCCCTCCAGGCGCTGCTCCTCATTGAAGGCGAGGACAGAATACGAGTTGAGCTCCAGCATCGCGCGCGACGTGCTGTGTCCGTACTTCATCTTGATCATCTTCACTCGCTCCATCAGATTGTCCACCGAGTTGAGGGCATTCATGTAGCGGTTGAACTCGCCAGCAACATCGTCTGGTGGCAGTGGCTGAAAATTGTTGAACTTACGATTGCGGCGGAAGTAGTCACAGACGACATTGTTCACTAGGGTGTTTTGGTACTTCTCGGAGGTGTACTCGTCTACCAGGCGCTGCAGCTCCAGCAACATCTTGCGTTTGTCCAACAAGTGCTCCTTGTTCTTGTCGGCGCTCTCCACATTATCCACTACGGTATTGATAAGATTGTTTAGGAAATCGACAGTGAGGCGATACCAGAAGGGTTCCTCCACGGGAACAACCACCTCCTGCTGGGGCTGCACTTCCGCATCGATGGCCACAGCAAACATGGCCATGGTGTCCACCTCCTCCCCAATAATGACTTGTTTTTCTGTCTGCGCTTGCTCATCCGGCAGGTCATCCATAAGCACGGAATCCTCGTCCTCTTCGGACTCATCCGCCGCAATTTGAGCAGTGCTAGCATCTTGATCGGAGTCCGAAGACTCGCCCTCACCCGGATCTTCTGTGTCATCCTTTTGTACCTCACCCTCATTTTCTGTATCCAGCCTTGAAATGGATTTCTGGGCACCGGACTCAATTTGGGCTTCTGGTTCCGGATCGAGTGATATGTCCGATATGCTTGGCAGGCTTTCGAACCCGCGGATAAACTCACTCTTTATGGACATTCCCAGCCTGGGCAAGGGCTCATCAATGCTGCCTTCCGACTCGACATCCTCTTCGATAATAATGCTTTCATGAGGAGTCGGGGGCTTTTCGCTGAGTATGGCCTGTATATCTTCGAAATCATCTGCGGACTCTTCGGCGCCCGATTCCACGGAATGGAGTTCCTCCCTGGCCTCGACTTCCTGCATCTCCTCAGATTCTACTGGAGCTTCCACCATGGCAGCATGCGAAGCCTCTTCCTCCTTTTTCTTAGCGAGCCTTTCCTTAATCCTCAGCAGCTTTTCGCGCTTTCGTTCGTCGGCGGTAACAGGACCCTTGTGTTTAGTTGTAGATTCCCGGCCTTCCTTTGAGGCTTGGTCATCCTCGGCAGGCAACACTGATTCGGTACCTCCATCGACTATTTCTTCCACGCCTTGATCTGCGTCAGCTGCATCACCTTGAACTTCTGCCCCCTCAACCGCTTCAGCGATCGCTACTAAATTGGGAGCATCCTCCGCGGCTGGAATCCCCTCAGCACGATCTATGGGAGAGGCCTCTTCGGGGGGATTTTCAGCCATCTCTATACAATTGAAGTCGTTTTAGTAGTTAGTGAGTCCTAAGTTTAGGACTGTCTATAAATGTTTTGGGTTGCTTTTTGTATATAAGTTATGTTTGCTATTGCCTAAAGTTATTGATTGCTACTTGACATAAGAATTAAGAGCTGCTGGGATTCTCTTACATTGTACATTTATTGCTATCACAAGTTAATCATACACATATACCTTCGGAAAAACCAAACTAAAATTGCAATTGTCTGTATTGAAGTCGAATGCAAGCTCTATCTTTGGCCAAATTGGGGTGGCGAATCACTAGTTGAAGGCGTACAGCAGCAGCAAGATCACACAGAAGCCAATAACTGCCCCTAGGATCAGTGAATCGCGTCGCTTTTTGATATTGATGCGCTGAATGAGACTGTGAATATACATTGGACAATTATTGGATAAGTGAATGTGCATAAATCCACTTAATATTTTCTATTTCACCTGGAAATCAGTGGGAACCGATTGGAGATATCGTTAAAGCGGGTCTGCAGCCGCTTGAATGCCTGTCGCTGGGCGTGCAGATGGTCGCGCGTCTCGATGGCAATGTTAATCTGATCGTTGACCAGGTGACTGGCGCTGTTCAGGTGCCCGCTCTCCTTCAGGTACATTTCTCGCCGGTTCAGGCCCGAGATGGATGGACTGCCGGAGCTGGTGGCCAATCCAGAGCCACGAAGCAGCTCCTCGCGCTCGATTCGCATTGTGTGATTGGCGCAGATCTTATTGAACTCCTGGCGGTACCCCTGCAGTATTTCCCGATGCCTCTGCAGTGTGTGCAGAGCGGCTGCTCCCGAGGCGGGCAAATCGGACATGGACTCATTTAACGATGATAGCTGCAATCAAGAAGGATGGCATAGTTATATTCACTGCTCCGGAAACGGAAAATTCGCAGAACGCAAGCAAGAAATCAATGTTTTACTCAAAACTCCAAATATTTTAGGAAACACAATTTGAACATTTTGTGGTCTTGTCGGGTGATTCATTCATTCCGACAATTGTGCTGGCGGTACATTTTTATCATTCAAGTTATCCATTTAAGTATTTCATTTAGCGGATCCAAGGTGACTTAGTCAATCGTTTTCTTTTAAAGAATCTAGCAAAGACCGCAAGAAATGAAATAAAACCCGAATAATATAAAAATAAGTTTGTTTTACAGGTTCCTAGAGGCTTTGTGGCAACTTGAAAAGTAATGGAATGTTTTTCATCGCAGTATCGCAATCGTGGCAGTTTTTTTTCAAATGTGTGTTGAATTCTGCTTTTAATCATTTTTGGAAAACTTGAGTAGGAAACTAGTTAGGCTTTCGGTGCGGGTCTAATTAAGGGGAATCAGAACTATATTTCTTTGGGTTTAGTCCCAGCTTTAAGTTTTAATCCCTGTACTATCTCATGGACTTGGGTCACCTATCCCACCTTCTCCAGCATTTGCTCGATCTCTTCCGACAGCGAATCGAAGACGTGCTCGCCCAGGAGTGGCGATGTGTCAACACCTCCTAATCCTCCACTTCCACCTCCTCCGCTGCCCGCTCCAATTTTGCTGAATGCCACCAGCTTCAGGTCGATCTCGTTCTCCAGGCTCCGCGCCTGCTTCCTGAGCACTGTGTGGGAGGTCGATAGGAGGGATGAGTTGTATGGCATGTATCCAATAAATCCCACTGCTCACCATCGTAGCTGGATCCTCCCATTTGTCCAAAATAGTTTTCCTTTATTTGTTCGACTTTCGTGTGGCAATCAGTGTGGCCAGGTCACGCGAGGCCCAACTAGAAGGGTTCAAAGCATCGCGAAAAATTAATAGCCATTTTTATTCGTATCTATATTCAAATGAAAAAATGAATGGTTACTTTGAAAGTGTACGAGAATAAATAAATCGTCTTAACTTAACTATAACTTCTTTTATGGCCTTCGTGTGAACAGGTCTTTACCGTCAGTCAATAAACTTTGGTCACACTGCTCAGCACAGCGTTTTGTTGCCGGCGATTTGTAAAGTTGTTTGGTTATTGACTACATTGTTTTAGACATCATGACGCAGGCAACAGGTGATGCACGCATGCCAGATGAGGAAAGCGACCTGCTGCAGATTAAGCCACTGTAAGGAAACTTGATTTAATCTATATTCACGAAACTCAGCGGGAACGTTTATATTTTAGTGGTGCTGGCCAGGAAGTGGGACGCTCCTGCATTATGTTGGAATTCAAGGGCAAGAAGATTATGCTGGACTGCGGAATCCATCCGGGATTGTCCGGCATGGATGCCCTGCCCTACGTTGATCTAATAGAGGCGGATGAGATTGATCTGCTGTTTATTTCACAGTGAGTACTGCAGAGATTAGATGGCCATTCAACTTTTAATGGTGAATCCTTATAATTACCAGTTTCCACTTGGATCACTGTGGCGCCTTGCCCTGGTTCCTCATGAAGACCAGCTTCAAAGGCCGCTGCTTCATGACCCATGCCACTAAAGCCATTTACCGATGGATGCTGTCCGATTACATCAAGATCAGTAACATATCCACCGAGCAAATGCTGTACACGGAAGCTGATCTGGAGGCCTCCATGGAGAAGATCGAGACGATCAATTTCCACGAGGAACGCGATGTGATGGGCGTGCGCTTTTGTGCCTATATTGCTGGTCATGTTTTGGGAGCTGCCATGTTCATGATCGAGATTGCTGGTATCAAGATCTTGTACACTGGTGACTTCTCGCGGCAGGAGGATCGACATTTAATGGCCGCCGAGGTCCCACCCATGAAGCCGGATGTTCTTATCACAGAGTCCACCTACGGCACTCACGTCCACGAGAAAAGAGAGGATCGAGAGAACCGATTTACCTCGCTGGTGCAGAAAATAGTACAGCAAGGCGGCAGATGCTTGATCCCTGTATTCGCCTTGGGCCGTGCCCAAGAACTGCTACTTATTCTGGATGAATTCTGGTCACAGAACCCGGATCTGCATGAGATTCCCATCTACTATGCCTCATCTCTGGCCAAGAAGTGCATGGCTGTCTACCAGACTTACATCAATGCCATGAATGATCGAATAAGACGTCAGATAGCAGTGAACAATCCATTCGTTTTCCGCCACATTTCCAACCTGAAGGGCATCGATCACTTCGAGGATATAGGGCCCTGTGTAATCATGGCTTCGCCTGGTATGATGCAGTCGGGATTGTCGCGTGAGCTCTTCGAGAGCTGGTGTACAGATCCCAAGAACGGAGTGATCATAGCCGGTTACTGCGTGGAAGGCACTTTGGCCAAAGCCGTTCTCTCCGAACCGGAGGAGATCACCACACTGTCGGGTCAGAAGCTGCCGCTCAACATGTCCGTCGACTACATATCCTTTTCGGCTCACACGGACTACCAGCAGACTAGTGAATTCATCCGCCTGCTAAGACCAACGCATGTCGTGCTCGTCCACGGGGAACAGAACGAGATGTCGCGTCTGAAGTTGGCCCTACAGAGGGAATACGAAGCAGATGCGAGCACGGATATAAAGTTCTACAACCCGCGGAACACGCATGCCGTGGACCTTTACTTCCGAGGCGAGAAAACCGCAAAGGTGATGGGAAGCCTCGCTGCCAAGAACTCGGAGGTGGGAAGCAAACTCTCAGGCGTTCTTGTTAAACGCGACTTCAAGTACCATTTGTTGGCTCCTTCTGATCTGGGCAGTAAGTAATACATTGAATAATTTCCTTGTAAAAATTCCAATTAATTCAATCAAAAAATTGCCACAGAATACACGGACATGAGCATGTCTGTTGTAACCCAACGCCAGTCGATTCCTTGGGGCAGCTCGCTGACTACTCTAGAGCTTCTACTGGATCGCATTGGAGCCGGATGCGTGGAGGTGCTGGAGGCGGAGCGAAAGCTGCGGGTTTTCGGCTGCATCGAGCTGACTGTGGAGCAGAAAATCATTGTGATGGAGTGGCAAGCGACGCACGTGAATGATGTGTACGCCGATGCCGTTCTCGCCTGCATCATGCAATCGGAGTTGGGAGGAACGAATCTGAAGGGCGCCACAAAGCAAACCAAGTCAGAGGACTCCCGCTTTCGGGAGTGCCTCATCGAGACACTACAGGACACTTTCGGCGACAACTGCGTGCCAAAAATGTTCAAGGGCGATCTGCTGCCAGTAACGGTGAGCGGGAAACGTGCGGAAATAAACCTGGAAACCCTTGTGAGTGTTCGTCGAAGAGCCTTTCTAAAGGCGTACATATCGATAATCTGTCATTTTTTCAGGTCATTAACTGTTCCGAAGATGATGTGCTTCGCCAAATGCTCAACACGACGGTACAGAAGTTACACCAGACCCTAGTCTCCGCTCTTTGAGCACAGCGTAATTCTGGCTAATAAATCTCCATGTGTGAAAATGTTCTTTTTATTTATTGGTTCATATTGAAAGTGTAAAGTAAAGAAAAGTATAGTAAGCATGATCAAAATAGTGATTTTCCAATTGTGTTAGCCGAAGTAGATTTAGCGTTGAGTGCTCTTGGCAATCTGCTCCTTGAGCATGAGGATACTGGCCCGTTGCTCGGAGGGCAGCTGGGCAATCTGCTCGTCGGACAGCTGAAGCACCTGCATGATAAGGGCAGCCTTCTCCTGGTCGGAGGCATCCGAGGGCAGGACTCCATGGGCGCCTAGTCTGCTCTGCAACTGCTGAGCGGCCGCCTGTTGCTGTTGTGTTGGTGGCGGCGCTTGGGGAATGCCTTGCGGTGGTGCCTGCTGCTGAGGGCCAGGACCTGCCCTTAACCTGGGATCCATGGGACGCTGGCGCGGATCGCTGGGATAGGGGGCCGGTGGCGCCTGCGCCTGCTGCTGTGGGGGCATCTGAGCACGAGTTCGGGGATCCATCAGTGGCGGAGGCACTGGATTGGGTAAGGAACCACGCAAATCCTGGTCCATGCCACGGCCCATCATCCTGGGATCCATCGGCATTGGTCCACCAGGCACCATGCGCAAATCAATATCGTTTGGATGGACATTGGATGGGAAGCCAGGTCCGGGAACAGGCATTGGCGGCTGAGGAACCTGCTGCTGTTGCTGCGGGATCTGCACCTGCTGCTGCGGAACCTGTTGTTGCCCCATCATGGAGTGGTTTCCTGGGCCCTGGTGCGGATTGCCACCCAAAACGGGAGGCATTTGGTTGGCCTTGAAGAGCATGCCGAGTGCCTGCTGCGGATCCACGATCCTCATAACCACCATGGCCTGGAGCAAAGCGTAGGCCAACTGAGGATTGAGCATGAGCATCTGGCGTGCCTCGGAAGGATTGCTCACGATGCAGAGCTTCATCTGCTTCATCAGCTCGTACATTTGCTCTGGCGGCAGGGATGCCACAGTTTTGGTGATGAGCTCGGGAGCATCCTCCGGCTCGCAGGGCTCACCATAGGGATTTTCCACCTGGGGTCCCTGAAGCAGCTGCTGCATCTCCATGCGCGACTTCTCCGTACAGGCGTTGTCCACGCGCAATGTTCTGCCACCGATCTCATAGCCATTCAGATTCCGCATGGCACTTAAAGCCGTCTCCTGGTCCTTGTACTCGCAGAAGCCAAAGCCCTTGGGTTTGCCACTTTCCCGATCGAAGACTAGTCTGGAAGATTAGGAATAAGAGGTTTGAGTAGGGTATTGCAAGGCTATAAATAAAAAGAAACTCACTTCAGTGACAAAACCGGGCCCACTTCGCTAAAAATCTCCTTCAGCTTCTCCTCGGTGGCCTCGTAGGGTATGTTCCCTACAAAAACCGACCGCATGGACTTGTCCATAATACTTTGTTCCTGCGCCTTATCTGTCATATCGGCTGTTTACTATTGTTTAATGCACAAATTCGAGAAAATCTTAGCAAGCGTTGACAAATTTGTCTAAATAATTCCCTGCGTTCCGGCTTGATGCTTCTTCTTCTTCTACTTGAGCAATTTCCCTTACCAGGGACTCAAATACATGTTTTTTTTTTTTGGAAAAAAGGCGGTATTAAACGAATTAAAATAAACGATTAACAAACCGTTTTATTATATTTTCAAATCTATAAACCTGAGAAAAGAATTAACAGATTAACATTTTTGATCGAGTTTTTGCTATTCCCGTCTGTTGGCATCACCTAAAAATGTTATATTTAGCGAGAAAATAGCTAAAGGGACTGCTCAGCCTTAAATACCACCACTGCTAGTGCTGGTAAGTTCCCGCAGCCCGCATACGTTTTGCAGCACTTCAACGCTTGGTGTTGTAATTTTTCTTGTCGCAAGGTGAAAACGATTTAAACGGTTTTCGGTAGTGAAAAGCGCAGCAAATTGCACGAATTGTACACCAAAGTGTAGATGAAAGTGGCGTTTATTCGTTTTAGATGCGACAGTAGACCAAAAACGGCTCGCACTGCATGAAAAACGTGCTTGAAAATTTTACTTTGTGTGTAGCCACACGCACTCAAACACACACAAACGCACACACACACACAGACAGAGGGAGATAAACGCAGCGATGGCCTCGCAGTCGTACTCGCACTCGCACATATAAAAAGCTCGCTTGTATATTGGAAGAAGGAGCGCACAAAGCGGAAGACGAGAGGAAAGATTTCTGTGTCATTGAACGAGAAAAAGAAGAAGAGAAGAGAGTCAGGAGCTCCTGGTCCTCCTGTTCCTCCTCCATATCCACTGCCTCTTCATACTCAAGCGGCCGCAGGTGCACCTCACTCTTTCCATTTCCAAGGATACGCTCTCAGCCGCTCGCTCTCTCTCCTCGATCGATACTGGTAATTAGCTGGCGTCCTCTCTTCGTGGAAGTGTCATTTCATTCCATGGATGAAACGAAAACGAAATCGATGGCTATGGCTGGTGAACAAAAGCGGAAATATGTGCATTTTTAAATAGTGTGTGTCTGTAATTATGTGAATAATAAGCAGCAGAAAAAATCGTACAATAAGTGGCAAGATCAGCGACATTAAGGCACACACACGCACGCCTCCACACTGGGAAAAAGGTTGGCTGCGATTGTTGTTGCTGCAAAGTGGGATATTGGACTAAATCATAATGCATTTACGCACCGTGTGCTCCTCTTTTTTCGACTGTCTGTGTGTGCATGTGTGCATGTGGGTGTAGTGTGTGCGTGGTGTGTGTAACCTTTGGCAAAGGAAAAATCAATAGCAACAGACGTAGACATTTGTTTGCCGCTGTTTATGTGCAGCCCTCGCATTGTCCTTCGCCCCCAAACAAAGAGCCACCCTTGCAGAGATGGCCAAATCCCAAAAAAGAAGCCAGCAAATATTGGTCTACAGACAGACTATAAATAAAAGCAAAAGTTATCGTAAAAGGCAAGCAGCAAAAGGCAAACCAGAGGAACGGCCAATAACTCGTCAGCAGGCTGGGTCTGGGTCTGGGTCGTTGCCTCTTTTTTTCCGATTCTGATTCCGTTTCTTCCTGCTGCTCTGGCTCCCCGAGCGAAAAAAGCTGCTCCAGAAGTTGTCTCACCAATCTGCGGCCGGCATTCCAATCCGCCATTTCCACTGCCCACGACTCACACCTGGAAGTTAAAAGCCTCTCCTCTCTTCCAAGCAGGACCTTCTAATCAAAATTCTCATGTTGGTCTTATGCGCCACTCTCGTTAATAAGAGAATAAGTTTAGAAACTTAAATATTAGAAGTAGATTTACTAAATCAATTGAATCGATTTAAAAAGGGCCCCACTGGTTTCGAAAATGGGAAATAGACTTTTAGGTGACTGTTAAGATTGAGTCAGCTTGTTTCAGTCAATATTCCTGTAGCCCCAACTTCTTACAATGACTGTTCGTCGAGTCACTTATTTTCTCATTTTGATCCTTTGAGATGCTTAATTGTTAACAATGCACAATATGATTAATTGTTTTTACTTAGTAGCTTTCTAAAGAACGAATTATTACTGGTAATCCAAAATCATTAGAAATGTGCTCTTATCAGCCTATCTTCATCAGCCTTTGTTGAATTTTTTTCTCGTGCTTTTATCTTGGTGGCTGTTAAAGAAATTAGTCACTACAAAGAAACTTGCATTGAAAGTTTTGTACTGATTCTTTGGTGCTACACCTGATAGTAAAACATATTTGTAGTTCTAATTGTGCAATATGATTAACTGATAACAGGTAGCACGCACGATGTACATCCTAAGGAGTTCCTCCTTTCAATCAAAATCGCCTCCCTAAAATAGAAAGTAGGGGTTTGTTATTAAAGTATCCACCTCTTCTTAAAGTTAGATTGGTTTCGTAAAACCGCGTTTCTTAAGATTTCACTGCACGCATTCCGCGGATACTTGATCGTTTGGATTGCCGGATGGCGCATTCTTCGCATATCGGGTATCGTTTCACCGAAGACGCTGATATCGGAGCGCAGAATGAGCCCAGGGACTGGTACAGAGACTTCTGGCATCAACATTCTGACATTCTTTGTTCTCCATTGCAGCTCGCCCGCGTCGAATCAGAGGATTGAGCAAGATGGACGTCAAGCCAAGGAGATACGTTGTTTTATGACTCTGAAGGGCAGCCAAGCCAGTCATCCGTCGCACTAGAAAGTTAGAAGCCAGGCTCCCAGAGAGCAGGAGCAGCCAGTGAGCAGGAGTAGGAGTAGGCAGGAGCCACACATAGAACAATATAAAATTGTCATCATGGTCGACAACAGCGTCCAATGCCCCGTGTGCACATTGTACCTGCATGCGGGAATGAATCTCTCCGATCACTTGGAGACGCATCCCAAGGAGCAAGTGATCAAGGCGCTGGTGCAGATGACGATCGTTGGAAACGGTGGCAACAGCATGGGTAGTGCTCTCGCTGCCGCCATGCTGACAGGAGGAACTGGAGGTGGAACCAGCGGCGGCGAAGCCAGTGCCGATGAGAAACCGGCAGTCTTATCACTACCTTCTGGCGGCGATGTCAAACCAGTCGTGGTCAATACCATATCAGCTGCAACAGCGCCTGTGCTGCCACCAGCACCACCACCTCTATCCTCCTCCCTCGTGGCAGCCTGCTCCAACGGAGCCGCCTCTTCCACAACCAGCTCCACACCCACCTCCAACTCCGCAAGCAGCAGCAGCAAACCGAGCAATCCACCGATGAAAGCACTGAAATGCGCAACGGCCACGACTGAGGCGCGAGCCAGCGCCAGCGCCAGCACATCCGCACATCCCACCACGAGCAGCGCGTCCACTTTGTACCAGCCACCGCAGGTCACTCCGGATTACCGCTTCAACCAGCAGCAGCAGTCACAGACGGCGGACTTTGGGCGTGGTGTCACCACCTCAACAGCCGCGCTGGTTATTCCACAAGTGCCTCAGCAGCACTTCCTCGCCAGCCATCAACAGCAGGCTCACTTTCCACATCAGCAGCAGACCCCGCAGCAACAGCATCAGCAGCAGCAGCATCAGCCTGCTCTGAAATTCAGCTACGCCACAGCTTTGCCCCCACCTCCGCCGTTGCAGGTAAGGCGCAAGGGTTTTGTACCTGGTCAAAAAGGGTATATCCCAGATTATAAGGTCCACGTCTGCATTCAATTTCGTATGAAGAGAAAAAAACAATAGTAATTACGAGTGAAATGTATACCCACTGTTCCCTTTATGCTTAGACATTGATTTTTATACATTATATTAGAATTGAATTCCGTTGTTAAACAGACCGATTTTTTTTACAGCTATTCACGCAGCAACAGCAGGCAGTTGCTCCACCGCAGACCCAGCAGCAATCGCACCAGAAACCACCTCCCGCCTATGGAGCCGCCATTAGTCAAATACGATCTCAGCACAACCAAAACAAACAGCAGCCACAGTCGCAAAGTGTGGCGTTGCAACACAACCTAGCCCTGGCACCACCGACGACAACAGCGGCTTCCACTTCACATGCAACTGCAGCTGTCAAGCAGCCCAGTAAGCCACATACGGAAGTATTCCTGAATCCCCCACCACCGCCACCGGCACAGCAACAGGTGCAGATCCACAATTTAGTGCAAAATCAGGGTCAACACCATCAGCATCCTCACCAGCAGCAGTCGCAGCCGAGCCAGCAGAGTCACCAACAGGCCCCGAATTCGCAGACCTACGGATTAGGGGTCAGCAGTAGCTGCAGTTCCTCCAACAACCCCTCGACCTCGGGGTCGGGTCTTCGTGCGAATCGTCAGACAAATTCTCCGTTCGGAGCACTGCTTAATGCTGCAGCGGCTGTGGCCTGCGCATCGCCGGCCTGTTCAACCACTTCATCTTCGGTATTGCGGTATGCGGAATCACCGGTGGCACACTACCTTGAGCGGGAAAATGGTGACTTCATTGTCCAGGAGACACCGAAGCATATTGTGGAGTGTGTGGAGAAGGAAGACGGCGAGTTCTCCGTCATCGAGCGCATTTATCAATCCCCGCCGAGTGTTCTGCACATACACGATGATGATGAGGATGACGAGGATGAAGAGGAGGAAGACGAGCATGAAGCGCCACCCGAGGAAGAGGACGGGGACGATGAGCGGGAGGAGAACAGTCACAGCCGTAATATGAGCAAGACAACGAAAAAGGCCCGTAAGACGAAGCCGAAGCGAGGCTCCAAGCGCATGTCGGACGAGGAGGAGTTTATGAGCCTTAGCAGCGGATGTGAGAGCGAGATGGAAAAAGAGCGTAAGCAGGAGCAGCCAAATGCCGCGGCATCATTACCACCTCCCTTGTGCACGGCTCCTTCAACGAGTGCTGCTGGAGCTTCCACCTCCAATCTGGCGGATAATCATTCCAATTCCGCGTCCAACTCCGCCTCCAATTCCAACTCCACCGCCACTACAAAGTCCAAGAAGAACCGGATTACTGTACTCAGCGATGTTCCGCTCAATATGAATGAGTACCTCCATTTGATGGGCAACATCGTAGCCTCCAGTCGTATTGGGGCAAGTCGACCGTTTGCGGCTGTGGCTCCTATACCACTCGTTAAGGTGGAGAAGGAAGAGCCCTTGGATGATTACGACAACGTGGCATTGGCCGCTAATGCCGAGCTGGAGCAGAAGCCCAGTCTTGAGCACGGTACTACCAGCGTTATTCGAATGGCAAGCACGGCTGCAGCGCCTACATCTGCAACGGCGACCGAAGTGTCTCCCGAGGATCTCACACAGCCGCCGCCCATGAAAGTCGAGGTCGAGGCGACCACCACATTGTTACCGCAGCGCTTTTCAACTCCCGCCCAGCATCGTGGGCCTAAGAAATTAGTCATCAAACCAAAACAACCAGCACCAGCGACTGCGACGACAACAAAAAAGACTGACACCCCATCTTCCCCCAGCAACAACCCATCCATATCAAGAGATCTGGTGCAGGTAAAGAGTGAGACCGTGGAGGCGCCAGCGCCGAGCAGTAGCAGTAGCATTCTGGAGAAGCACCTGACTACCAGCCGCAAACTGTTGCAGCATCACTCGGCGGTGAACGATGACGATGCTCGAGTGCTGTTGGAGTTTGCGAACTCGAAGCAGCCGCCGCCACTGGCCGCATCCAGCACCACTTTCGTGGTAAATGCCAGTGCAGGGTTTCCCTCGGCGGGGTCAGTTTTCGCCAGCAGCAGTAGCAGCTGTTCCAAAGCACCGGCCAAGCCGGGCGAGGAGTACATCCTGCCGGACAACAACATGGACGTGGATGAGATTCTGCTATCCTCGTCGTCTTCCTACACCTCCTCCGCAGCCCAGGTGCAGAACACGTTACAGCCGCCGGACTTTAACTTTCTGTACCACCAGACCACTACCACGGCCACGACGGCCACATACTTCAATCCCTTCTCTAGGCAGCAGCATCATCATCAGCAGCAACACGGGGTCAGCGATGCCACCAATGCGGCCACTTTGGCTTCGTCGTCCAGCAATTCAATGGACCACGACTCGATGAATGCTACATTCCGGGTGGCCAAAACCCAATCGCTGCAGTCATGGTACCAGCAAGAGCCGGAGCACGATCCACAAAATCAGGGTGGTGCAGAATCGGGAACAGCCACTCCCTCCAATCAGAGTCAGGATGTGGTCAGCCACCAGCCCACTAACTTTAATGCTGCTCTAGCGGCCGTCGATTGCTGTAGCGTTGCTTTGGACGAGGATGCAAAATATCTGGACCTGGACGCCTGCAAGCGGGAGCAGCTGAGCAGCAGCAGCAACCTGCCCTCCGCCTCAGCGTCCACAACGTCGTCGTCGTTCGCTGGTGCTGGCACGGAAAGCAGTTTGGTGGGTGGTCTGAATATCCGCACCGATGAGAAGATGCCCGCCAAGGGAGAAATCTCCGAGCAGGAGAGCAACTGCGACATCGAGAACTCCTGGAGTGAATCGGTAAGTTTAATTTTATTTCGGTTTTGTCCACAACTAAGTATAATTTTAATTATGTACAGGTTTATGGGGATATTTCTCAGCGGTATTTCAGAAACCAGTTTTCTGGCGGCTACAACCCTGATTGGCGACAGGATTATTATCCGGCTCAGGATCTCAGCGCTCAGCAGAGGGAGCAAAAACGGTAAGAGTTGGAATTTTAATCTATAAAGACGAGGTATAAAGGTTTTTCAATCTCCTAAACTCCGACAGTTTTGACTTTAATGCTGTTGATGATGAGGCTTCATCTAGCACGCGTAGGAGCCATCTGGCAGATGTCCTCCCGACAGCGGCCACCTCTTCTGCATGTACGTCATCGGCTATGCTGGCGGGTCCACCCATAGCTTCGACATCACGGGCTGCTGCTGAGGCGGCAGCGGAGGCGGCTGCTCTTGCCCAGCGGAAACCGCAGCGCCGCAAGCTCTACAAGTGTCCTCACTGCGAGGCGATCTTCGAAAAGCTTAAAGAGCGCAATGCGCACATGATTGGCGAGCACAACTACGTGCGGCAAAATCGGCGTCTAATTTGCACTCAGCCGCAAATCAATACTTCGATGTTGCCGCCACAGCAGCAGATGATGCTGCAGGCAGGTGAGGTTGAGGATTCCAAAGATGGCATTGTGAAGATAAAACAGGAGCAGTGCCAGGAAAAGCAGGATGTTGAACAAATGCACGACCATTCCGAACTCTTGGCTGATGTCAAGGACTCTGAGCTGATGGGCATCGGCGGTGATGGTGACTGTGATGCGGATGATGACATCAAGCCACCCAACCAGCTAGATGAAAAGCCAACGCTGCCGCCATTAGCCATGACGACGCCAGCAGCTAAGTTAGCAGCTTTGTATCGAATGCTCATCGCCTACAACGAATCCAAGCTCGGACAGGAGCGCAACAACCTTAGTGAGCTGGAGCAGAAGGCTATGGAAAAATCCATATTTCTCTGTTACGTCTGTCGTACCGATTTCCCGTCCGTAAAGCTCTATGACGCCCATCTCACTGAGCACCCGGCTGAATGCTTCACTTGCGGCAAGAAGTTCTACCGCTGGAAGAACTTCTCCCTACACCTTAAGCGGCACTTGGGCTGGAAGGAGTTCGGATGCTACGTTTGCGACAAGAAGTTCGTGGTGCGCAGCGCCTTGGTCGAACATATGCGGATGCACACGGGGCAAACACCTCTCAAGTGCAAGATATGCGGTAATTCAAATACATCATTTATTATTCATACCATGTGTCTATAAGTTATTCATATCGATGTAGTAGAAATACTTATATACTCAGCATTCTCATACACAAGCTATTATATTTTCCTAACTCACTCCTTTTATACACACAACAGGCAAAAAGTTCAAGCGATACTCGAATCTGACGCAGCACCGCAAGCGCCACACCAAAATGATGGTGCGCAAAAAGGAATACGTGTGCCACTGCGGTGAAGTTTTGCCCTCGAAGGCTCGCTTCCTGTGGCACAAGGAAACGCACGACCTGAAGCCGAAGTGCTGTCCGTACTGTTGCGATCGGTTTGTGCACGCCAACTCCCTACGCCGCCACATTCGGCTTGCCCACTCCGATAAGTTTGACTACGCCGAGCCTATGGAATGCCCTATGTGTAAGCAGATCTTCGCGAAGACGTCCATCAAGGCGCATATGGCGACGCATTCAACGGAGCCCCAATACGATTGCGCCATTTGTAGCAAGAGCTTCTCCACCAAATGGAATCTCAAGATCCACTCGTGGGTACACGCCAACCGGACAGCCAAGCCCTTTAAGTGCGAGTACTGCCCAAAAGCGTTCGTGCGAGAGCTAGACTTCAAGAACCACATCAACGCGCATAAGCAGATCAAGCCGTACACGTGCGAGTACTGCGGCTGCAAGTTCATCCGCAAGTACAACTACATGCGACACCGGCGCGAACATCACGGCACCAAGAAGTTCACCTGCGACCAGTGCGATAAGTCCTTCCATCGACACTACTATCTGATAGAGCACCGGCGAATGCACACCGGAGAGCGTCCGTTCACGTGCACCATCTGCGGCAAGAGCTCCACTACCAAGACCAACCACAACAAGCATCTGAAGATCCACCATTCGCGCGATCCGTTCACGGTGGAGGCCTAAGGATGTTCGGTGCCATTGGGCTTCGTAATCGAACTAAAGTTTAATATAATCATTACCTAGGTAGTTGTTCATGACTCTTCTATGTGTGTACTGTGTGTGTCTGTGGTTAAAACAACAAAACAAAACAACAAATTAGTATTACTTATCGAACTATATATTTAGTTAACATATGCGATTGCCAACTCTTGTTGAATAAGCAAACAAGAAACAATTATCACAATAATTACATTTTACTAATCTTACATTTTGGATGTGGTTTAAGAACGTAGCTAAATGTGAAAGTGTTCCCCATTCTCTTCCTCTGGATTCGAATTACAATTCGCGTCAACCGCTTTAATCCCATTTAGGTTTTAGATTTTAACCCACTTTAGTAAAATGTTATACCTAGTTCAGTGCAATATACATCGATTAAATACTATATGCCGCGATACTTTTCATTTCTGTAGTTTAGTTCGCATTAAGTTTATTCATTTACTTATCCATGCCTAGAAGAGCATACTAGTTAATTTAAGTTAGCCGAAATTGGTCTTAAAACTTTCGAGTTTTCCAGAACTTAAGCACATTCTAAGCGAAGGACACATACACAGAAAACGAACACCCATCTAACAACTTGTTATATAATTTGTATTTTTCTAATTAAAGAGAAAACTCTGCCAGCAATCGAACGTAAGCGAACACAACTGTCATATTGGATAACAAATTTCGATGTACGTAGCATATTTTTGATTTATAGTAGTTGCAACTTCTCTAGGCTATTTTAAAGGATTGTTTTAATGGTTTATTGCAGCATTAGTTAAAATTTGTAGCTCTAAGTGAACCCAACTTAAGTATAAATAAAATTTCACAATACATGCATACATGCATCATAATACGAAAACAAACAAATGAAAACAAAACAATTTTAAAATATTTACAACTTACGATAAAGATTTCAATGAGAACTAATGGAAAGAATCCCATTCTATGAAGGAAATAAATTCAATTTATGGATAATTACAAAACGATCAGCGCCTTTTATTGATTCTCTTACGGGACGACAGGTGGGAGGCGACTGACACCACTGATAAAAGTACAACTCAGTTCCAACTTCGAGAACTATATCACAGTTTCAGGATATTGTAAACCAGCAAAAAGGAGCGGCTAGAAAATATCTAAAAGTGAGAAGTCCAAGCCGAAAACATGAATTTAACATCAATTTAATGTAAAAAATCACCGGTTTCTGGCTTGAAATTAAATTTTAATTTCTTTATTTTAATGGTAACAAAAACTTAAAATATGGAGTAATACTGTCATACATATTCTTTTATGTAGCGTAGAAATATAGTAATTAATAAAAATTATTTGTGATTTTAGCCATTAGGTTCTTGTCAGGAACATCCAATTTTCACACAAAGATTGGTACACGAGCTTCTTACTGTGCCTGTTCTCGAAAAGCTCCACTTCGATGAGATCGGACTCGCCATTAGAGCGGTCAACATTGTTGGCGTGATAGTTGAGAGGATAGTGTACCCGGGCAAAAAGCAGCGGATGTCTGCAGAGGCAGGCCTGCAGTGCCTGGCGCACTGATTTGTCTTCGAAATTCTTGTTTTTCTTAACGCCGTGCAATTTGACGCGGAAAGAGCGCAAGGGGAACATAAACAACCGACTGGGCATTACTTTTAGGTGGTTAAACGAAACACTTTCGGTGTCATGGAAATCAATGTAGAATACCGTGGCTTGCTCACTGGTTGGAGATACGATTGGAGGAATCTCCTTGATTATGGCCCTGTACCACTGTTTATCCCTCGAATAGCGGGCCAGACACAAGTCGCCTATCCTTGGCTTCTTCAGTGGTTCCGTGTCCTTGATCAAGGTGCTCGTCTCTTGGATCAGCCCGATCTCGTACTTGGTAAACTCCGAAAGACATGGGGCGATCTGCAGCTCCGTGGGCGATAGTACGTTGTCCACCGTGCACTGGAACTGTTTTACTCCGTTGGGAAGGTTTAGGGTTTTGAAGCTCCCACTGCCGTCGTAGAAAGACCTCACCGACGAGGAGTCCATAGGCGAAAAGCTAATGTTCGCCTTCATTTCCTTCAAAAATGTAATCATAATTTTGAAAAAAATTTGTATTATATATTATAAATAGTATTTTTATTCACCTTTTGACGCAAAGCAATGCGGCGCCTCAACTGATCGGCGGCGAGGGAATTTAGAGGCTCTAACTGACTGCCATCATTGTTGGCAAAGACTTCCATTTCCATATTTTCAGAGGAATTTGAGTACAGCTTATCATCTGATCCATCGGCTGCTGTTTCACCAGCGTATTTGCCAAAGTCGCTGAAATAAAAACTATTGTTGAGGGACATTTTCTGTGCGGCTTGCTGGCAATCAAAATCCTGATCACAGTTAAAGGCTTCAACCTCCTTCTGATCTACTAGGAATTTTTTCTTAATGGGCGGTTGCTGAACCGATGAAATGCTTCCTTGCTTACGCTGGGTGCGCGGAGCTTCTTCTTCTGATAGTTCTCCCTCCCCGGAGGCCAGGTTGTCAAGCTCGTCAAATACTTTGAACTCCTCGAGAGCTTTTTGTAAAGGTAAATATAGAGTTTTTTTTTTGATTGGCTGCTTTTCGATAGGTACGGACATGTTGCAGTCTATCATCATGGTGCCAATGTCAACATTGCCCACCTTGATCTGGCATGTGGGCAGCTTGTTCACACCCACTGTTTCGGCATCCACAATACGGACACTGCTCAGCTTCATGACCAAAGTGCGGTGGACGGTATCCATTTCCTGTACAGAATACTTTCCTCGTTTTGATCGCACTCCGTGAATCTCCACCAGAAAACACATTGCGTTCAGGTCCGGGAACGGAGCATATGGAAGCAGTTCATCGGCCTTGACCAGCTCCATGTTGCCGTAATCCACGTAGTACACTGTGTACTCATCGTGATTGTTCTCCAGACGCTGTACTATTCCTCGGTAGATCAGGTTGTCCATGTGATAGGTGACCACCACCGCTTGCCCCACTTTGTATGCATGGCAGGTGGATCGCTGTTGCTTTTCCATTAGTGGCTTGTATTCCCGTACCAGCAGGTTGCGCATGTGCTCGATGAAGGGCTTATCGCTGGCGAGAGTCAAGTATATGCAGCATTCGTAGGTCACATTGGTGGCGATAGCCGTGAAAATGGCCTTATCGCACTTACGTCGGGTAATCCAAGCCGCGGGTGGTGTTTCCTCGCCCGTTGTAGTCCTGGTCTTTCCCAAATCCTCGAGCAGTTCTAGCGGCGGCATGTCCTCGTTGTGCTCGAAGCCGGCTTTCAGCCCTGGCGAATCAATGGGGCTTAGGCTTTTAGTCTTCGTAATTCTATCACTTTGGTCTCTATAGATCTCAAAGTCAATGGATTTCGCAGTTTCTGCGAAGCTCACGCTTACATTTTCCGGCATCGATTGCTGGTCTTCGTTATCAAAGTTGAGGTTGAGATCCTTCTGTGCCATTCCGGCCATCAGGAGAACCTTGTTGATATTAACGTACTTTATACGAGCGGGCGAAAAGGCTCCACTGACTATGGAGAGGGAACCCCATAGGACAACGCTCAAAGAGTTTTCCGCATGCCCGAATCCTGTCACGTGAATATCGTCATAAGCCTGCAACTGATCCATAAAGAATTCAATGGCGTCTTTTGACCATTCATCACCAGTAGCCCGAATTCCGTGTAGGTGACAACGCTTTGCGCTGCTTGAAATGCGCATGTTCGCCTCATCGATATTGGCCAGAGACGAACTGGGCACATCCTCGACTAGCTCACCCAAATCCCTCAACTGCACATGGCAGCGTACCATTTGGGAAGTAATACCAGGTTGTATGACTTTTCTGACGATTCCCCGATGCCATAAAACCAGCGAATCGCATTTGGCTTGAACCCGCGCATAACACATGTCGCCCACCTGCCAATTGCTTCTGGGCACCATATTCTGGTACATTGCGGCAGCTGCTTTCTGCACCGACTTCTGCAAGGTAAGGATGGCTGGCTCGAAATGGGGCAAGGTCACGTAAAACTCATCGGGCTTCCGAACGTGAAGAACACGGACAGTTGTTCGTTTGTTGCGCTCGGTATTATCGTGCTTCTGGTAAGGTGACACTTCCACCACTGGCCGGTCCCTTTGCTGTGCAAGAAACTTCTGGGTTTCCACATCAAGACGCACAGATCGTGTGGACTCGGGTGGATTGATCGTCCTACTGCTCTCCCCGCTGGAGGTACAATATCCTTGGGCCACTAGTTGCACTCCAACACTTGTGGTTTCCGAGTTGGAGCGGACAAAGTTTAATGCCACGTAGACCACATCCGTCGTCGCACGAATAACTTCCATGTAAAGTTTTGGATTTGAGGTCAGCTGCTTAAAGCAGGTCGTTGCTTCTGGAGTCCACATATAGGAATGCTCTGCACAGGTCTCCACATCCGCCAGGCAGCACTTGATGGCCAGCCCTGTATCCCAAAAATTCGGAGGCAGCACAAACAATTGATTCCAGAAAACCTTCTGGCTCGGACCTTCGTCCACCAGGCGCACCAGAACATATCCTGCGAAAAAGCATAATTTTATTAGTATTAGATACGACCACTTATAACATGGCTGTCTAAACTCACCGTCGGCAAGGATCTGCTCAATGCTAGCACGCTTCCACTGTCCATCCGACTGCAGCACGCAACCGAGACGCAGCCGTCCAAGAAAGATGTTTTGCAACTGGCTTATGCTAATGCGCTCCATGGCCGCCTGCAGGCTGGCCTGCAACAACGAGCGCTTTTCCTCGTTCTCGTGGCGCATGACATAAAACTCCTGCGGGTCCTCCACGTGCAGCATCTGGATCATGTGCACGTCTCCGAATTGAAACGACATCCTGGGTAGACGAAGCGCAGTAGGAGCAGGCTGCAGCCATTGAGGACTCATAGCTGACTCCCGGTCGCAGCGTGAGCGCGCCAGGCCAGAGTATAGAAAAGAATCGCGCACGGAGATGCTGGTGTTGTAGTTGCTGGTGATCAGGTCCACCTCATGCAGTTCATGGGTCAGGGCTTTATTGACGATCAGATGCACGGGGTTGCTAGAACCAGAAGACTGGGAAATTGTCGGATTTTTGGGGCGGCTCAGAATAACTTACTTCTGCACTATCTGCTTAAGGAAGCCGCTCGCTTTAGTGCCCCACTCGGATCCACCATGGCCAGGCATCAACTCCCTTAGGCTGCAGTGTAGGACGGAGTACGGCAGGTGGGATAGACGCTCCGGCACCACACGGAAGCTGGAAGAGATTGCATTGCAGAAGGAAATTGTCCTGCAGAATTCGTGCAGAGAACTCACTCGCCACTGTGGACATTAAGGTAGAGGCCCATATCCGGCAGGAAAACTTTGTAAACACCTCGAGTGGTCAGCTTTTGGCTGACCATGGCGCGATAGAATCGGTCCTGATCCTTGCGGTGCACAATGTAGTGCTGACCCACCACGATAGCTGGCGGAACGGAGCAGCTGCCCGAAAGTGGCTGCGTAAAGGTATCCATCTCCTCCTGCAATCGCTGGGCGGCATGGATGCTTTGCACATAGAAATCCTCCGGGGAGTGTACCGAGCGCACCCTGACCAGTGCATCGGTCTTGAACCAATCGCTGCTGTCCTCAGCCGTTTTATTGGGCTTGATGAATACCAATGCCGAGAAGTTGTGGAGAATATCTGGAAAGTCATCGACAATGGCGGCGGATGAATTTAGACTGGCGACATTTTGGTTCTGTGACATTTGGTTTGGGTTCAGCTTCGACTTTTGGGTTGATATACGATTGGCTGAAAGTGGACGAAAGTTTTCCCTGCCACCGCTGGAGGACTTGGGCGACGATGAAAGCCTACGACTGCTCTCGAAGTCGGTCTTGAAACAAACTTGTATATTGGGGTCCACAAACTCGCACTTGAATATGTTGGACATGTCCAAGAATCTACTGCAGGTAACGCTAAAAAAATTAAACAAAATCATTATCATTGAGCAATAAAATCGGCATAATTTACTTACCGGTAAGGATTTTCCTCGATCTTGCTGACCCGCACAGTTGTGGGCATCTTCTCGATATGTTCGCAAATGAGCTTGAGCAGCCAGTTTAGCGAGACATCGCTGGGTACGCCCAAGTTGTTGTCTGCTCCACTTTCCAAATTCCTTTTTAATCGCTATGTAAGGAATGGTGCATTTTAATAAGGACTAAACCGTCTAGCTAAACCGTCTGTACCCAGACACCCACCTTGATGACAGCTTCGTAGCCATCCAGCTGGCCCATGGCTTCGTTGAGTTTCATCTGCGGCGGCCAACTGGACTCGCGCAGCTTCTCGATGACCTGCAGCTCGGCCACCTGGAGAAGGCCGTGCAGGTGGGAAAACCGCTTGGAAATGCTGGCCAGCGTTTCGGCGGCATAGTCGCTCAGTTTTTGCTTGGCCGCTCGAACCACCTGCGAGTGCAAGAAGTGGCGGAAAATGTCTGTGGTTAGCTGGATGAAGATAGCCATGCAGATTAATACGTTGCACATTCTAATGACTCTGCGTTGCCAGCAGTTGCCACCTAACCCGACCTCACCTATCCGCCGCTCCAGGTGAATGGCGAACGTCTCGGATTTTAAATTTGCAGTCCCCAATGGAGGACCATCGGTGGCCACTTCTCAGAGCAGCCAGTTCGTCTTGTTTTCACACAACGCTTACTTTCATAAACTTAAGACAAGTTTAAGTCCACCTAATCAGAAATACATGTATGTAGCTGATGCAAATTGATTTAGCATTTTACTAGTACGCTGAAGAACTTCAAAGCAAGTCCAGACTAAGAAGGGGTTTCAACTATTTTTATAACCACTATTGCTGGTTACTTCCTTTCCAATCGAAACGGGCAACACTGCATCTTCCGATGGTGTTAATCGCAATCATCTTCTCCGCCGATTGTCAAGTGGCAATGATCATTATCAGCGATTATGTTGCTGTTAGTTGGGTTTTGAAAGTGATTGTAACAATCGCCGAAATAATGCTGCCCCGACTCGGATCGGATCCGATTGGATCTGGCTTATGACAGCTGATTTGTAGCGGATGACAGGCAAGTTCGCGCCAGCGGGCTGTTCTGCCATAAACGGGCATCCATCGAGCGATCCAATCGCTAGAGTTGTCGTGTAAATGAAACCATGTAGGAGCCCGAATCTGGCACATCATTAAAACGAAACGCGGATCGTTTTGCCATTCCCGTCGCTCGGGGCACTTTGAAACCAATTCAGCTGACCTTGTCAAGGGTTTGGCGTCGAGTTTGAGAGCCTCATATCATAGGCATAGACATGTTTATTGTTTACCTTGTCTATCAAGAGTCCCCAGTTACCCAATTCATACTCCCATCCAGTCCTCGCCAATTAAGTTTACTTGACCACAAAAACACTTTGGTGTTGAGATAGAAAACCAAGAGCTGACTGCCAGTTTCTCGGGGCTAAAGTGCTTACAAAAATCTTTACGAGCAAGGCAGTGTTCTATTCTGTGGAAGAATACCAACCCCCTATATCAACTAAGTTTCAATCGAACAAAATTTAATCAATGAGTAAATTATTTGATAAAATATGCGAGTGTTTCTGGCATTTCCTTACATGTACATCGTTTTGTTTAATGTATTATGTTCTGGCTTGATACATTTAATTAAATAAGAAAGGTAGCCCAAGCTTATATACCCTTGAAAAAACTGAAGAACATATAAATTAACAAAAAAACACCGTATATTCTGTTATTTTTAATGAAATTTCCGATTGTTCCTCTGCAGGTGTCTGATTTTCATAACGTATATTGTCAGAAAACCGAAATAATCAACTTAATAATCAATTCTTGCGCTATATGATATAGTGGTCGGGTACAGTCGGATACCTATAATAGATAATGGCTGTTGAGACTGATCCAGAACATAAATATTTCATTTGGTCGCAAACTTGTTCTTTACCCTATATCAATCGACATTTTTGCAAGCAATGGAACACAACTGCCCCGTATAAATTCATCAAATAAAAGGAGACCCTTTTCCGCGCTTATTATTATAAATACAATTAAGAAACACGAAATTCGCATCGGACTGCTGTGGGATTAGTGTGCGATCGTAAGTCTACTGGCCGAATATCAATCACTCAAAAATGGTTGCCATCATTTTGTGAACTCTGCGAAAATACTGACATAACTTGATCAGCTCGAACACAGACTTCACTTTGATTTAATATGCCTCTGGAGATTACAAAGCCTTGTCGGCGTTTGTTTGATGAAAATTTCGGCAGTTCTACATTGATTTCGCTTATAACACTTCGTTTATAACATTAAAACTATTAGTGTGCAATTAAAGTTACTACATGCAACAGAAAAGTGTGCGCAACTGCGATTATTAAACGCAGTTTTTAATAGGATTGAACGTACATTTTTTGTTTAATAATCAGCATTTGCGGTAAGTTAAGCGACGTCAGTCGATCACAGACAGACAGTCGAGTTCATTTTGGCCAGTTTATCAATTACAGACAATCGGACGGACGGACACGCAATTTGGTAGCATTTTGGTAGCATTTTGCGCCGCCTCGTTAGCCAGCTTTTTGATTTTCAACTTGGCTCAGATCGGCTGCGTAATGCCCAGTCGCGACTCTTTGGCTTTTGCCATTAATAATTGTTTCTCCTTTTATATAATACATAATTTGAGTACGCTTTGCTGCTGTTTATTTTTGCAATTAACCATCGGGGAAGCGAACGCACAGCGATTTCTGCGCGCCTCAATCCGACTGGACCAGGGGCTAATGTGATTATGATTTATGTGGGAGGCCTTGAGGTGTGCCTACTACCTTACCCAAGATTGGACCAAGCTGAGCTGCCTGACTGATGTTAGCCAAAAGCCACCAGCAGCATCAGCCGGTCAATCCGATTGGCATTCCCTGGACAAGGCTAATTGCGAATGCTGGACGGCACATGGCACACGGCACATGGCAGAGTAATTTAGTTACCCCGCCCAAAGCCCTCCTTTGTGTCTCCATTAACTTCATTGAAATGCGGGCCCAGAAGACTCTTGGTTGGCCAGAAGAAGCCTCTGCGACCAAGTCGCATTCTGTGGCTGCCAAAGACCTGCAGCACAAGGTCAACTGTGGAACGTTCGCAGGCGGGATGCTCTTGGCCAAGACACTTACAAAAATACTGTGCTAGATTTATTAATTTCAGCTAAATTTAATTTTCATAAATTTTCGGAAATCTTAGATTTTCATTTGCTTGGAATTAAACACTTATATCTTCAATAATTCTTAAAATATCGTTTTTTATTTGTGCAAAGTAAGGCTTTCTGCATTTTCTGCGATAATGCTTGAAGGTATTACAATTATACTTGGAATTCCTCTTCAGAGTAATTTTTTGAGTTTCAGTAGTTAAACAAAAAAGCGTCAGAAAACCTCTAAAAAATGAAAGGCCCCCAAATCGCAACCAAGTGTCATTCAGCACAGGCTTTTCCGCTCTATCGCAGTCTCCAGTCGGCTAAGAAGTCCAAAATATGAAGTGAAAAACTTAATTACACTATTAATTAGACGTTGTGGCCTAGGTGGCTGGCTTTTTGTTCTTTTGAGGCTAGTTTTCCGCTCGAAGGTTGCCCAAAATAGGGTTCGGGGCTCTCTAGACTGCGAACTGCGAACTTTTTCGTGATTCATCGGCAATTGGCCATTGCGTAAGATCTGCAAGATCTGCAAGAGCAGAGCAGATCGAGCTAGTTAGTTAGTACAATTAAAAGTAAGCTAGCCGAGTGCGCGCTCAAGTTGAACACATACACGTGTATGTTTCTTGGAGGCACGACAAACGAGTTCAGGACTGGCTCAAAAAGCCCACTCAAATCCGAGCTGGAGTGTTTTTCCAGAGTGGAGCGAGTTTGTGGTTTCTGAGTAGACCGCCAAGTACTCGTGCTCGATTCCACAACAATTGCAGTCAGTTGAGGTCGAAGCGTCTGGTTGAATGGTTGTTGTACTTGTCTGGCGATCAGAGAAGCCCAAGAATTACTGCAGACCGCCATAATAAAAGTGAATCAAGAAGTTGTATTATTATTATACCATTTGTGTTGTGTTGCCCTATTCGTGTGCTCCATTGTGCCAGGAAAAGTTCAGAAGAGAGAAAAACATCTGAGGCAATTGCAACTGCAACTGCAACGTCAACTGTGCAACTTCAACTGTGAAGCGTTGCTTTTACCCACCCGCTATTTTGGCGGCCTATTGGGCAATCGCCTCCTCGCATGCGACTCCACTGCTTTACAGGCTATGCAAATTTGCGGCAATCTCCGGCTTTGGCGTTGCTCCATTTACTAGCATTTTCCTATTGCCAACTGGGAAAAGTAAACAAGCGAAACACGAGCGCAACGGCAGCGGCAATTGCCAATAAAAACGAATTAATAGTAATTGCTTCTTAAGGCGAAAAGTAGCAACCGCACGCGGTTTTTGTTGCCTTGTCGATCGGTTTCAAGTGCATGAAAGTAGGTGCAAGTGCTTGCCGAACAAACAAACAAACAAACAAACCAGCAAACCAACAAACATTGCAAAAGGTCAACACATAAATCAAACTGAAGCAGTGGGAGTCGAAAAAGAAAAGGAAACGCTCGCCGACAAAACAAAAGGAGCAAAAATAACATTTACCACTGCAGACACAGCAGCAACATGTTGCCGAGGATAAGTTTTGTGTTCATCATCATTTGTGGATATTTATTATTTACTGGTAAGCTGTGAAGACAATCCCACCAGCCATAAATCAAAGATTCCCACAATATTTATGTGGCTCGCATGCTAAGTAGAGAGGTTGCTTGGTGCAAATCGACACGTAAAAAATATATAAAGATATTACTTTTGTTTAATAAGTTGCAGTTATAGTTTCACATTTACCACAAACCCATATTCAGAATGTTTTAGTTTGACTTTATGCCAACATTTGACGGAATTTCGCCCTAATCAACTATGCAGTTCTGACTATTGATTATCGAAATCAGAAACTCAATTACTCAAGTTTATATTGGCATTTGTGAATCAATCACATAAATGCTGCATGACTGAATGACACTTTTGATATTTGGTATTTGATAAACTACTTGATTGCCATATGCTTACAATCCAAAATATCATACGCAATAAAAGCACCTGAAAGACAAAGTTGGAGTAATGTAAAAAGATACATCCACAAGGAAAAACATATTTTATGGTCACAGGAAGTACAAGTTGTTTTGGCATGGATTCAGTTAATCGAATTACATGCACACAAATGCCAGTTAAGCGCAATAAATTCTAGCAGATTACACGACATGTGCTCCTTACAGGGATGGGTGCCTAATGAAAATCTATTAAAATATTAATATAAATCCCATCAATCATGAAAATGTAATGAAACAGTATATGGTTTTAAAAATATTTAAGTAAAATGCTCCAAAACATATTTATCATTGGTTAGGAATATAAAAACCAGATTAATATTCATTGTTTGTATTGTGTGAATAAGGTAATGTGGTTATTTTGGGAGCCTACGTTCTCTCAAGCATGAAAATGGGTTTTTATATTGGTGCTGTAGCGAGGCCCCACTGTAGTGCAGGCGGAGGCGGGATGCAGCCAGCTGCGTTGCGGCAAGCCAACCGCCTGCCTCGAAGTGTCAAGCGCGGGCTAACAAACCGCAAGCCAAAAACTGCGTTCTCAACGCAGCAGTTGCATTTTGTTTTATTTGCACTTTTTTGGCGTGTCAGTCGGTCGGGCGGCTTTCCATCGGTTGGCCAAAGATTTGGCCACTTGGCGTTCAGGCGCCTGCGTAACTTTTGCTGGCGCTGGGAAGAGCCACAAGTTGCAAAATGCGCAGTCCGACACGACACCATGCGGAATATTCGAGTGTTTTATTGGCCAGCGACACAGCGCCAAAGTTCGGGTTATTTATGAGTTGCGGCAACTGCAAATGCACATCAAGATGATGTCGCCTGGGAATACTTTCCAAATTCCGGCCAGACGCCACACGGCAATCGACGTTCGCCCAGACGGGAAAGTTCTGCTATAGATGGCATCTGACATTTGCATGGTTCTGAAGGTTGCTCAAGTCCGCACCCAAAAAATACAAATCCACAGCCAGATGCTGCACGACATTTTGTGTGGCAAATGCAAAAAGACAACCAACTATGCTCAGACAATAAAAAGGCGAAATTAAGCGACCGAAGCGAAGGCTATGCGAACCAATCCGCCTTTGGCCGTCTTATAACGTCTGCCTACCGATACTTTTTGCCTTTTTGCCATTTCAATGAGGTGCGATTTGTGCTGGCCTCTAATTACCAGTCGCTCTGGCATTGTGTTCGATTATTACTTGGATTTTAATAAACCTTTCATGTCAAGAGTGCTAGCCCACACTTCCAAGCAGGCCTCACATAGAGCAAATGTCAAACTGTTGACAATGCCTAGGAATATTGAGTATGCGTTTAATAATTAATAGTATCTACCCTAACGCTACCTGACGAGTATATCCGAAAGATATATTTTAATTTCTACCTTAATACGCAGCTTCGAGCGGATGTGCTTTAATTTAGCCACAATCTATTTAGGAACTGTGCAAATGTGTTTAGCTAGTGATTCCTTCTAAGCCCACTCATGTTTCCCATCTAAATTTTGAAAGTTGCCAGTAATGGCGAAGGCTTCTCCTCATGAATGGATGCAAAATGCGCCTGGGGCCCTCTAGTTGGAGCCCATCATCCCGACGAATGGCTTCCCACTCACATTAGCCGCGCAAAGCATCGCATCGCATCCGTCTGTCGGCCACACAAATCAGTCGCGAGTTGCAGCCAACGTGGCGTATACGTAATGCATGCAACTAACTGGCAAATAACCTTTCAGCTGCTGTTCGGCACATCCGCTTGGCGCAGATTGTCAGATGCTTTGGCCATAGCCAGCCTTTTGCCATTCGAATGCAAATGATTTTCAATTATTGCGAGAGACTGGCAGATAGGCAGTTATGTGAATGACAAAACTCTAAATTATTTCAATACGTACACGTGTTTTTATTATACATATAAGCAATAGAAGTGCAGGAAGTGCAAACAGGTGAAGAGTTTAATGAACGTTGCTTTAGGGCAGTTACAAATACGTTTCAATTGTGTTTATAACTAGAATGGAAGATTGAGAAACGCTATAGTGGATTAGTGCACCAGTTTCTGGGCCAAGAATTTTCGAATCTAGTTGCTGATAACCACACAGGATTTATATATCGCACTTTTTCAATTAGGCATTAAATTCGCAGTGCGTTTTTATTATCTACCCCATCTCGATACGTGTGCATAATTGACCAATAATTTGCAGAGTGGGCTAAAAGCTGCCGAATAGTTGCGCATTGCCAGGTGGAGGAAATAACTTCGCACGCAATGCTCCGCAAGCATTTTGCATTTTTGTGTATAAATTAATTGATTTATATGCATGGCTAGCAACAAAATACAAATGCTCTGGCGGAAAACAAGACAAAAAATTTGACCCAATCCGGTGCACACACAAAAGATTTACCTGCGCAAACATTTTTGCGCGTAAGTCAAACATTTGGCACACATGAGAAAACAATTTATGCGGCTGTCAGCCAACACATTTGGCCAGGCCAACAAACAACGGCGGACCGCCCAGCTGACAAATGCAAATCTGCTGGCCAAGTCAACGGCCAACAAAGCGATAAGTTTGGTCAAAAAAGTACTGGAATGCCGAGCTCCAATCCGATTGAGTTTTCCCCCATTCGGTTCACAATTTGTCACTTATATCCTTTTTTATTAATGGGTACAAATCAATCATTAAATGCATGACTCCTTACAGGATCCTTGATTAGAGAACATCATTGTATATGTCTCAATCATTTGCTTTCTATCCAAGCCTCTTCCTTGTGAAAACAATCTACCAAACACTTGACACAAAATCGGGCAGCATCCTCCATAAAATTCATCCATAAATTCAAACTACAACATCCTCTACGAGATCCCACAACAGAATCCATTAAACCGCTGCTCATGTTAATGCTCTGGCATAATTTTCAATTAAAATGAAATTTGTTTTGTGTGCGACAAATTGCGGAAAAATTCAGTCATTTATATTTATGAGATATGCGACATGAAAAACGGCCCAGGCGGCCACGAAAAGCGAACTCCTGCCTCACCTTATTGCCCAGGATGCGGGAAATCGGAGCGGCTGGCAGGTTGGGAAAACTGTGGAAATCAGTCGCGGATTTTCAATGCAATTAACGTGGAAAAGTGCATAATTACATATAAAAGCTTATTAAACTTATTTTGTAGCAGACAACCATGAGATCAGCTCGTTTTCGGAGTGGGTTGATTCATTGAAACGAAAAATTATCAATGGATGGGCTCATTACATGGATTTAAATGCGGATGGCTATGTTTTTGGTGTAGCAAAGTTGGAAATCCCATAATTTAGTAACGAGAAATGCATTCCTCCGTTGATTGCTTGCGAGTTATACGAGCCAATCGTAAAGTGCAAGCTTTATGATTTCAAAAATGACCGATTGTATAACCTGCAGAAAATGAAACTCTTCCTCGAGCCAAATTCCCATTGACGCCCACACCCGAATGCAAATTTATAGTGGTAATAAGCTGGCGAACAGCAGCCCAACGAGCCGAAATCTTATGTAAGAAGTTTCAAGTTTTGTATACAAAAATCTAAGCCTAAAGCGACTATCGACATGGTTTCGTTCATACACAGAAATAAACAAGTACAAATTCTTAAGTTCGTATTAATGGCGAATATACGTACATCAACATAGTTCGATTAACAGAAAGATACTATTTCTACACTTATTAAATGTGACATGATAGGTGCTTCAACTACCAACCTTTTTGTTCAGTGCAAGTAGTAGTTAACTGGAATATTGGTGGGTGTCTTGCGGCCCAGCGATAAAGTTCGGGAGACAACAAGATCTGTTCTGACTGTATTCCGTATTAAATTTTATTTGGCCATTCGAATTCAGCTAAAAGTTCTCTGGCCTAAAACGAATCTAGATTTGAAGTTTTTGGTCATAGCTAACAAATAGATTTACGGCTGCGTTCATAATTTAACCATGCAGCAGCAACAGGGAGTGGGTTTTACAGGGGCACAGTACGGAATAGTATAGTATGGTATCGCATCGCATATCGGGCGGGATCTGAGGAGGTAGGAGGTAGGAGGGTGGAGGGTGGAGGGTGGACTCCATACTGGCTAGACAAAGCGCCTTTGAGCTATTTGCGGCCATTGAAAGCGCTGCTGCACGAAAACCGAACCGGGCCGGCAAACTGAACTCGTTCGTTTTGTGGTGGCATTGTTTTAGGTCTTGGCTCAGAGGTTTGGCCGACCGGCCGACCGTCCGACCGACGCTTTATGCAATGCATTTAGTCAATAGATTAAGGAGGCCTGCGACTGCACACATATAACTCTGAACACATCCAGATTTATATATCCCACCACCTCGCTTGTGTGCAAATCGTGACTGCATGAGGTTGCCGTTTGAATATACTGGCGATTCGGCGGCTCGAAAAAGCAATTTTAGTGTGGATTTCTGTCCCCAGTTTTTAAGGTGGAGCTCGCGACAGTTTTTCGGTGACTTTCAGCTTGGTAGCTGCCTTGATTGCGGAGACAGTAATCTAAGCAAACGATGGGATAATTGTGGTTGTATTTGATGCGATTATCAACTATAAGGAGCTTCGCAGTTTTCATAGCTTGTAATATGCAATGATCGTTTATTGAAATAGCCATATATTGGTAACCATGGGATTTGAGTTGATCATTTTGTGTCGGCGCTTCCTTGAACCGGCCAAATTTAAAGCACTTTAAAGTCAGTATCTGGAGAAAGACCTGTATTTAAGCATTGTTTTTAAGGCCAACCATGCTTAATTTGACTGTGGCACCACCTGGCAGATTTATGGAAATGTCGCTGGCCAACGCGCAGATACATCTGCACATACATATAGTACGGCCAACGCATCGGAACAGCACATGCAACAGGAAATTCATTTACATAATTTTTGCGTTTGGCCATTTCGCATCCTTTGCGCTTGACTGGGCATTATCCTTTTAATAAGCGAGTGGGCAGGAGACTGGTGGAGCCAGGCGGCCGTGTGGATAATCAGCCTATCAAGGATTCAATTATATAATGAGCTTAATTTATTTTGCGCCGCTTTACGCGCTTGCAACTCGCCAAGGACAGCAGAGCAGCCTTGTGCCATTGGTCCGATGATGTTCATCATGCCAACTGAATTATCCTCGTTAATGTGGCTGCTTTTTTCTGTTTTCCAGTTTTTTTTCCTCCTGTCGCTGGCTGTTTTCTGTGACATGGAAGGATATGCCATGGCATCGTCTTTGCTCCTCCTCCTGCTTTTTTCTGGTCAATGATTTATTTTCACTCAATTGTTGCTGGACGAACCCCGCACTTCCTGACTTGACTTTTTAACCCTTTAACGGATTACGATCAAGAAGAGTTATTGTTAATGAGTCTTATGCGTATTTATGGCTGACACTAAGGTGTATTAAGTGCATAATTTATTCAAGGTGGTCGCTTCTTTTTAGTAATATTTCCTGAAGGGCTACAGTTGGTAATATTATTTATGTAACTTTCAGCTTACACAGCATGAGGATGATGGAGGGATATTTTCAGGGAATTACTTTGGGAATGAGATGGAAAATTTAAGCAACACAAACTGTTTTTAAGTAAACCCAATCAATCAAAACTATTTTACGGAATATCTCACAGTGTTTGTAAAAAGGAGAAAGCCTAATTTAGATGGGGCCCCCATTTCCGGCACTCAAGTAATTTAGTTCCTTACCGCCAGTCTAACCTTCCACTCCTGACAATGGGCTAAAACATAAATAATAATAGCATTTAGAGGCGGATAGCCGATAAAACCGAAAGCCGCAAAACAGTTTAATTTATGTGCAGTCGCAGCGAGCGAGCTTCAGCAGTACAAGACCAAATGAAGTCGCATTACCTGGCTCTAATCAGCCACAGAAAAGACAAAGCCTGCGAAGCCAATGGGCCCAAAATAGATGGCCTACGCCGATAAGAGTTTTGTGGCAATTTGATTTATGTGGCGGATTTTTATCAGCCGGCGAATTGGAGGATCGGGCGTTTGAGCGCTGGAAAAGCGGGAAAAGGTGTCAAATTCAACGGCAGGTCGAACCGAACAGCAATTACAATTGTGAAATGCGTTGCTGTATGCTATTTAATTTCCCCTGCACCCCAGCAGCTGCTGACTCAATTTCGCGCACACACATCGAAAGGCAATTACTTTAATTATGCGACTGCATACAAAAGCCAAAACAAAACAAAACCAAGCCAAAACCCAATCACAGGGGCGATGGCAAGCCGCCAGCCCAACCAAACCAAACCAAACCGAGCCGAACCGAACCAAATCCGAGCCAACCAAAGCGCACCAAATCATCAGCTTGGATGGAGCAACACATGAAGGATGCGGAGCAGGCAGCGCGCTCCACCGGAGGAGAGTGGCAACTAGGCAACTAGGAACGTCCGTTCGGCTCAGCTTGGGTTACCCAACCGGCAGACAACGACAACCAGCTAGCCACAACGCCTGACGTGGCAAAGGGGTGTGCCCCATGACGACGCACTTGGTCCCCAAAAAACACAGAAAAATTAAATCTTTTTATGGCTACTTTTTACTCTGACGCAGGGCATTATAATTTTCCGTGAAATTGGTCTTGGAAACACGATTTGTGTTGGTCTTTCCAGTTTCCTTCGAAACTGTTGGTACTAAAAGTTATACTAGCCATTACTCCTTGCAGTTTCAAATGGCTCTTACGGATTTCGGTTTATTATTATTAAAGCCGCTCTATACAAATATTTTCCACTTTTACAATTATATAACAAAATAAATATATATTCGAATGTATGCATGTAACCAGCAATAATCCAGTTAAGTGCCCATATGATATCGCTTTAAATAAACGATGTGTCCATATGATATCGCTTTAAATAATCTCATTTGCAAGGTATACCATATTCGATCACAATGAAAATTCTTTTGGCTTGTCTCACGCACAAAAGTTTTGACAACAAATGCGTGGCTAATGGACTTGGCTACAGATATAGATATCGAGATTTATACTCGAACGCGGACTCATGGATGTGTGAATAACCGGGCAGTTTTTACAATTTGTCGCTGAATTTGCAGCTGGCCGAATTTTAGTAAGACTCACCTCAACGGGCGTCTAATTACGATTTGATTGTTTTTCTTTTTCGCAGTAATTATTTCAGTTGTAATAAACTTGGTTGCTGTTTTTGCGAAATATAATTTTGCAATTTGTTGGCTGGCTGGCTCATATGTTGGTCCCCAAAAATCTAATTTTTAATTTTATGCTTTCTGCATTCGATTGGTTTTTGTGTGGGAGTTGGCATTTCGCCTAATTGTTTTGTGCTTTTTGGGGATTGTCCTCTGTGTTTTGCAGTTAATTGGTTCGGTTTCAATAATTAGCTAAACCAGTGGCCAACTAATGCCTGCCTTTTGGCAAAACTGAGCATGTAAATGGTCTATAGTTTGGTCCATTAGCTGGTGCATATTCATATCAGGATTGGAAACTTGAGGAAGTTTTATCTAGCTTGTTTGTTGCAACACCAAAATTACAATGAAACTTTGCGTATGATGCAACAAAGAGACCAAGACAAAGTCCCAAATGAAAAATATTGTTCACAAGCTCTTCGGAAGTGTCAACTAAAAACTAGTTAGATCGTTCGATTGATTACTCATCAATTGGCACACCTGCACTTGGTTTGCCTTCCCCTGTCGAAAGTTTAACGCATAAGCCCACACTCGATCAGTTTACTAGATGAAAGGCACATGTTCGATGCAGTTCCAGATCGATGGCCAGGCAAAGTTTATCGCCTGGGGCTGAGTCAAACATTCGACTCAATTACACAACCAAAAAAAATAAAAATAAATACAGACAACTGCGGAACAAGGTTAAGGTCAATTACAACAGGCAAAATCAGCATTAATAAACAACAGCGACAACTGCCAGGTGAATAAATTTCGCACGAAGTGTAGAATATAAAATGAAGAACTAGTTTTCTGACTGCTTCCAAGTGCAGTAACAAAATCATGGGGCAACAAAATGTTGAAAAACTTGGAGAAGTTTATTTAAGTCTGTACTTCCTATGCTCATATGTAAGTTAAATAAAAAGAATGCTTGTCTGAGGGATACATGACTGAAGAAAAGGATTTAGTTGTAGCCGTAACCCTTGACCTATAAGATGTATACTAGATATGTTTCAAAGTATATAAGAGCTAAAACGAAGCCTTTCCGTGGTGATCTACCCAACTCCGTCCCAGGTAGACGGACTGTTTTGTATGAAAAGATCTCGAAAACCTTAAGGTTTTCGAATCCCAGATGAAGCATGCAGTTTCCAGACGCCGACGCATCGGAAATTTGCTAGAATACCTATAAAACTAAAGTCTGTCTTTTGGGATATGTGTAAAAGTTATATGGGTCAGCTCATTAATATTCATCACGTGCCAAAAGGTGTTCAAACAACTTTTGGAGACCTAAGAGAAGTTAACTAAAAGTTGAATGTAGCATTCTCCTTACTGCACACAAAGCATTCGCTTTTTGTTTGCTGCATCACTTGTTCTATTCCGAATTGCCTACCGGATTTTCAAGACCAAAGCTAATTTTATAATGGGCCGTGTGAAGGAAGCAGAATTGCAACCTCAAATGCATCGAGCTTGTTTGCATAAGCAACAGGTACGGTTTATGAGCTCAAAGCCAAGTTATGCTTACTTCAGAAAAGTAACTGAACAAAACAATACATTTTTATTGAGCAATTACCGCAAATTCTCGATTTGGTGGCAGATCTTTTCCCACTGCAAAAGAAGCGGCAAGGTCAGCCACAAAAACGGCAACAGCCGCACGAATCTTGTCATCTGAAGCAGCCACAGCAGTAATCTACACAATACACTGCAAAATGTACAGCGTCATACACTGGGAACACAGTTTCCGAAAAATGTAAATTACCCATTCTAAATTTTATTCGCAATAAGTAGTACCTAGTACTGCAAGTTAGTTATTTGAAAAAAATGTAGTTTAAAATGATAAAATAAATTGGGTATATACATTTTTTTTGACGACTATATCATTTACCAGAAATTTAACATAAGAACAGACGAAAGATTTATTGAGAAATAGGAAAGAAATCACAGTTTTCTTGTCTTTTATCCTTCAGTGTTTATATGGGATAAACATTAGTTTCTTGTGAAAAAATCGCAATTTCGGAAACAGCCTCTTTGCTTCTGCGCTTCTCTAGCTGAGTAAAGGGTATATTATAGACGAGACACTCGTCTGCATGTTAATATTATAGCACAGTAAATATAAGCAAAAATAGCGACATTCAGTATTTTCTGTTCGTGTAAGAGAACAATTGTTGCTCAATTGCTCGCAGCACCAAAAATGAATATTAAATCTTAAAAGCAGGTCAAACAAATCTGAGGTTAAAGTTAAGTTAAGTTAAGCTAGACGGCTACTGACTCATTAACTGGATTAGGGAGTGGTTTGTGTAGCATCAAGCAAATCAAGTTTGTGTCTTGACATTAAGGCCAATGATTGGCATCGCCGCTAATTGTAGTAGACCTTAATGTTTTTCCCCCTCGACGAAACCTTGAACTTTGCCGATTTGTTTACTTTGACTAACAAGTTGGGTTATTTTCTTGCAGATTGCCATGAAACGGTGCGCTCCAAACGAGCCAAACGCCCACGAGCTCCGGAACCAGTTAATTTCGAGCCGGAACCGCAGCAGGATCTGGAGAATGATGAGAACGGCAGCCAGGAGAAGGATCTTCCGGAGATACCGGACAACTTCCTTAGCCCCTCCGTTCGCGAGTATCTAGAGCTGGGCAAATCCATTCCCGGTAACCAAATTATCTCGCAGGAACCTAATACTGTGCTTTTTAAATGGTTCATCTCAGTATGCATGCCCCGAAAGTCCGTCAATTAAACATGACACAACATCGAAAACAATGGCATGGGTCCTTGGCGCAGAGCAATACTCTTCTTCATCTATTTTTCGAGTAGTCGTTCTGAAGATGGGGCAGCGAAATGCATTTCGGGGCCATCAGCGACAGGCCAGAAAAAAGTGCACGATTTTAAATTATTTTCGGACGAGCGGAATGGATATTTGGCACAGAAGTGCATCTACTCGTAAATTCATTTATTAGCGCCAGAGAGGCGACTGAAACCGGTCGAGGATTTGTTTATGCCGGGCTTATTTTTGTTTCCATTTTTTTTTTTTTTTTTTTTTTCGGGTTGATGGGGGCTTCAGTTTTTTGGTGAGCCTGGGGCAGCGCCTGCAGTTGACACTTCTGGGAGGTAGGAGAGGCTTTTTTCCGCAGGTTTCTTTCAAGTAAGGTTGGATGAAGTGAAATTGATTGGAAACCGCCGACTGCGTGACATGCAGTTTGTTTTGGTTTCGGTGTTTCGGTGGCTCGGCGACTCACTAATTGCAATAACAAAATCATTTGCAGGTCGTCCTGGCGTTGACTATCCCATTCTGTCGGCGGTGCCGTACACCAACTTTTACTGCGACGAGCAGGAGTATCCTGGGTTCTTCGCCGACATGGAGACAAGGTGCCAGGGTGAGTTATCCTTGAACAATGTTTGCCTGAAGAATAAATACTACATGCTCCCGCAGGCTGGCACTACTGCGACATCGATGGACGACAGGCCACGTTCCTCTGCCCAAATGGCACCCAGTTCTCACAGGCGGTCTTCGTCTGCGACTGGTGGTTCAATGTGCGCTGCGACCTCTCACCCCGGCTGTACGCCATTAACGCCCGGCTCTATCAGCGCCCCAAGGTGAACCCGACTCGGCCACATCGCATCATCACCAAGCAACTGGTCGAGGACATCTTCACCTGAGCCCCGAGTGCTCTTCCCATAATATATGTAGCCTAGGTTTGCCGATGCCTATTAGTTAACACATTACTAATTGCTTTTCTTACGTTGTAAATTCAACCTAGAATCGAATGGTCGAGACCAATTTTTGAAGTAGTTAATGCGCTATAGTCTTAAGTCGGATGGTTTGTACAGACTTGTTTCTTGCTTTAAAGACTTTCATATATTTCCAATAGTTTTAAAAGACTTGTAAGAAACGCGTAATACAATGCATTCCACGATCTAAGGTTATGCAGTTTGTCCGTTCCATTTTTAAAATATTTATTTTTTAAATAACTTTTATCACCTCTGGCTGAAACATTCTTGTTGGAGGTATCATTTTAAGTTATAATAAAAATTCGTATTCGGAGCGTATATTATATTAATTTTTGCACACATTCCGTTAGTAAAATGCATTTTTTTAGCCTAGAAATTGATAAATACTCATTTAAGTTTTGTATATACTTTAAAGTTTCATTATCAGATTTAATATAAAACTATTTTTAAGAAACGAAACACCTTTATTTGTTTGTTTTTTAATTTGCAAATAAGACATCTCCCTGAATGGCAAAAAAATGACATTCGAATGGATAATGCTCAAAATAAGTTGGGTGCATTTTTATGGAAAGTATGAGAGATAAGTACGAGTATAATTGATTAATTGCGCTAACTGAAGACAGCAATCGAAATGAGGATTTACTCGAATGCATTCAAGTGCCAGTCTGCACAAATAAAAACCTGTCGATTAAAAAATATATTTAATTAAAATTCTAGGAACTAGGTCCATTCTGCTGTATGGGTCCTTTTTTTTCCAGATCTTGTAGATAATCTTATTTGTTTGTGCGCCGTTACCACAGCATATATTCTTGTAATTGCATTCGTCACTACGCGTATTGCCGTTATTTGAATCATTAGTTATAAATACAGATCGATGCTGTTCGAAGCTCTTGGTGTTATTCTCAGCTTATTACATCTTTTTGCAAGGCAGAATACACAATTTCAAGCAAATGATTTTTGAAAGAGAACTTTATTACATTAAAACCAGTAGCAGCAAGTTCGCTTTCATCTACACTGGGGCCTGTGCCATTTCCATAAAATGGTAAATGGTAAAGGTGCCAAGATAAAATCTGCAATTGTCTGCAGCCCAGTTACAGGCGCAGAGGGAAAATGGAGATCAAGGTGTAAAGTGTGGCATACTTTTTCCCCCTCAAGAAGCTGATGCAATCAGCCAAAAACACGCCACACAAAAGCCGCCTCCCAAACAAGTTGGCCAAAAGACGTCAACCGCAGCAGCATCCGCGTCAGCAAAAGCAACGAACCACCGCGAAAGCGCCAAGAAGCGAGGAGCAGCGGCCAAAAGCCTGCAGTGGCCAGATGCTCGGCATGTGGCTCAATGGTCTAGGGGTATGATTCTCGCTTTGGGTGCGAGAGGTCCCGGGTTCAAATCCCGGTTGAGCCCGGCTGCAATATTTTTAGCTTGCGGCCAAATTTTCATGGCCCGGCCTAAAGTTAATTAAACAAACAAAGCGAAAGCCACCGCGAAATGAGCGATGTGAAAATGTAGATATTGCAAGGCATTTTCTTTCGGCCGGGCCAACAAATAAACGACGTTGCACAGATGGCAACGCGTTGATTGGATGGCAAATAAAATGAAGTAGCAATAGTAGCAATGGCTTACTGGCGATCAGAGATGGCAAGTATCGTATACTGTGTACCTGTACCCAGATCTTACTTTTTAATGAAGGTACTTCTTTCACATCTTGGTAAAACTAACAAAACTTTTACTATATTATTTACAAATTGATTTAACGTAACGTTTTAAGGTTAATTATAATTCTCAATCAAGGTTTATCAAAGGAAGTTGAATTTGAATAGTGATCTCCAGTCAAATTTGGCAAAACTAAACATAATTTTAATGGTAAGAAACGGAGATGTTGTAAGTGTTGATAGCCATTCTGCAGGTTGGCAATACCAATTAAATTGTTTAAAAATAAACGTATTATCAAATAAATGTGGGGTTATTAAATGTTGCTCAATTATTATTCGTTAGTGTAATCTCAAATTTAACATTTGTATAATTACTTTGTATTGTCTTTGTGTAAAAACATTTGTTGCCTCAGAGGCAGCGCCACATGTAATGAAAGGCAGGCTAAGCGGATGACTTCTCGGCTAATACTCGTATTAGCTCCAACTTTGAGCCAAGCACATGCAACTACTTGTTTTGGGGCATTAGCGATTGACTTGGCCGATAAGTCTTTGTGTGTTTTATCGCCAACAATTGGAAAATTGAACAATGAGTGTCGCTCTAAGCCCGAATGAAAACTCGAACTCCACGCGAACTGAAAGTGTGAAAGACATAAATTGGTGCCCATGATGTAACCCCTATAAAACTATTTCTTTCGGATCATTTCCAGTTTATTTTTGTGGGGAAAAGCAGTCCCAAAGCTATCTGCAAGCTAAAAATGATTTGGCTTAAAGAATAGAGCCATCATATTTTATAATGGCCTCATAAGGCCGTCGCATCGAATTATTACCAAATCCAGAGACAGCCAAATGCACCGCCGAAAAATATAAATAAAAACTACTTTCACAGCCGGTCGGGTCGGTCGGATCGGAATTAAAATCACCCAGCAATATGCAAGTTTTTTGATCTGCGTCCGCCATCTGACAAAAGTGCGGAGACTGGCGATGGCCTTCGCATCGGGACGAGATCATCGGATCGGATCGGATCTGCAGCTGCCTGGAACAAGACGAGATGGCAACAAGTGCGGGCCAGTTTGGCCAACTTGGCCAACTGAATTCGATGGTAAAATATTTGCTCGATGCAGGTTGCACACCAGTGCCCGCGAGATCAAAGCCCCAAAATATTTGTTTATTCTGTGGCTTTAATGATAGAAACTACGTTTTTTATTTATCTTCATTAGGAAATAGTCTAAAGGAACTCGCTGTAGTTTAAATTCTTATAACCTTATTTGGATATTTTTAATTTGTCACTGTGCTAATGTGACTTATTTTAGCAAATCGTTATTAAAGGTGTGTCCCCAAGAATTAAATGAAAATGTTTCCTCCAATTAATAAAATTCCTTGAAAAGTAAATGCTATTTAATTGGCGTTTAACATTTTCGCATTCCTCCGCAATTTCCAACAACATCGAAAGGAAAAATATGACAAACGGCTGTGGAATAAATCGGACTTCTTGCCACCGCATTGGCGACCGGAATCGGTGGCGTATGTGTAATATATTTCGTGTGCTTCTTGGCAAACCGGCGCACGAACAGAGATCAATCCCAAATGCAGTTGAACAAATCACGAGCAGCAAACTGCTCCCAACATAAAAGAAGTCTTAACCAGATCGACTAATGATTCGCTTGGAGACTGATTGCCAGACAGGTGTGGTGCGCTTCCAAAGCTGTTAATGACTTTCAAGAGTGCATTGGAATCGCATTTAATGGGTGCCATAATACAGAGCTCAGCGGGCGCCGGCCTGCTGATCAATTGCCAGTTGTCTGGCAAGTGAATGTCATTGGCTATTGAAAGTGAATGTTCGTTGCCCCCTGGTGAAAGGATCACTCACTTGGAATGGAGATTCCCGCTAATGAGGCACAGGCGATGGGTGGGTCGAAAATTCTCAGCATCGTTCGTCTGCCAACGATGTTGCAACAATTGCACTGTAACAAATATTCCGCACACTTTGACGACCTAATTGAAATGTTCGATTATTATTAAAACTAAAATACAACCGCAATGTGTTTGAGCTGCATATGTGACGCCGAATTAGCATAATATTTCTGAAATTGAAATGACGAAAGTCACCGACTGGTAAATTCATAGTAATTTTCCTTACGTGTACCCTGAGTTACAATTGTGCAAGAGGGCCAGAAAGCAGACAGCGCCTAATTTGCCTATCAATGCTCTTTTTCAATTTACGTGAGGGATTGCGGCATCTTGGGCTATGAAATATGAGAACTTACCGCTCCAAGTCACGCAATTCAAGTGTAAAATTACATTTTCTTCATTCATAAAATGCAACATGTTGCCTCTGCTGCAGTCGGCCGGGAAAAGCGTGAGCATTTCCCCGTAGTAATGAGGCAACCACAATGCAGTTGCGGGGGCTTCGGAATGTTGTGGACGGTTTGTGGGCAAGGAAGGATTGCGGAGTAAGGTAGCCACGGCTCTGGCCATAGATGTAATACCAGAAGGCGTGAAAAGTCGGTTATTTGGTCAGCAGTGGGCAACAATCAACTGACCAGCACCCACAGACTTGTGCATAACCATATTGTTAAATAACTAGTAACCTAAAGTTTGTTAGAATCCAAACAATAATCGAGAAAATACATGTGAAATGCACAACCAGTAGGATACATCTATGAGATTAAACGTTCTCTCCCAAACTCGATGTCGTTAAGTCCCATTATGTCGCAGCCTAATGGTAAACCCTTTCTTGAAACCTGAAGATTACGAATGCGGCCAAGAACACCTGCAGTTCATTTATTTATTGTATTTGCTCTGGAATATACGACCACCTGAACGCTGCATTCTTGGCCCACAACCAGTAAGAACAAATACAAATAGATTTGAGATTTTAGCCAGCAGCAGCAAATCATGCAGCCAAGAAACTTGGTAAATGACAAACGCTCTTAGCTGCAGTCCGGGGATTTAGGTGGCTAACAAACCATTACACGCATTGTCAAATTAAGTGTAAATAACTCGGTTGTATCAACAAATAAATCATGGCACTCAGCAGAAAAACTCAGCTCGCAGTCACTCAGCCGAGGAGCAGAAAACAACAGGCAGTTAAATCGAACGCAAAACGGGTAAAAGGGGTAAGGGGAAAGTGCATTTGCATAATGACAATGCAATTTCAAATAAACGCAGGACACATGTCAACGAATAAATTAATTTACTCTAACATTATTTATGCAGCAAACAATGTGAGAGTAGCCCTCCAGAGCACTGCAAGAAATGTATCACTTATGCATTCAACTCGAGAATGATTTTTGAATGTTTTCTGCTCTCCAATTGAACATAAACTAGCATTCCAAATAAGTGCACATGAGATATGAATGACCCTAAGTGATGCAACATCACTACCCCTTTTTTTGGTCAGTGCATGGACCGATTTCAAACGACACGCACACGACATCCAGCGTGCAATGGAGGCCAGATTGGGACACATTGGTCGGTTGGTTGGCTGCTCCGAAATGAGGATTGGGGTAGGGGGAATGGGAATGGGAGTGGGAAATGGGCTGCGGGTGAGCCTAATGAAGGAAGTATTCGGTGTCTACCAATGCCGGAGTGCACAGCTATGGACATGTTCACCCGGCACTTGCAGTTGCACCTGCACACCTGTGCCGATGGACGCCTACATGGACTCAATGTGGTTTCGTCTCGTCTCGTCTCGGCATCGACATCTGCATTAATTGTATGGCTATGGAGCGGCTATGGCTGTGATGACTATGGCTCTATATGCCTAAACTGGCGATAGACCGAAACTTAAATAGCCAACACAGTTTGCCTCGATTTCTTCGAGGGTAATGGCGTGTGGCATGGATTGGTCCTTTCATCCATCCACTTTTCGACGGCCGGGCCACTTTTCAATTATAACAAAAACTCCCAAACCCTCAAAACGAATGGCAAACGCAGTGCGCGAACAAAACTCAAAGGCGTGCAATTTGAAATGCCAATTGATTTTGCCCCGGAATAAAAAATATGTACATTTCTGCCGGCAATCCCGGCGACTTGTTAGTTTGCTGGCACCAACAGGCGGGCAAAAAGTGCTGCAATTGAAACAGAAAATGAACTGGAAGTGGCCATTGGAGATGGGTCACTGGTCAAAGAGGACGAAGCTCAGATACCCTTGAGGTTGTTACAATATGTGCCTCAATCCAATTGTACTTTTAAGTCAGGTTTTTCCTAGATTCAGGTCTGTATTGAGTTAAAAATGTCATTTAGCTTTAGTTTAGATGAAATTTAAGCATTTAAATTGGAGAAATATGAAATTGAGTCGGATGGTAAGAATGTAATCCATTAAATGTTCCCCACCAATATATTTATATTTATAACACCCGTTTAAAGCACCATAAAGTTACAAGGGCACGTCATCCTTTAAACGGGAGCACATCAAGTAGACCAAAACAAAACCCTGACCCAAAAGAACCATAATCATCCAGTCAACGCAAACGAAAGTCAGACGAGGAGCGGGAGCAGTCCCAACTACTTTTCCACTCACTCCCAAAGATGGTTCCATTCAATTGCTCTTTGTACGAATCGTGGCGCGTGATTTTTGCAACTTGTGGTCGCGGCTCTTTGCCAGGCACTATTTTTAGCCAACCAACATCGCAGTATCCAGCATCGAGCCACGCCAACTGCTCCTCCTCCTCCTCCAACTCCCCCGCATCCGGCTCCTTCCTGACCAGCCGCAAACATTTTAGCCAGAAGCCGCAGCTACAATGTTGACAACGTCAACCCGTGTCCGTGTCCACGTCTCCGCCGCCTTCGTGTTTCCATGTCGCCAATGTTTGTCCACAATTCAAAATCATTTAAGCGCGCTTTCTGCTATGCTAACTGAAAAAAGTAGCCCCTTTTGTGTGCTTCCTTCTGTTGGTCGTAGTTTTCCTTCTATTTTCCCACCGCTTTTCTTTTTATGGATTATTTTCACGCCTTTGGCACTTTGCATTTTGCCTTTTTGCGGTATGGGAAAAAGAGCTGTGCTGCATTGACTAGCATATTTCTTTCGACCGGGCTTTATAATTGGAAATCCCACAAAGGTGTTGTCGTTGCTTTGTGACTAAATTGAATTTAGTAATCGCTTTTTTATCGACCATTTCAAACTAAAAGCCCCACACACTGGCATCCATGCTCGCTCCTGTGTCCATAACATCACTTTTTGTGCCACAAAGTGCCTTTGGCCACTTTCTAAACCATTTTTCGGCACGTGCAGTGTCCACTTTCTGGACACACCCACAAAATTGGAGGAGTTCCCCTTCATGAGTGCCCTGGGGTGACGGCATTCAGCCAATATTTTTATGGGAGTCATTTGAAGTAATTTATACGATTCACTACACATTACGGCTACAAAAAATGGATCTAAACTGATGGGCTAAAAATAAATTATACTTTCCTAATTCATAGCGATAATTGAGGGCTCTAGGATCCCATTTCCATAGTAAGCAGGACTTTTCATACATTCTTATTATTTACTACAATTTTATTTACTTCTTTAGGCCGCAACAAACAATCACAAAAGTTACACATCCGACCATCAGCCATATAATTCGACCTTAAACACTTATCATTCGATTTAATGATTGCACTTTCATTCGATTGGCTTTTGGAGCTCATTAAATATTTATGGGTGAACAGGCAATTTATAATTTATTCATTTTTTTGCAATTTATTCAACAATTAAACTTTAACTAAATTCGCCTGCATTTTTCGGAACTTGAATAACTTTTGCCTGTGAAAACGCTGGGAAAGTAGCGTAAGATACAAATAAAATGGAAAGGCGACTAATCTTTGGATTGATAGATGCGGGTGAGTAAAGTCAATGGGCGAAGCAATGCGTGAATGCCATATAAATTCATCAGATAATTTATAACTTTACCTTAATTAAATTTTGCAGCAGCTGAACACAATGGGAGTGGTTCGCAAATATATAAAATTACAGATAAAAAAAGTTTGATATTTTTATACTTTAGATACGCTATGTCTGCTCAATAAGGGTACGAAATTTAATTCAATTTATTTATCTAAGTCGATTGTAATTATTTTACAAAGTAGGTCCAAATATTTTGAGATTTTAATGTATAATATATTAAATAAATATGTGGGACCAAAACTAAACGTGTAGTTTTGAGTTGGTGTAGTCTGCACACTCAATTCGATCGCGTGGTTGCCGAAATTGAATTTTGTTGATAATTATGTGGGATGGATGAGCTGATCATATTTTGTGGTTGATTCGCGAGCGATGGAAAGTGCAGAGGTGAAAGGACAGACCGCCAGCCCGGTGAAAGGAAAGGGATGATATACACGGGAAGCCAAATAGAACCAGCTCGAGCCCCGAGGCCGGAATCAATTGGAACATAATAAGATGGTCACCCCGGTAATTGTCCGTTAATGGCTTCATTACAAGCCGCAAGACGGCGAAAACGGTAGTTAAAGGCAAGTCTGAAAAACAGCATAAACAAAGCAAAGTTGAGACCTGACCTGCGGCAATATAATCAGCCAAAACCCCCTTGAAAATCCCTCCATCATCGTGGGTCGCAAGCACGCGACTTGTGGTCACAAAAACCTCTGGGAAGCAAAAAAGAGTGCAGTTGCTTCGAAGAAGAGTGTTTTGACTTGGCCAAAAGAGAAACCGGTCGGAAAGCCAAGCAGTGCAAGCAGTGCGGCGCCACCGATCAAATAAACAAACGCGCAGCCGCCAAACCTCGTTTAGTTTCAATTTGAACGCCGCGCATGCGCGTGTAGAAAAATTTCGCGCGCTCCGGAGTTTTGCATCAATTTTTCATAGCATTTTTCGGTTCGTTTGGCGGCTTACAAATCATAAAAACATTTTTGTTTCGCAGTTTAGCAGCCAAAAACCCCAAAGATAAATCGCTTAGGTTATGAACTGTCAATATTAGTTATCATTAAAAACCCGTTGGCTGTTTAAATAATATTTCACATGTGAAAGTTGGGATAAAAAACAACTGAATTATAATTCTAACGCAAAATTTGCATATGGTGTAAAATGACA